>NC_081828.1:154159613-154469386 GCF_030867095.1 Alligator mississippiensis | reverse complement strand
ATTACCTTAAAAAATCGAATTAAAAAAGATTACATACAATCAAAAATAACAGTTTACTGCGTTTAAGTTAATTCAAGTGTCGGCGTCTTTAATTATCTTGTGTTTACCATAGATCATAATAGCCATTGTTATATTTGTGTGTTTTAGTTGTTAGATTTTACAATATCTCAAAACAAAGTTAACCACGCTTTTTGCTTTTATATACACCCGCTTGCCAAACACTAACAATGATAAACAAAATGGTCTATATATAAACATGATATAACTTGCTGTGCCATGGGCAAGGGGACATGTCACAACCAAATTAAGTAGTGCCCATGTCACAAACAAATAAAACCATTCAAAACAGTTTTTTTCTGCACTAAGTTAACTAAGGGTTAACAATAATGATAATAACCGCTTTTTTTTTGCTGCGCATGTCAAAAAAAAATTTATAACTGCGACACTAACATAAAATAAAACTTAGCCTTCTGTGCTATACATAAATCATTATAACTGGTCAAAAAAAACAGAAAATAACCCTATGATAACACCCTAGCGAGGACCGCTAGATAATTGGCGATTCTAATTAAATTTATGACGTGACAAAAAGCAATTGGCTATTACACAAATAAAACCCGTCTTCACTTCCGTGAAGAACGGGAGACCTCCGCACACACACCTAAAAAAACCCCTGAACGTATGCGTAAAAATAACTGACAAATTAATCTCTTGTCAATCTCCCCCGTCTCAACCTTATAAGACATAAATCAACGACCTACCGGCCCGACTTTTTTCTCCGTTTATCTGCCCGACCAAAGAACTCTTATACAGACCGACCTATGACCTACGAACCTCAAGCTATAACTAACCAAATATCTCTGACCTCGCTATTCACCACCTTGACGGCATGAGTAAATAATCTTGCTTTACAACCGATAAGCATCCGCCTAATTAATTCCACTCCAAGCGTCACAAATACCCGCCTGATGGCTTTCTAAGGCCCCAGACCCTTATCTGCCCGGGTGAGAGTCAGAGAGAGCTGCTGGCCAGCTGCCCTGAGTCCCGACAAAGGCCTTCCTGAAGTCTAAGTATACGACATCAACCCCTACTCCTGTGTCCAGGCGTTTTGTAACCTGGTCATAAAAAGAGACTAGATTAGTCAGGCATGATCTACCTGCTACGAACCTGTGCTGGTTTCCCCTCGGCATAATTTGTCCTGCCGGGCTCTCGCAAATGTGAGCCTTGATAATTTTTTCAAAGACTTTGCCAAGGATGGAGGTGAGACTGACTAGCCTATAGTTGCCTGGGTCCTCCTTCCTCCCCTTCTTGAAAATGGGGACCACATTGGCCCTTTTCCAGTCCTCCGGGACCTGGCCCGTGCGCCATGAGCGTTCAAATATTACCGCCAGTGGCTGTGCAATGACGGTATTAAATGTAAAAACATCAAGTGTTTGCAGACATGTTAACCTTTTGTCAATAGTTGTTCAGGTCTGGATAAGCAAGTCTCCTAATATTAATCCAATTCACTACTTAATATCATTCCATTAACTATATTGCAAAGGCTTTTGCTCTGGGAAACTGAGCAAATCTAAACCTGGTAACATGACTTGGTATTTCCACATGAAGACATAATCCTGAATTAAACTAGTACAGCACAATAATAGCCTTTCAGACATGAATGACTGGTGCCTCCCGAGACTGCGGGGACACCATTTGTAGGCAGCAGCATTGGTGGCAAGTGGGACAGCCCGCAGACAGCGGTGGCAGTGTTGGGGGTGGCGAGCAGGGACTGCCCACAGATACCGGTGATAACGGTGAGGCAGCGGGGTGGGGGGCGAGTGGCAATCACCCACAGAAACTGGCAGCAGCCAATTTCATGGGCACACACCTCCCTGTTCTCCTCCTACATGTTGCCAATGCTTTTAGACAAAAAGAAAAAGAGTCCTAAAGATGGCTAAAGTTGGGGGGGGGGGGCTGTTTGTTTTGGGGGGGTTGGTTTTGGGGTTTTTGTTTGTTTTTGAGGTTTTTCCATTTTGTTTTGTTGGGGGGGTTTTACACACTTTGGACTCCACACATTTTACATCCTCACAAGAGACTTGTCTTGCTAACAGTCTGAAAAATGCCAGTGGTTAAACAACATACAGTAGAGTGCCAATTATCCAAACTATCCGATAGTTATATGAACACAGAATGTGCTGCCAAACTGTGTGGTACAAGAGTACAAGATGACTAAAACAAAGAGCAGTGCTTTAACAATTGAAGAACAACTTGAAATGATCAACAAACTGAAAAAGTGTGTATATGTATATTAATACCTATCTAATAAAATGTTTCAGTAACTAAAGCGTTTGCTTTTATAAACAGATTTTGGTCTCAATTAGTTTAGATAATTGGCTCTTCACTGTACTTCCATCCTCAGGGATATAGGGTGAAGCTGCAATCTCAAAACATTAAATGAATGATTCTGTACCCTAATACACACTTGGAGCAGAACAAAGCAAGGTGTGAATAAATAGTCAGGCCAAAAAGTTAAATGAGGACTTTTCCTTTAAAAAATGGTTTGTCAGTTTTTGGAGAATAATGACAAGCTTTCCATTTTATATATGACCTAATAGTTATAATTAAACCCTAGTAGGACATTTCTCAAGGCTCAGAAGGGGACAGAAAGAGGAAGAGACAGAAGATGACAAATTATAAAAGACATCAGTGAGACCAATGATAAAGAAGAGAATAACACTGAGAATATATAATTAGCCAGGGGAAATTTGCAACAAGGAAAGTGAAGTCCTGATAACCTTTTCATTCCTGCAATCACCTGTTTTCTAGAAAGCTGCTTAAATTAGAAAAAGCCCCTAGGGCATAGTTTCTCCACATTGCACAAGTTTGATATACATTCACAAGCTGATCTGGGATCTTTTTCAACTTTATAAGCCAACCTGCAGAAAATTCAAGCCAACCCACAATCAGTTTGAATATGCAGGGAAGCAAACCTCTAAAGAGGAAGATATTGTGTAGTTTGGGCACAGTTGAATAGACACTAACCCTTAGTACCCTTGGTGTGTCTTGCATTATGCCTGATCTCTAATGTACAGTGGTGTTATTCTAAAATGTCAGCTTTCTATTATGAAAGCAAAGAGCAAGGCCATCAAGGAAGGAGTTATTTCTCTGGTGTTCTTTTAGGCTGTGCAGGAAGGAACATCTCTCATGGCATATCACAGAGTAACTTTACCTGAGCAGGGAAGAACCAGAAGAAGAGATTGCTGTTATGAATCTTGTTCACTGTGAGATAGCCAGAGTAACTCATCACATTTGCTCCTGGGAGAGGACCCACCAAACTTAACTGCCTTCCTAAAGAACGATACAGAATTCAAATAAGCATTAAGAAAGATATATACTATCCAGTTTCATAAGTCACTGGAACTTGCTGGTACTTTTCCTCACAAAAGAGGAGATCAAGGAGGGTAAGTTCAGAATGCTCCCTCCTACAGCAAACACCACCAGCAAGCTTCTTTGTTTGACGAAGCCCACTCTTTCTCCAGCCCTCTAGAATGGAAACAGAGGCGGCACCAGCCTCTTCCCAGTGTGGGGACTGAGGTGGGCTAGACAGAAAATTGTGGGGCTGAGCAAAGGCAGGACATGGGCCCCACAGGCTGCGAGCTGTGGGCCAGAGCAGGGTGCGTGGGGCAGATGGTGGTGGGCTAAGGCAGAGGCAGGGGGCTTGGACAGGGGCAGCTCTGGAAGGGGTGGCTACTGGGGGGTTAAGGTGAATTTTGGGGTGGTAATAGCCCCCCAGACCTCCCAGAACTGCTCCTGAACGGAAGTGTGGTGAAAACCAGAGATGGATCCAGAGGGGATGCTGTGACACAGCTGCACCCCCTTTTTGGACTGGACCATACCTTGGGAAGCTTTTAATCCCTCCCCTTCCTCTCTGTACTCATAATCATGTACTCTCCCTTCCCCCCCCCACCCCTCCCACATGACACAGCTGCTCTTCATGCTGTCCCAGGGCATGGGCAACTTTGGAGCTGCTCCTTCCCACTCCAACCAGGCAGCATAGCAGCTGGGCTCTGCTGGGATAGTGGCAGCAGCAATTCATGGTGGGGAGTTCCCTCTCCCTGCCCCTAGAGGGACCAGGCAGGGTAGGGGAACCCCCCACCCCAACACTTCTGCCCCAGCTGAGGCCAGACCCTATGTAGCTTGGCTGGAGTGGGTAGGAGAGACTCTGAAGCTTCATCTCCATCCCAAGGACAGCAGAGAAAGCAGCAGTTGTGAACAAGGGAAAGGGGAGAGGAGAGGACATGACTCTGAGGGAGAAGGGAGAGTAGAATAGGTTAGAATCTACTCTCCCTTCCCCCTCAGAGGACTTTAAAAACTCCCCAGAGTCTTCCACAATGTGGTCTGTCCACACCAGTGGAACAAATCCTGGATCCACCCCTGAAACTGTCTATGTTGACACAGAAGATACCATGGAAAATGAAAGCAAGCATCATGAGCTCTTTTGGTTCTTGATTCAGGGTGTGAGAAGTGAAAAGTGTTCTCCCTAAATTTAAGGCTCCTGGCTGGATTCTATAAGCTACAGGGTTTCACACTGAAGATTTGTGAAAAGCTTCAAGGACATTTCATATTCCTGACCATCTCTAGCCATAAGAAAATTGTAAAACCCATCTCTATCCATAAGAAAATTGTAAAACTTCTGCTCAAGTTCTCACCTCAGCTCTGAATTTACTGTAAGCCTACCAGATCATATGTAGAGCAATCACAGCTTTTAGGGAGAAGAAGGCTCATTCAATACTTAAAAAGCAGTAAAGAGAGATAGGAAAAGGATAAAAACATAGAAGTTTGTTTTCTAAAGTTGGCCTTCTCTCAAAATGTACCTCTTCTTGTAAGGTGAAGCAGTTTAGTAAAATTAAACATCTGTGCACTAATGTAAACAGGGTGAACAGTTTTTGAATTGCTAAAATGATAGAGGATAAAAGCTTTCCTGCTAAATGTATGCCATAAGTCTTATTCTTCCATCTTGCTACTTTACAGACCACTTTAATAACAGAGACTGTAGTAGAGCCTTAATTTTCTGAGAATTCATTACTTTCAAGAAAACTATTCTACAGTATTTTACTAGCATTTTATGTACCATCACAACTAATGATACTTACACTTGTCAGATGACCAATTCATTACACTTGTATTGTTGCCTTATTCTTTAATCTCTTTCTTTATAGCTTGACATTTCCATAACTGGTAGTGGACACTTAAGTCATCGGTACAAGTTAAGAATTGATACTAAAAACTTAGGAAAATGTCATATTTCTAGGCAGGTCGTTTATAAAGTTGTTCCTACCTTCCTCAGTTCTTCCACTTTCAATATAAGGAGTAAGGAAAAGTGGCTGCCCTGGGTCTCCTCTTGATGGTGTAGCATACTTGATCCTTTTAAACATTCCCCGGAAAGCGCTCCATTGTTTATGGGCACTGCCCAGTTCTACAGTCATGCTCAGGCTCAGCAAAGGCAGCAAAACTGTTGCCTTAGACATTCTGGTATTAAACCACGCTAGAAAAGGGAAAGATATCAAAAGTCTGAAACAAAAAGAAATCATCTGCCACAGTTACTTTGTTTTCTTAATCGTCTATCATGTCATTCAGTTTTGTTGCCATCTTAACATGTCATGAAGAATCTTCCAGGCAACAAATTCTCCTGGCACCCATTATCTAGTACTTCAGAATAAATCAGCTTGACTCTCCAAAGTTGTTCTTGCTTCCACAGCAATATTGTAGAGGCAAAAAAAATTCCTACTATTTAACAGCAGGAAGTGGACAGTCTACTCTATTGGTATTAATGAAGGAGAAATAGAAAGTTTCTTTAAACACATTTTTTAAACCCAAGATGAATAACAGTACATTAAACTTCAGGGAGGTCCAAAGCCAAACAGTTCAAATCCAGATCTTAAACACCTCACATGGTTCAGGGTCATATTCATATTAAATTTAAAAATTATTTTTTTATTCAAAAAACAAAATTTCTTAAACGTGTTTGCTATATATCAATATATACTCTCCCCTTCAAAGATAAATAAGCATATTTTTTTTTTAAATACAGGAAAGAGTATTTTCATACAGGAAAGAGTACTTAGACTGCAAGCTCTTTTGCACAAAGAGAATATTTTTTCTTAAGCTTATACAATGCCTAGAAAAGTCCACAAATAGGACCTCCAGATGAATTCAGAGCAATTTTATTTTTCACATTTTTTCTCCTAAGCAAAACATGCTAATTTGATAACACCAAAACACTTTGCAAATTCACACTGGTTTCACCAAATTGTTCACCTTAAACAGCAAACTTGTTTTGACATTTTCTAATGCTAAAAAATATTCTAAGTCTTAACAAAGTGTCTTGTTCCAACCTGTAATATTTTTGCAACTTTTCATAACTGCCAGGAAACCAATCTGGTTACTGAACAAAATTTAAAAAAAAATTGTAATAGACTCTGAGTGAACTTTATTTATTTTTTCTTGATAAAATAAAAAATTAAAAGTTTTTTAAATTAAATTTTATTTTGTATACAATACCTGGATACTCTAAAAAAAGAAAAAAAAAACCCCAAAATGATAGAAACAAAATGAAGAGCTGCTATAGTCATAAGATTGTTGGCACTAGAGGTGGTGCCCTTTTATAAAGTAACCCAGTGGACTGAGAACTCAGCTCAATTCCTTCCTCTGTCAAGCCAACCTTAAAGAACAATGCTCTAGGCATCAGGCTACTGGCTACTCAGGGAAGAAGGAACTCTTACTCCAGTCATAGTGTGACAGGGGCGTGCCTGGGGCAGGGTCTCAACTTTGGCCCACCCACCCCAGGGATAGGGCCACAGGGGGAAATGAAGATGCTTCCCAGCCATGACAGGTGACAAGCACAAAAAGTACCCAGGTAAGTGGCAGGGGTCTGGATAGTCCTGGGTTCAAGAGGATGGAGCATACACCCACAGGAGGCCTTAAATGCCTCTACACTGATGCACACAGTATGGGGAACAAGCAGGAGGAACTTGCCCTCCTGCTAGCTAACACAACCCCGGACATAGTGGGGCTCACTGAAACATGGTGGGAATCAACCCATGACTGGGCAGTAAACATCAAGGGCTACAGACTATACAGGCAGGACAGAACAGGGAGGAAAGGTGGGGGTGTGGCGCTATATGTCAAAGAGCAATACACATCCTCAACAAACAGCACAGGGTCAGAGGAGGGGCAGACTGAAGTGCTCTGGCTTAGAATACAAGGGGGTCGGGGGGAAAGGGACTTAACAGTAGGTATCTACTACAGATCACCCAACCAGGGGGAAGAGCTGGACCGGGAATTCTCAAGTCAGCTCGTAGTGGCAGTTAAGTCAAGGGGCACGGTCATCATGGGTGACTTAAACTACCCAGACATCTGCTGGGAGGAGCAGACAGCTAGGTCTGACCGCTCACGTAGGTTCCTAGCCAAGATACAGGACCTCCACCTAACCCAGGAGATGCACAGTCCCACCAGGGGGAATGCCTTGCTGGACCTGGTCCTAGCCACAGGCGACGACTTGGTGAGGGGGCTGCAGGTTCTTGACCACCTGGGCGATAGTGATCATTGCTTACTGGAATTCACCATCCAGCACAGGGTGTCAAAGGCCTGCAGCAAGGCAGCACCCCTGGACTTCAGGAGGGCTGATTTCAATGAATTAAGGAGAGTAGTTGGGGAGGCACTGAGGTCCCGGAGGGGAGGGGAGTTGGGAGTCCAAGATGAATGGTCCTTCCTTAAGGAGATGATCCTCCAAGGCCAAAGGGCAACAATCTCAATGCGAGTCAAAGGGGGAAAGAGTGCTCAGAAGCCCCATGGCTCACCAAAGGCATTCAGGATTGTCTGAAAGCTAAAAATGAGGTCTATACCCAATGGAAGAGAGGGACCATCACCAAGGAGGATTATACCTCCATTGCTCGAGACTGCAGGGGGGCTATTAGGAAGCCTAAGGTGGACACAGAACTGGGACTAGCGACCCGGATCAAAGATAACAAGAAGTCTTCTTTTAAATACAGAGGGAGTAAAAAGAAGGTACCGGGTAATGTGGGTCCCCTGCAGGACACACTTGGCAATCTGGTGGTTGCACCAGATGATAAAGCTGACCTCTTTAACAAATTCTTTGCCTCTATATTTCTGAGCAGGGACCGGGACATCCTCCCCCACAGGAATCCCAAATGAACTCAGGAGAGGCACAGCCAGGCCCTGGTCAGGGAACTTCTGGTGGGACTGGACGTCTTCAAATTGGCAGGTCCAGGTGATCTCCACCCAAGGGTGCTGAGGGAATTGGCAGATTACATTGCGGGACCCCTGGCACAGCTCTACGAGCACTCATGGTGCTCTGTCAAGGTGCCAGAGGATTGGAAA
Source organism: Alligator mississippiensis (assembly GCF_030867095.1). Lineage (NCBI taxonomy): Eukaryota > Metazoa > Chordata > Crocodylia > Alligatoridae > Alligator > Alligator mississippiensis. The sequence goes on along the minus strand of NC_081828.1, from coordinate 154,461,004 downwards.
AGGGGCCAATGTGGTCCCCATTTTCAAAAAAAGGAGGAAGGGGGACCCAGGAAACTATAGGCCTGTTAGTCTTGCCTTGGTCCTAGGGAAGCTTTTTGAGAAAATTATCCAGGAGCATATCTGTGAGGGACCAGCAGGGGAGATTATGCTTAGGCGAAACCAACATGGGTTCATTAGAGGTAGGTCCTCTCAGACCAACCTGGTGGCCTTCTACAACCAGGTCACAAAATCCTTGGATGCAGGTGTCGTGGTGGACATAGTCTTTCTGGACTTTAGGAAGGCCTTCAACACTGTGTCTCACCCCATTCTCATCAAAAAATTAGGCAACCGTGGTGTCGATGCCTACACATTCAGATGGGTCGCAAATTGGCGGGAGGGCTGCACCCAGACAGTGGTAGTGGATGAGTAGTTTTCAACCTGGAGTGATGTGGGCAGTGGGGTTCCCCAGGGCTCGGTCCTTGGGCGCGCACTGTTCAATATGTTCATCAGTGTCTTGGACAAGGGGGTGAAAAGCACCAAACCATGTGGCACCCACAAGGACAGCCCAGCCTGAAGAAAGAGAACATTGGGAACCTGCAAGACGTGGGGCGGCCAGCACTACAGCACAGGTAAGAAACGAGAAGGTAAGAAATAAGGGGCCCCTTGGGACTCGGAGCGGGGGGGCAGCAAAGACACCTGTCGCAGGGCTCAAGTGCCTATATACTAATGCTAGGAGCACGGGAAACAAGCAGGATGAACTAGAGCTCCTGCTTCCACAAAACACCTATGACTTAGTAGGGCTAACGGAAACCTGGTGGGATTCGTCCCATGACTGGGCGGTACATATTGAGGGCTATAGATTGTTCAGAAAGGACAGGGTGGGGAAAAAAGGGGGAGGGGTTGCGCTCTATGTCAATGAGCAATATATATCAACCCTCATCAAGACGGAATCCAAGGATGAGGAAGTAGAAGGATTGTGGGTCAGGCTACATGGGGGGCAAGGAGAAAGGGATTTGGTGGTAGGGGTCTGCTACAGACCGCCACATCAAGGGGAAGAAATAGATGTGGGGCTCCTGGGGCAGCTCATGGAGACCATAAAAGCTAAAGAGGCGGTAGTCATGGGGGACCTAAACTACCCAGACATCTGCTGGGAGACACAGACGGCAAAGTCCCACCGCTCACGCAGGTTTCTAACCTGTGTACAGGACCTCCACCTGACACAGGAGGTACACGGTCCCACTAGGGGGAATGCCATACTGGATCTGGTATTGGCAATGGGGGATGACATGGTAGGGGACCTCCAGATCGGTAGCCATCTGGGGGACAGTGATCACCTAATAATAGAATTCACCATAAGACGTCGAGTGGGTAAGGTAACTAGTAGGGTGAAAGTACTAGACTTTAGAAAAGCTGATTTAAGTGAACTCAGGCGATTAGTCAAGGACGCACTGCAGAGTAGGAGTTTTGAAATGATGGGACCCCAAGAAGGGTGGCTGTGCCTTAAGGAAACAATCCTTCGGGCACAAAGCGAGACGATCCCCATGTGGGGTAAAAGAGGGAAAGGGGCCAGGAGGCTTCCCTGGCTGACTGCAGAAATCCAGGGCAGCCTAAGGGCCAAAAGGGGAGCACATAAAAAGTGGAAACAGGGAGAGATCACCAAAGGTGCTTGTAGGGAGACAGTTAGACGGGCCAAAGCTACCATGGAGCTGAGGATGGCATCCCAAGTAAAGGACAACAAGAAATTGTTTTTTAGATATATAGAGAGTAAAAGGAAAGCCCAGGGAGGAATAGGACCCCTACTAAATGGGCAGAAACAATTGGTGACAGACAGGGGGGACAAGGCTGAACTCCTCAACGAGTTCTTTGCCTCAGTGTTCCTAAGTGAGGGGCGCAACAAGTCTCTCACTGGGGTTGTAGAGAGGCAGCAGCAAGGCGCCAGACTTCCATGCATAGACCCTGAGATGGTGCAGAGTCACTTGGAAGAACTGGATGCCTTTAAGTTGGCAGGCCCGGATGAGCTCCATCCGAGGGTGCTGAAGGCACTGGCCAACATCATTGCAGAGTCACTGGCAGGAATATTTGAACACTCGTGGCGCACGGGCCAAGTCCTGGAGGACTGGAAGAGGGCCAATGTGGTCCCCATTTTCAAGAAGGGGAGGAAGGAGGGCCCGGGCAACTATAGGCCAGTCAGTCTCACCTCCATCCTTGGCAAAGTCTTTGAAAAAATTATCAAGGCTCACATATGCGAGAGCCTGGCAGGACAAATTATGCTGAGGGGAAACCAGCACGGGTTCATGGCAGGCAGATCGTGCCTGACCAATCTAGTCTCTTTTTATGACCAGGTTACGAAACACCTGGACACAGGAGGAGGGGTGGATGTCGTATACTTAGACTTCAGGAAGGCCTTCGATACGGTATCCCACCCCATACTGGTGAACAAGTTAAGAGGCTGTGACTTGGATGACTACACAGTCCGGTGGGTGGCGAATTGGCTAGAGGGTCGCACCCAGAGAGTTGTGTTGGATGGGTCAGTTTCGACCTGGAAGGGTGTGAGCAGTGGGGTCCCGCAGGGCTTGGTCCTTGGACCGATACTCTTTAATGTCTTCATTAGCAACTTGGACGAGGGAGTCAAATGTACTCTGTCCAAGTTTGCAGATGACACAAAGCTATGGGGAGAAGTGGACATGCTGGAGGGAAGGGAACAGCTGCAAGCAGACCTGGACAGGTTAGACAAGTGGGCAGAAAACAACAGGATGCAGTTCAACAAGGAGAAATGCAAAGTGTTGCACCTAGGGAGGAAAAATGTCCAGCACACCTACAGCCTAGGGAATGACCTGCTGGGTGGCACAGAAGTGGAAAGGGATCTTGGAGTCCTAGTGGACTCCAAGATGAACATGAGTCGGCAGTGTGACGAAGCCATCAGAAAAGCCAATGGCACTTTATCGTGCATCAGCAGATGCATGACGAATAGGTCCAAGGAGGTGATACTTCCCCTCTATCGGGTGCTGGTCAGACCGCAGTTGGAGTACTGCGTGCAATTCTGGGCGCTGCAATTCAAGAGGGATGCGGATAACCTGGAGAGGGTCCAGAGAAGGGCCACTCATATGGTTAAGGGCCTGCAAACCAAGCCCTACGAGGAGAGACTAGAGAAACTGGACCTTTTCAGCCTCCGCAAGAGAAGGTTGAGAGGCGACCTTGTGGCCGCCTATAAGTTCATCACGGGGGCAAAGAAGGGAATTGGTGAGGTTTTATTCACCAAGGCGCCCCCGGGGGTTACAAGAAATAATGGCCGCAAGCTAGCAGAGAGCAGATTTAGATTGGGCATTAGGAAGAACTTCTTCACACTTCGAGTGGCCAAGGTCTGGAATGGGTTCCCAAGGCAGGTAGTGCTCTCCCCTACCCAGGGGGTCTTCAAGAGGAGGTTAGATAAGCATCTAGCTGGGGTCATCTAGACCCAGCACTCTTTCCTGCCTATGCAGGGGGTCGGACTCGATGATCTATTGAGGTCCCTTCTGGCCCTAACATCTATGAATCTATGAATCTATAAGTTTGTGGATGACACTAAGATGTGGGGAGAAGTGGGCACGTTAGAAGGGAGGGAGAGGCTACAACTAGATCTGGACAGGTTACAAGGGAGGGCTGATAAGAATAGGATGGGTTTCAATATTGACAAGTGCGGGGTACTGCACCTGGGGAGGAAGAACCAGCAGCATACCTACAGGCTGGGGAACTCCCTTCTCATCAGCACAGAGGCAAAAAACGACCTTGGAGTCATTATTGATTCCAAGATAAACATGGGCCGCCAATGTGAGGACGTGGTCAGTAGGGCCAATCGCACCTTGTCTTCCATCCACAGATGCATCACAAGCAGGTCCAAGTAGGTGATCATCCCCCTCTATGCGACATTGGTCAGGCCACAGTTGGAGTACTGCATCCAGTTCTGGGTACCACATTTCAGGAGGGATGTGGACAGCATCAAGAGGGTCCAAAGGAGGGCCACATGCATGATCAGGGGGCAGCAGCGCAGACCGTATGAGGAGAGGCTATGGGACCTGAACCTGTTCAGCCTCCATAAGAGAAGGCTGAGAGGGGATCTGGTGGCCATCTATAAACTTATCATGGAGGACCAGCGGGGAACGGGAGAGACCCTGTTCCCCTGAGCACTACCAGGAGTAACTAGAAATAATGGCCACAAGTTGACTGAGAGTAGGTTCAGGCTGGACATCAGGAGGCACTACTTCACAGTTAGGGTGGCTAGGATCTGGAACCAACTTCCAAGGGAAGTGGTGCTTGCTCCTACGCTGTGGGTCTCCAAAAGGAGGCTAGATAATCACCTTGCCGGGGTCATTTGACCCCAGCATTCTTTCCTGCCCATGGCAACGGGTCAGACTTGATGATCTGCTCAGGTCCCTTCTGACCCTACCTACTATGAAACTATGAAACCTGTCTAAGTAGGGCAGTCTCGCTTGCCATGACTTTGCTTTTACCAAAACTGGTGTGTGTGTATACACACACACACATACACACACACAGGAGTCTGACCATTTTAATGCCCCAATGCCAGGGAGCACTATACATGACTCTGACCTTCCCTTTTCATGTCCCATGCCTCGCAGATGGCATCCTTAAGCTGTTCTTTACTCCAGCTCATGGCTGGGACAAACTCAGCCCCTTGCTAGGCCTTATGCATTTGTCCTTTCATTCCACCTCATCAGGCCTCATTCATACTGCTCCCCTCTCACTGGGTACTCTTCCACTTGGCCCTCTCTCACCGGGCCTCTTACATGCTGCCTCTCACTGGGCCACACCCAACCTGCCCTGCTCCTTTGTGAGACTGCTCCTTTTAATCAGGGCAGGGATTTTTAATCTTTATGAAGCAGGGTACCCCCTCTGGTGGGTACCCCTTCCAGTGGGTACGAAGTCCAAATGCGGAGTGGGTGGGGTGTGCTGATAAACAGCCAGATGAGAAACCGGTGGCGTGGGGAGCTCACATGCAGCCACCACCATCTATACACTTCATGTCACTGCTGGGCACTGTTTTCCTGTACCCAAATATCCCCACTTCTCCACACTGCCAGCTTTGTGTCCAACCGATTGTCAGCACGCCCCTCAACCCCCCACCCTGGGTGCATGCTGGTGATGTGAGGAGCTCACATGTGGCAGCCACCCCCATCTATACACTCAGCACCACTGCCATGTGCTGGGGGCAGGGAGGGTGCTGACAGACAGCTGCACGCAAAGCCGGGAGTGCAGAGAAGTGGGGATACTTCAGCACAGGAAAGCAGCACATGGTGCCCAGTGGCGGCACAGAGTGATAGATGGCAGCAGCAGCCCTGCCCCGCCACACCGCCGCTTCCCAGGTACCCCCGCTTCTCTGCACCACTGGCTTCACATCTGGCCAGTTGGCAGCAAATCCCGCCCCCCCCGCCCCCTGCAGGTGGCCAGATGTGAAGCTGGCAGCGTGGAGAAGCAGGGGTACTTGGGCGTGGGAAAGCACCACACAGCACGCAAAGTGATGGATGGTGGTGGCGTCCCTACCTCCCACACCTAGCCCCTGCGCCACTGCTTCCCAAGTGCCCCCACTTCTCCATGCCACCTCCACATACCCCCTGGGGCCTTCCTAAGTATCCCCAGGGATACACATACCCCTGGTTGACAACTCCTGGCATAGGCCATCAGGCTTACCTAATCACAGTCCTTGGGTGTTCAGGCCTCCTCACAACCCTCATCTGAATGGTGACCAGCCAATTCACCTCACCCTGGGTGGAGCTCTGACCCAAGCCCTTCTCTGAGTAACTCATCACTCTCACCCCTCATTAGGGCCAACTTCTTGCCTAAAGTTCTTCACTTCTGACCCAACACTCGGCCTCACCACATCTGCTGCTCACCCTGCAGCCTCCTCCATAGCCTACAGCAGCCCACTAAGTGGTGAGCTCTCCAGTGGTGTTCCACCATAAACAGCTGAACCAGAAATTATTATTCACTCTATCATGGCCAAGTAAACCCCACCCCTGAGGCAGAGATGTGAACCAACAAGAGTCTCAAAGTACTGATACCCATGTAGTACCAGCACTTCAAGCATCTGTGTCTTGGTTTTATTGAAACACGTGCATGTAAAAGCTTCAATATTTACCAAAGCAATTAGGGCTTCAGCCACACTGACTAAACCCATATTAGAAACAGCAGTTTAAAACAGAGAAGCTGCTTCACTTTACATATGTTTCTCTGTAAATATGAACAACTAATCAACATTAATATCACCTGTGTTCAGTAGCTAAACTACTCTGTATTGAAGTTGGAGCATTTCCTTTTCTCATAGTGAGTCTACATTGATTTCCTTTCATTGTAGATCTATGGTGAAAGAAACCATACCATCACACAGTCCAGTGCTAGGAATAGAATGACTTTAGCATGTTCCTTTCACCTGTCTTTCCCGTTTGTCTTGCAGAAAATCTTTGCCAGAAAGAATTATTGCACTGTAGTGCATTTCTAAAAACTGAGCCAAACTTCTAGTCTCCTAGGCTAGGGACAGAAGTTACACGTAAACCAGTAAAAGTAATCAGAAACTGGTTTAAATCTGTAACAGAACAGAAGTTCAGTGTATGTAAACCAATTTCAAAATGGCCAAAACTGGTTTAAGATAAACCTAGTTGAATGTAGTTTGACCCAAACTTAACTGATCTGGGTCAAACTGAGTCATGAAACTTCTGCCCCAGATCCCTTCATGGTTTAAGTTAAATCAATCTCCCAGCATCCCAGCATGCTTGTCAGCTCTGGGCTGGGCTGGGTTGAGTTATCTGCTCCAGAGAGCAGGGCTGGCCTCGCTTCTCTCCTCCCTAACCAGAGCTCTGGCTGACTGAGTAGGAGGTAGAGACTATAGGCACAGCAGCATCTGCCTGGATTTCCCCTGTTTCAACTCCTCCCTGCTGATCAAGCAGGGATTCCCCCCCCCATCCCTTCCTTCCCTCTCCCACAGCATGGACCCCAGTGGCACAGACCCCAGTTGGCATCTGGTCATGGTCACACCATCCGCATGCTAGCTAATGCTGAGAGGTGTCTATGTGTGTGTGTCTACAATTTTACTGGAATAAAGGCAGACAGAACAGTGTCTGCTATGGGCTTTTTGGAGTTGATCAACAGGTCAGCTGGTAATGTCCCTCCATTCTTCCTAAAAAATGTTTTGCAAAAGGTTGTTTAAGAAAAGCTTAAAAGAAAGAGGTTTTGTATTTTGATGGCTGATAAGATTTGTGTTCTGATACGCTCCCTGCTGGCTCCTGGCAGTGTTCAACAGGGGACAGAGAGAGGTGTGAAAAATGACCTGATCTGTAATGAATGCTTGCCAGTTTGCTGCAGACAGTATGAAGAAGCAGGGAGAGGCAGATTGAAAAGCTCAGTATCATCAACAGATGCATGCACTCCACACAAACAGACTTCCCTCTCACCCCCCACCCACCTTTTGCCTCAGAATGTTAGCCAGAGACCGGGGTCTGGTAACACTCCTGCTCCTTAAGCAGCAAGCAGAGAGGGAGGAGGGAAACCTGGTGAGGGCTGCTTCCCCCTTCCACTCCAGGCACACCCCAGCTGGGTGGGGGGGAGCCCCTGGAAAGTTATTCCCTGCTTGATACTGCAGTGGAGGGGGTGTGGGGATGGGGCAGAGCTTGGGGTGGTGGGGTAGAGAAACAGCCTGAGAAGGACTTCCCTCCCCAGGCAAAATCTGGCTGGGATCTGGGGCCAGACAAGGATTTAAACCCTCCTTCCCTGGCTCAGTGTACTGGCCATGCCCCATGCTCTCCACTTGAGCCAGGAGTTGCGGGGGAGGGGGACAGCCTGAGAGGGGCTGCCCCCTCCCCCCAAGCAAACCCCAGCTGGAATCTGGGGCCAGGCAGGCCCACTTCCCCCTCTCAGTGTGACCATGCCCCCTGCTCCCCACTCAAGGGTCTGCCTGGCAGGCAGTCCCTCTCAGGCTGTTTCCCCTGCCACCAGCTTGAGTGGGGAGTAGGGGCGTGGCCACTGCACTGGGCTGGGAAAGGGGACTTTAAACCCCCTGCCTGCCCCAGACTCCAGGCGGGATTTGCCTGGGGGGGGAAGTCCCTAGCAGGCTGGCGGGGGGACTGGACAAAGTATATGACCCTTGCACAGTGTGGGTCTGGACCTTCTTCTATTCTTCCACCTCTGCCTTCTGCCAGGTTGACCTGACACCCAGTGGGGGACTGCAGCAGCAGGAAGACTGACCCTTGTGTGGGGAGGATCCAACCAATCTCCCCTTCCACCTATCTAGCATTCAGCTGGACCTCCTGCCTGTGTGCAGCTCTGGGCAATACCAGGTCTCTCTCCCATAGGAATGAATGGGGTTGATGGGGTGTCTGGCTGTGGCAAAGAAGAAAAAAGTCTCCCATAGGAGTCAGTGGGGTTGACCCGGTGTCTGAAATTTCTGCCACCTGCAGTTTTCCTCCCCATTTTCAACTTGGGTCCATACTGTCCCTTCCCAGACTTAAGTCCCCCGACTCACATGCAAGAAGCCAGAACAGGCAGGCAGCCAGGCAGGGAAGCATAGACAGGCCAACCAATGCCAGGGGGCTTAAGCCTCCAAAAATGCTCCACCCCCACTGGGGCTTTAGTCTCCCTGGCTTCCACTACACACCCGTCCCCACTGCCTTCTCTCACTGCCAGCTCAGCATGCTAGCCCAATTCTGGGTCCTGGCCATGCCCCCTCTGCTCGAGCAGGGAGTGGGGGGAAGCTTTAGAGCTTCAGCTTCAACCCTTGGCAGTGGTTGGCAGGCTGGGAAGTGTGCAACACTCCCCGCCCCTGCAACCCACCCCCCAGCTTCTGGCCTGAGCCATTGCAGGCATATGACTGCATTTCCTGAATTAAAAATGAGAATCTGTTTGCTTGCTTCTCAGTTTAATCTCTGCATCTTAGACGAACTTGGAAAGACTGAATCAATTCACCTTGGGCTTTTTGACTGTCTGTACTTAGCCCTACAGTCAGACTATTTGAAGTAATTAATTTAAGATTATATCGGCTGTTAAGTACCCATCCTTTATTCTTGAGGCAAAGAAGAAGAATGAATACTATGTTATTCATCAGAGTTTAACTTTTAGCATACTTCAAACTTTCCTACCATGTCCATGGATTAATAGATTCTATTGAAAATCTATTTTTCGCAAGCCAGTAGTGTCCCTTACAATTTGCTTAATGTTAATTGCACCATACATACTATGGCTGAGGGACATTTTTTTAAAAAAGGCTGTAAAAGAATGTCTGCAGGGTATGTACAAGACAACAGGCTGCAAATCAGACTCACAAGATTCTATTCTTCATTTGAAGTGCTAAAAAGCGACATGTTCTCTTAGCCAAATTACTTAAAGTATTGATGCTGATCTTGCTGACCCACTGTTATAACAGTGCTTTCTTTTTTAAAGAGAATACCATATGTACACTTTAAATGCTAGCATTTGCTGGCTATTAAATCCCTTGACTATACAATTGTTGTATAAGTGGGCCGTCTTTATCAGGGCTTAATTATACAATACTTACCCATGCAAGTACTCCCATTTGGTAGGCCATTACTAAACTATTGGCTTTGCTATCAGAACCAGACATTTGTCTTTATCCTTGACTATTCACATGCATGTGGTATGGATTCGTTTCAGTGAATAGCAAGCTGTTTTAAAAGGCTGTCTCAGTAAGTGCTATCTCAGGACACAACAGTGTAAGAGAAGTTGCTTCTAGGCTCCAAATCAGCTACTTTTAAGAGCAGTCTTGAAAGTGAGTAATCAAAAAAAGGGAGAAATAGCTCCCACAGACTTTTTTCAAGTGTCTACCTCATTTCTAGCTTTTTGTAAACCAATTTTCTTTTCAAATGTTTAATGAAATTTTAAAACATAAAATATTAGCTTTTCTGTCACTAATTAATACTGATGTATGCTGAACTAGTGTGAAGGAACAAGGACTTCATTACTTCTTCAAAGCAGAGCAGCTAGTTTCCACATGACAGCAAGTGTAATCTGGCTCTAAAGCTAGATCAGCCAAGCAAAATGGAAGATAATGTAATGGTGATTCTCCAGCTACTTCCTCCACCACACACTCCTGGTGCAGAAAAAGCACCGTGGTCAGGTGACTTTTGCTCTGTTATTCCTTCAGCAGGTTACTACAACCACAGCAAATGACCCGTTACAGGAGAACTCATTACAGCTGCAGGATTTAAGTCTTTCGGGACCTTTGTGCACCTATGCACTACTCCAGTGTTTTGAGCAGTTCAGATACACACCAGGATCTGGCTATTTAGTTCAAAAATCTATTTGTCTGTTTAGAAATAACAAATTGATAACATTGACCTCTCTGATGTTTTAGTGCAACACAATGATAATGAACACTTCTTGTTTCAGTAAGTATTTTTAAATTAGGGTGCTAGCATGGCTGCTAAAATGTAGCCATAGGTCCTAATAGCAATTCAGTGCCTTATTTTTTTAAGTTGATTTTGTGAAAGCAAAAACAAAAAGTAAAACTGGTCTTAGAATTCAACTGGTCTTTACACAAGTGGGGAATATGATGGTTTAAGCTTTCACTACTTACCAACACAAGAAAAGCTTGATTTTAGCAACAAGCCTATTGTAAGGCTTAGAAACTGAGAGAAAGTAAAAAGATGGAACAGAAAGTAACATGTAGAAGCTAAACTTAATGCTTTTACCATAATGGGAGAAATGCATTAGATCCACCCACACGTAAACCAGTCAACCATTTAGTAAACACACTGGCTCACATTAGGAGTCATTTTCTTTTATGGATTTAAAGAGGGAGACAATTGTCAGGCAAACCCAGACTTGTGGAACAGTGAATAGCCAACCTAGCTGACCAGAATTCCTTTACTCTGATTTACTATCATCCTCAGCTAAATAAAGTTTTTGGAAGTTCTCCTTTTAACTCCCCATTTTTTAACCACAAAAGGTGGTCTTTGCAATACAGGGTCAATGTGCATTGCTACCTTTCATATTCTCGGAATAAAAGGAACTCTAGAAAAGCCAACTTACTAAATGGGTACTTTGCATCAGTCTTTAATCAGTCCCTTGCTTTTTCTCTGGCTCCCCAAATATCTAAAAAAGGACTTTTTATTGTCCTTGATACTTGTAGCCAGTTGGAGTTCCATGGTAGCCTTGGCTTTCCTGGTTTGCTCCCTGCAGGTCCAGACCAGTGCAAAGTATTCCTTCTTGGAGGTGGATCTTGTCCTCCATCCTTTGTAGGTCTTTCTTTTTAGACACAGGATGTCTGCTAGTTCCTTGCTGAGCCAAGGGGGCTGCTGTGCCCTTTTGCTGCCTTTTCTCTGAGATGGAATAGCTTAGTTTGTGCATCTAGGATTGCTCCTTTGAGGAGCAGCCACTTTTCCTGAACTCCCCTCTCCTTGGGGTCGTGGTCCCTTAGGGCCTCACTGACAAGCCTCCTGAGCTTGTCAAAGTCAGCTTTCCTGGAGTCAAGGACTTCTGTATTGCTGACTGACTTGCCAGCTTTACCGTGGATGGTGAAGGTGATCAACTCATGGTCGCTGTCACCCAGCTTCCCTTCGATTGTTAGGTCACTGATTAGGTCATCCCTGGTTGACAATACCAGGTCAAGTAGCGCTTTACCTTTTGTTGGCCCGTAGACTTCTTGCATCAGATAGAGCTCACCTACGCATGTGAGGAAGCTTTGCAACCACTCAGATTTGGCTGAGCACTCTTCCCATGAGATGTCTGAGTAGTTGAAGTCTCCCATGACAACCATGGACTGGGAGTGTGCGGCCTTAGCCAATTCCCTGGCAAACTCCTGGTCAAGCTCTTGATTCTGGGTGGGAGGTCTGTAGTAGACTCCCACCATTGTGTCCCCTGTGCTGTGTCCCCACGGATAACCCAGAGGGTCTCCAGTTGTCCACCCTGGGTGCCAATGTCAGCTTGCAGGGATGCGTAGCTCTCCTTGGCATAGAGAGCTACACCCCCGCCCCTTTTGTCCACTGCATCTCTCCTATATAGGGTATAGCCATCTATACCCATGGTCCAGTCATGGGTGGAGTCCCACCAAGTTTCTGTTATCCCTATGACATCATAATTATTTGTGTTAAGCAGGAAGACAAGTTCCTCCTGTTTATTCCCCAAGCTCCTGGCATTTTTGTACAGACAGGCAAGTGTCCCTTTGGGGGCCCTTGCTTTGCCTACACATCATTCCAGGGCCGGGGCAGGGGTGGGCTCCCTAAAGTCCCTTGACCTGCTGACTTTGCAAGGGTTGCTCAGCAGGCCAGCAGTGGCAATAGTGCACCCATCCCCCAGTGGGTTTAGTTTAAAGCCCAGTGGAGCAGGTCAGCCAGTCTGGCTGAGAAGAACCTCCTCCCCAGAGGAGAGAGGTGGAGGCTGTCCTCAATTTCCAGCAGCTGAATTTTGGAAAAGGTTGTGTGCTGTATGTGAGAAAATACAGTATTTCTATATCAAAGTTTCTACATCACTGGCTGCTGTGTATGTGCCAATATGACCCAGAATGGCAGAATCTACCCTAAGAGATGTTTTACATTCTCCTGCCCCAGATTTATGGGATTGCCTACCCACCTCAAGTTTCCAAATTATATTTCAGGTCCTATATGATACAAACAGGTCAGGCCTATTTCTTTCCCTTCTATCTCCATCCATTTCTGTATGTCCCTCTGACTCAGCAGCAGGGAGCTCCAAGTCTGCTCCCCCCCTCACACACACACTGTATGAGTGAACTACACTGCTAGCCTAGAGCTGGATACTAAGTTCAGATTTATGGGTCATAGAAGATTAATACAGAATTCCTTTACTCTGATTTACTATCATCCTCAGCTAAATAAAGTTTTTGGAAGTTCTCCTTTTAACTCCTCATTTTTTAACCACAAAAGGTGGTCTTTGCAATACAGGGTCAATGTGCTTGCATTGCTACCTTTCATATTCTCGGAATAAAAGGAACTCAGTTTCTAGATCTCAGAAGTACTGGGCTAGGTCAGCCTTTTAAAAGATCAATTAATTGAATTTTAGAGGTATTTTTCAGGCTTTTCCACTGATGTTCAATTAGGTGTATCTTATAGCTATTGCTTTTTTGAAATCGTTGCTAGACAGCAAGCCACAAGCTAGGAAATGGTTAGAGGTCTGATACTGGCCTTTCATCTAGACCAGGGACATCAGCTCATTTGGCCCTGCAGGCCATAGGGTCCCTTGCAGGCCAGACAGACCCACCTTTGGATCCATCCCATGGGACTTCTTGTGGCAACTGCCAGAGCTGCTGTTTCAGCACCAGCAGCTAAAGCCTATGTACAGACAGTCAAAAAACCCAAGGCTGAGTTGATTCAGTCTTTGCAGGTTAGCCTAAGGGGTAGAGATTAAACTGAGAAGTAAGTGAACAGACATTCACTTTTCATTCAGAAAATGTAGCCACATGCCTACAGTGGCTCAGGCCAGGAGCTGTGCAGTGTTAGAGCATGCCTCCCAGCCTGCTGGCCACTGCCAAAGGGAAGGGACTGATACTCCAAGGCTTCCCACCCCCCCCCAACCCTGCTCAAGTGGAGTGTGGGTGGCAAGGCCCCAGCCTGGGGCTATCATGCTGAGGCCAGGAGGAGGGGCACTTTAAATCACCCACCATGGTCTACATGAGACCCCAGCCTGGCTTCTGTCCCTCCCCCCTGTTCCCTGCTCATGCTTGAATATGGGAGGAAGACAGCCCCTGTCAGGCTGAAAACAGTAGTGGCAGTGAATCTATAAAAGCTTGAACAAAAATAGTCCTTTCTCTGAAGCAAGCATGTATTGAACACAGCAATTTGCAACCTCAAGCACATAACAAAGAACATCCAAAAATCTTCGCCTAAGCTAAGATACAGCTGAGTAAAACACAATGGGAGCACACACAACTTAGTCTAACTTAAAATAGAATGTTATAAACCAAAAAGACAAGAGAAAGCCTTTCATAAGTATAAGTATGTGCCCCTGCCATGCAGACCCTGGCTGGGGTCCTGTGCCAGTGAGAAAGAGGATTTAAACCCTCCTCCCTCCCCTCTGCCTGGACCTACTGACCCCCACCCCCACCCCCTCTGCTCCAGCAGGCAAAAATCTGGTAGGGTTTGCCCTCCACTGGTAGGCTGAGGTACCCAGCCAGGCTTCCCACCCCCATCTCCTTATCAGCCAGCCCTCACTGCTCTAACTAGGGAGCAGAGGGGCGCAGCCAGTGCTGCTCTCTGAAGCAGACAGTACAGCCCAATCCAGGGCTGCAAAGCATCCTGAGATGCGGGAGAACTCTGATTTAACTTGAACCAGGAAGGGGTCTGGGACAGAAGTTTCACAAACTGGTTAAGTCTGATACTACGTTCAACCAGATTTATCTTAAACCAGTTTCAGCCATTTTGAAACTGGTTTATGTGCACTGAACTTCTGTTCTGTTACAGGTTTAAACCAGTTTCAAATCACTTAAACTGGTTTATCTGTCCCTAGCCAAAGATTTAACAATGATGACAATCAATCGCTATTGCTGTTTGGGTAGACTAGGAGGGTTGTTATAAGTTCTACAAAGGGATTAAAAAAATGAGCATTGGGTCATTCAAAGTTCTGTGAGGATGAGTATTTGGCATACAAAAATTTCTTAGTTCTATGCCATAATGTGAAAGGAGCCACAAAGTCAGACCTCTGGGTGGGAGTGCAGGGGAGAGAGAAGTCAGAAAAATCTGATCAGGGTGTAGTGAGCTGAATGAGGACACTGAGATGGAGATGGAATTAAGGAGTATCCTGAAGGCCTTAGGCAAGATGATTAGAACTATCTAATGATTTTGAGGGGGACAATTTCTCAAGGCAGAGCCACAACCTTAAGGAATTACTGTGTCAGTCCAAGAGTTCTTATTAACACTAAAGACATTAATCAGGAAATAAAGAAATAACTGAGTATTTTTGCAAGGAAATTAATTTGTGGACCTTCAGATTTTATACCTTCCACATAAAATAGCTTCATACAGAAATCCTTGGGTTTACTTTATACACAACAAATTATTTATTTTTTAGTGAAAATTCTGCTCTAAGTACATACTGCATGATGAAAAATGGATGCCCATGTTCTTTTGGCAGTAATTTCCAATCAAAACTTTAATGTTACTCTGTTCATTTACAAATGCTGGTCTAAGTCAGTGGTCAGCAGCCTAAAGCCCACAGAAAGTGTTGCTTTCTTCCCTGAAGCCTCTGCTAACTGGGGGCTCTGCTAACTGAATTAGCCCCCTAAAATGTCCCCAGCCATATTTTTCAGAGGCAGCCGCATTGAGGGGTGGAAGGGGGAGGTGTAAGACATCAGCCTCTATGCACAAACCAGGAACAACTGGGGTGCAGCCAGGGATGGGTGGCCCATGGTGCTAGCTGGGTCACAAGGGTTGGCCCTCGTTGGTAAAAGGTTGCCAATACCTGATCTAAGTAACTCAGTGGTGCAATCCATTAAAACTAAACTACTATATAATTACACCCCAAATTTGTTTCTTTTAATACTTTAAACCAGGGTTGGCCAACTTCTGGCACAGGTGGCATAACTGGCATGGGCAGCACAGCAGTAAATAAGGCAGGAAGCAGAAAACAAACAGCAAACCAGGCAAGGAGACAGGACTGGAAACAGAAAACAGAACAGCGGATCAGGCAGAGGAGGGGGATTGGAGTAGCATGTGGGAATGGTGCGAGGTCACTTTGTGGCACACCAGTCAAAAAGGTTGGCCCTCCATTGCTTTAATCTCAAAGTTACGTAGTGGGAGGAAGGGAGAGAAGGATTTTAACTTACAACATACACATCTGACTCAGTAAACATTCTAGTAATGAGGGAAGATCTTGCGGAATAGGAAGCAGCACTGATACAGGAAGGCAGAGTAGATTTACACATTTATAGACAAACCAAATCAGAGATGTACAGTATAGTAGAAGCTTTCATAAGTAGAGAGCCTGGCAAGAAAGCAGAGAGCACAGAGGGCTGGAGCTGGAGCAGTAGCTGGGATTAGCTGGACATTAGTGAAGTGTGGGCTGGATCAGGCAGAAAGAGGGGATTGCAGTCTTTTTGCAGCATCTGTTGAACTAAGCCTGCCCCATGAGCCCCTGTGGCAATAGCTGCCAAATTAGCCACTCCAAATTCTCTGAGCAGAGGCTGAAGTGGCAAAGCAAAAGAGCGATCTTCTACACAAAACATGGTTGGCTGGAGCAACAGCCAGGGATCTGATGCCCATGGAAGAGACAGCCAGGTTGCTAACCCCTACTTTACACTAAGGCCTGTGTATAGTGACTTTACTAAGACCTCTCCTGCAAAACAGTCCTTTTTTTGTCAAGCAACTTCAACAGGGCAGATTTCAACTTACTCATGTGTAGTGAAGCTATACTTGCAAAACAGATTCACTTTAACTGTTACAAAGTTAAGAAAGGAATCTGTTTCAGTATTATACTCCAGAATGGCTTAGTATTCTTTTTTTTTTTTTTTGGCAATCACTATTTACGCCTTCAGGAAGCCCTGAAATAAATCACTTCTCTGTAGCAACCATCAAAACACGTATGCAGCCAAGAGCTCTCATTGAATAAGTTAGTCACAGTAGCCAAAAATTCATTTATAAACAGAACTGCACATCTCTATATCTTCAGATGAATAATTCATGTAAGGCTTCAAACAATCACATAATTATATGTATTTCCCCTCCACATTTCCTCATCTTAAACACATAACATGTAATGAGCTCACCACCAAAGACAGAGGTTATTAAAAATAAGGTCTTACCTGCTAATCTGATTGAAGCAATTCTTCCTTTAGGAGACCAGATAAGTAAGTATTTTACATAATAAAAAACAACCCACAACTGGGTGGAGTGAGTCTTCAAGGGCTCTGCATAAGACAAACTAGAACATAGGAAGCTGTTGAGCAATAACCAAATAAACTGCCTATTCAGCTCCAAAGCTGCTTGTGCTTAGTGTGGCAATAGCTGACAGAATGGATTTTGAGTTGTTCACGTGCTTTTACTTAAGTGAGCCTTTTAAATATCAGACACTTTTCTGTATCCTGAACAGAAATAAAAAGCTCACCAACCATCTGTGTATTTTAAAATTGTATAGGTTCCCCTTTAATAATTTTAAGTATCTACTCTACATAAAACTTCCGGGTTCCTCTTTAAGAAGTTTTTGGAGGGTGTAACGTTCAAAGCAAGTCTTGCCTGCTCAACTCAATTTCCTTCAATGATAAAATGACAGACTGTCGACCTGAGGGTAAAGAGCAGTGGTAGTGATATACCTTGACTTTAGCAAGGCTTTTTGATATTACCTTTCACAACAATCTCATTAATAAGCTAAGGAAATACAGACTACTGAAAGTACTGTAAGGTGGATTCTAAGTGGTTGGATTATTGTGCTTAATGAGTAGTCTTCAATGGCTCTATGTCTAGCTGGGAAGAAGTATAAAGTGGAGTTCCTCAGGAGTCTCTCCTGGGTCTGGTGTTGTTCAACATCTTCATTAATGATTTGGATGATGGGGTTGAGTGCAAGATTAACAAAATGGGAATGATGCCAAGTTGGGTGGAGTTGCAGACACTCTGGAGGGTAGGGATAGGGTCTGGAATGACCTAGATCAGGGCTGTCAGACTGACAGCCAGTGGGCACGTGCATCCTGTGAGGGGTTAATGCGTGGCTCACAGACTCCTACACTGGTACTGCAGCTGCTGCTTCCTCCCATGCTGCTTCCTTGCATTGCTCTCCCTGCTACAGCCAGGGACTCTAGGTTCCCCCACTCCCCTGCAGCTTTGGCTCCCTGCTCCTGCCCCAAGGGTAAGGTGTTGCAATGTAATCCATAGTGCCAGGGGAACCCATGGCACAGTGCAGGGAAGGAGCTGGGGTGGGGGCCATGCACGTGTGGCACAGTAGGGGAAGGGTACAACCCAGGACCCTATGGCTCACTAGTGTGGTCCCAAGGATGTAAGACACCCTGTTCACTTAGAAGTTGGACAGCCCAGACCTAGATAAACTGGAGAACTCATTCAAAAATCAATCCAGTGAAATTCACAAAGGACAATTACAAAGTCTTGCACTTGGGACAGAATAATTACATATAGACTGGGATATGACTGGCTAGGCTATGGTACTACAAAGAAGGACATGGAGGTTACAGTAGACCAAAAGCTGAATATGAGGCAACAGTGTACTCTTGCTGCAAAAAAAGAAATCAAAAGCATACTGGTTTCTATTAATAGGACTGTCACTTGTAAAACAAGGGAAATGATTCTTCTAATCTTGTCTGCAGTGGCGAGGCCTCACCTGGAGTCCTGAGTCCAATTTTGGATCCTGCATTTCAAGATGTAGACATATTAGAAAAAGTCTAGAAGAGACCAACAAAAATATTTAGAGGCCTGGGAAACATGATTTATGAGAAAACTGAAAGAATTAGGATTATTTAATCTGAAAAAGAAGACTAGTGGGGATTTGACAATAGTCATCAAATATCTTAAGGTCTGTTATAAAGAGGATGGAAATAAACTGTTCTCTGTGGCTGTAGGGAACAGCATAGGAGTAATGGTTTCAAATTGCAGGAGGGAAAATTTAGGTTGGAGATTAGGAAGAGCTTTCTGACTATAAGGGTGGTTATGCACTAGAACAGGCTATGTAGCGAGATCGTGACATCTCCATCCTTGGAAATTTTCAAAAGCAGATAACATCAACACTTATTTCATAGGGCTTATGTCAGGGACATTCCTGCTTTGAGCCAGGTGTTGGACTAGATGGCCTCCTGAAATCTATTTCAGTCTTCTATGATTCAGTGAAACTAAATGTTCAAGATAGAAAACAAGTATCATCTCTGCCAGGAATATTGGCAATATGCTTCACATCCCCTTACGTATGTAGAAAACTAAGTCATTTGCTGTTCATATTAGATGGCATAGGATGACTTGAATGATGCTTTAATCTTCATTGGGTAGATATAGAACAGTTAGAAATTAACATCATAGACAAAAAACGGAGAAATAGTAGCTAGCCCCTGCTTTAATTTGCAGCCAGGTTCCATAATAAGACTGATTTTTTTTAAATCATTGGCTAGGTCAGTGGTGCTCAATCTCCAGCCAGTGAGCCAAATCTGGCCAATGGAGTAGTGTTTCCAAGCCCATGGGACTCTCCTCAGGTCCTGAAATCTGGTGGTAGAAGAGCAGTGGCAGTGTTACTTACCATTCCCACGCTGCCAAATTTCCAGACCTGTGGGAAGCCCTACAAGCTGGATACTGTAGCCCTCCATGCTAGATCACTTGGTCACAGTAGGTCTGGTACACAGGACTGCACCTGTGTGATGATACCTAGTGTGAGATCTGGCCCATGGACTGGAACCTGAGCCACTCACTCTGCCCAAAGAACCAAAAGATTGAACACCACAAGGCTAGATAAAGTGGTTGGTCTTGCTTACAAAATTGACTTTGAAGGCTAAAGATGCAGGAAGCTTTACTAGAAAAAATTAAGAAACTAATTATTTTTAATAATAATTTAAAAAAATCCTAATTTGAAGAGTGATGCAAGTATATTTCTTTCTGTTCCTTTCTTCTGTTCTTTGTATTTCTGGCATCAGAATTCTGGCACCCATTCAAACTTTCCACATAAATTTTCCTTGAAAATTCAGAAAGATACTCATTTGAAGTTAAATTATGGCACAGAGTACTAGATATTGTTACTGTAGCATGCTAGCAATCTGTAAGAATAGCTTGATCTCTGGTTGGTATTCCTGAATTACCATTTATAATTACTTTCATGGTTGTGAAAAAAGTGTTCCCTCTCTCATACATGATTTGGCAGGCACATACCTGTTTGCTGAGTAGCAGCTTCATTTAAATCACTTGAGATTTTATGAGACTGTGTTAAACTCTGGCCCAGTTTACATACAGACATTTGCAGTGATTTTACTAATTCCATTTTCTGTTTGTACATAATCCCTTAGTGTAATCAAAAAAGGGGATCATTTGATTACTTTTATTCACTCCCAGAAATAAGTTATTTGTTGTCGGCCTGATCCAGAGCCCACTGAACACCTATCAGTACTGAAGCCTTTTTTGTGCTACTGAATGAACAACACTACTGTTTCCTAGCAAGCTTTTTAAGAGTTGGAGACTACTATAGACAATGCTTAGCAAGTACTATCTTAGAAGACATTTAGCAGGTCACGTCCAATATACTCCTTGGGCATAGTGACTTCAGCCAAATGAGTGTTATTGCATGGGGTATTTAACAACCCAAACAAATAACAGCCCTCCCCCAAAGGTAAATAGGCTTCACCAGAAATGTGATTTGATTTTAAACAATAATGGATAAAAGACTGATGCATTGTATTATAATACTCCCATCAAAGTTGCAGCAGTTATTAACTGAGATGTTCAGTCTATGAATTTTTTCCACCTCAAGGTTTCTGGAACAAAAGAGTTTACTTTGAATATTGATAGTCTTCAGCCATCATGATAGCCTTCAGATTTCGTGGAAATCAATGGGAAAACTAAATTACTAACAATTATAAGAAATTCTGTGTGCATCTGGCTCAACATGTGAAGTACTTTTGCACCAATACAATTCTAACATCCAGAGCAACAGGTGGTAATGGTACAAAGACAACTCATTTCCAGTCAGCACGTGCAGGCAATGGCACATAACACAGGATACTCAGTCTTCATGTCCTGCTAATCTCAGCATGTTTGTAAGAGCTTGGCTAAGCAATGTAGAATGAAAAGGGAACAACATTCTTGAGGAAGCACTTCTATACTGCTAGAAAAGTAAAGAATTATTTCAGTGCAATAAGAATTAAATAAAACTAGATTAGGGTGCGCAAAGTCTGGCCCGCAGGCCAAATTTGGCCCACAGCAGACTCCATTTCCCGGCAGCCCTCGCCTGCATTGCTGCAGCCATTTTCCATAGAAAACCCAGGAGGGGTGGGGCTGTGACAGCACAGGGGTAGGGTTTCTACAGAGACTGGCAGAGTGTGTGGCTGGGTGTGGAGCTACTCCAGGGCCAGGACTGGGATTTTGCAATGGTGAAAGCGTGGTCTGGAGCTGGGGCAGAGCTGCAATCTGTTGTCCGCACATCCTGGGTAGGGGCATCCAGGCAGCAAATTGCAGATTTGCCCTGGCAGGGCATGCAGGCAGTGGATCACAGCTCTGCCCTGTCTCTGGCTACAGACCACACTGTCACCACTGCAAAATCCCTGCCCCAGCCCCGGAGCAGCTCCCTGCCCAGCTATGCACCCTGCCAGCGCTGCTGGGGCTGGTCTCCATGGAAACCCCAGCCCTGTGCTGTCACAGCTCTGCCCCTCCTGGGGTCTTCATGGAAACCAGCTGCAGTGACGCAAGCAGGGGTTGTTAGGCAATGGAGTCTGACTGCCAGCTAGATCTAGTATTTTGCCCACCTCTGGACTAGATGGTCACTATCTTGAGGTGAAAAAAAGCAATACTGTCTTTTCCAAGTTATTCTTAAAATCAAGAACAAGTGAAGTTAGAAGTTTATGGCAAGTAAATTTACATTTCAGTACTGAAATAAATGAGTCAAAATATTACAGTTTGGTAGTTTAATAGCATTTGGATTTATTTATCTGCATCAACCAGTACTGTCAACCTACTAACATTAACCATGCTGGAACAGTACTGTTGCCATAAAGGGGAAAACGTAGCAGTAGTATAGATGGGGTGTTAGATGGTTCATTTTTTTTAATTAATAATTTTTTATTTAGGTTGGGTCATAGCACTTCATAGGACAAATGCATCTCTGTCATGAAGAATTTACAGATGGACTTGTATAATACAACTATCTAAAAGATGAAGCATTAGGGTGGTAGCAGATGCTGTTAACTGACCTGTAGGGGAAGGGAAGGAGAAAGGTATAGGCAGAGATGTAACAGGTCAGTACTGTGCCTAGGCCCAGCTGGAGGCTTGCTGCTGCTGGGGAAAAGGTCACCTTTTCTTTCTGCCAATGTATGTTGAGTGACCAAAAAACCCCCCACTCTTTTGACAGACAGCAAAAAAAGGTGACCACTCCCCAGCAGCAGAGAACCTCCAGTGCTCCTCTTGGACCACAAACCACCACTGTTTGTCTGTCCTTCCCACTGTCAGAGCCAAAGCCATTGCAGGGATGTTCATGGGGAAAGAGAGAATGGGAGAGTGAGGTGCCCCCCTAGCTCCTTACACAGCATCTAAGGCTCGTGCCCCACTCACTCACTCATCAGAGAATCATAGAGAAGTCAGGCTGGAAGGGCACTACAGAGCTCATCTAATCCAGGCCACTGCCTGAGGCAGGATCATTCCTATCCAAACCATAATCAAACCATTATTAGGCTACTTCTAACCTCTCTGTACTCCTTCCCTCTTCAGTGATCTCACATGGTTGCATACGTAGGTTCTCTCTTTCCACTGACCTTTCCTTGGCCTGTAGTGGCTCCTGCTGACTTCTCTTTGCACCCCAGGGTTACTGTCCCCTTCCACTTCTTTAGGTGGCTGTTTTCATTTGCCTAATCAACTTCAAAATCATTGTTTTATCTGGAATTTAGCTCAGGCTGCTTCTACCGCAGACCTGAGGAAGGACACATTGTGCCCCAGACCTTGTCTGCCATCTCTCCCAGCTATCCAGTGGGTCTAATGAAAGCTATTAACCACTTCCCTCCCCACCCTACCACCTTTCTGCAAGATCCCAGCTGCAGAAGAATGAGCCCCCCTTTGCCCTGTGCCACCCTGCCCAAGCTCCTGGTGACACTCACCAGCCCTGGCTGCCTGGAGGGAACCTTAGCCCCTGCCCAGGTCACAGTGAAGTGCAGCTGGCAGCAGCAGCCCCCACCCCACAGGGGAGGAGCAGGCACCACTGCTCCACCCCACGCTGCCTGTCTCACCAATTCCCAAGCACCCAGCCTGCCACCCACTGACACAGGCACCTCCCCTCCCACCCAGCTGCCAGGCACTTCCCTTCCTGAAGCAGCAGCACTGAAGGTGCTGAACAGCTGCCAAGGGCCGGATGCTCTGCTTTCTCTCATTTATTCTCATTTATTTCTCTCTTTTATTGTGTTTTAGGAGCCTGTCCAGGGAAAAAAATAAATAAATAAAAACCTCTTGTGGTTTTAAATGATTGTGTTTGCGAGACTCAGGATGATTGCATGTGGCGTGGGGGAGGTTGCTTTTTAACCCATTTACCTGTGTCGTCTGCTCAGTTGGAATCTGATCTCATCAATCAGACTTGGATAAACAGTCCTTTTCCCTTATACCTCTTTTGGGGAAGTATTGGGTACAGCAATAGATTCAAGCCCAACTTTGGAACAAGTTAATCAAACAACAGAAAACTCTCAGAGGCACTGGGTCTTGGCTGTAGCCAAGCAGGGGTTTTGACTCCTCTGTGTCAGTGCTCCTTCTGGGACTTAAAGCAGGAAGTTCCTGGCTAGAGGGTCTTGCCCCCATAGACCTTCCATTTATCCCCTTTATTTATTGCTTTTCAACTCCTGTGGGAAGAGAGTAGTGGCCAAAGTGTTTAGAAGCACAGTAAACCAGCACTTCTGAGTTACCAAGTAACTGCAATGATTCACTTAAGTCTGACCTTCACAACAGGGATGGGGTGGAACAGACTGCCTAGGGTCATTATGGACTCTGTCACTGGAGGTGTTCAAGAAGAGGTTGGCTACTTGTCCTAGATGATAGTTATACCTGTGTTGCTGTTTGCTGTATGGAGCTGGGAGGGAATTTCTGTCCTCCACCTTTTTGCTCCACATGCCAGGGTTTTGGTGGGTTTTTTTAAGCCTTCCTCAGAGACATTGGGTGTTGACTACAGCCAATAGGGGATTTTGACCTGAGTGTGCCAGTACTCCTGCTGGGACTTAGAGGTAGATGTTCCTGGCTAGAGTGTCTTGCCCGTCCATTCTGGATCAGACCAATCACTACATTTGACATCAGAAAGGAATTTTACCCCATAGCCATATTGGTATGAACTGTGGGGGGTTTTGCCTTCCTCTGTAGTGGCAGGCATGGCCCTTTACCTGGGATCTTTTGAGCATAGATTAGCAATCTTTACAGAAGAAGGGCATTGGCTGCTGTGGTCCCCCTGCTTTACATGTGGCAAGTTAGGGCATTGTGTGTCAGGGTTGGCAGTGGTTTACAAAGAGGTTTCATTATTGAGTGTATGGAATAGTTTGGAGATAGACAATCTTGTCTCAGGCAAAGTGTTGGACTAAATGACCTCTGGAGGTCCCTTCCAGCCCTACCTCTCTATGATTTTCTTCTAGAGTTTATGATTTTCTGCCAGGAGAAAGATGTACACATAATAGTCTAGACTGTTGCTGTAACTGAGAGTTGCTTTAGCTTCTGCTTTAAGAGCAAATGTTGTCAGAATTGAAAGTGAAAAGCTAGTGACTCATTGATATAAGCATCATACATCTCTAGAGTGTTATTTATTTCATCTTAATGCACTTGTTGGATTTTGCACCATGGATCTTGGTAAGTATTGTTACACACAGGGCACTTCTACACGTGCACATTTAATGCACATTAGCCTAATTTAAGGCACATTAAGGGTGCGTGTCTACACATGTGCACCCTTAATGCGCCTTAAACATGAAGATTTAAGGCAATTCGAGCCTAAATTTTATACCTGCATAGAGCAGGTATCAAATTTATGTGTGATTAAAGTGCATTAGCAAATGTGTAGATGCACTAATGTGCATTAATGCAATGTGTGTCCATTGACTTGGGACTAACTTTAGTCCCAAGTCAGTCTGCACACCTGTGTGAATGCACAGTAGCTCATGCATGTGTAGACACATGCCTAAATCACCTTAAGGCACATTGGGGTAATGAGCATTAAGTTTAGGACCATGTAAAAGCATGTGTCAGCACACCCACAGACAATGGAACTTGTTTTACATATAAAGAAGTCTCTGCTCTGGGACATACATAAAACAGAAAAAATAAGATTGCTGCAGTATTACAATTTCTGGAAAGATCTTAGTGAAAATTATTTATGCTACTCAAAATAAATTTTAAATAGCTGGCTTTGATTGATTTACACTTGTGACACACTGGTTGCTTCTTAGTTTTTCTGGATATTATTTAGATTATATTTCTCATTATAATTTTGAGAGTTTTCTGATAATTTTTCCTCAGACTTGCTTAATTCTTTCTTTGTGGGCATGTCTACACATCCATTAATGCTCAGTCATTACTGCAAACTTAATTTAGTACTTTTATAATCAAGTACTAAATAAATGTGCAGTACGTGGAATTACTGCTCAGTAGCGCTGGCGAATGTCTTTTAGGCAACACTACTGCACCCTAGCCCAATAGTACTGTGCAGTGGTGTATTAGCGCTGTCCATGCTGTGACATGCTACTGCACAGTATTATTAGGCTACTGCACAGTTAGTGTCTCATGTTGACACGCCTAGTGATGAATAATTTCACTGCCTTCCTTTAGTCTACATTCAGCCCTATAAATACACAGACATCATATGCCCAATTGGCCTTCCTATTGGTCTTTTCTTATCTACAGATAAGAACTTAGCTCTCGGTGCATTCAGAGATTACCCAGCCTCGGTGCAAAATCTGTGTGATCCTGGGTTTGGGTTTGTTTGATCTTGTTTGCTAAATGGGCCCAACAGATACAGTTCTCAAACCATTCATAGCCATCTAGTACCTACAGGTTCTGGCATGCATTCCAGCAGCAGGTAGGTATGCATTTTCCATTGTCACAGGGATAGGAAGGCTAGCATATCATTCTCAATGTTTCTCCTGCATTAATAGACAACCATATCTCTCAAATATGTCCTGTTATAGTTCTTTATCACCCTATCACTATTGTATCCACAGGAAATATGATTTACAAGGAAATAGTCAAATTAGTTTGATGTCATCATCCCCAAGGGAATCATGTTTACAACTGAGCTGAATCTTAATGTTCATCAATCCATACTCTACAAATGTCAAAAGGTCCACTGAACAATCATAATAGTTTCTTCCCTGATGCAATGTCAGAGATAAATATTAATCTATCTACTATAAAGAGAATAATTTGTTCTACAAAACCACTTCAAATAGTATAAAATCCATCTTAGAATCCCATATAACCTAAATCATGTACAAAAATAACTTCACATATAATGATCATGTTAAGTGTCCATTCAGTTATATAAATTAGAGTTAATTTAATTTTTTTACTTACAAGCATTGCAAGAAAAATATTTTAAGAAAGCTTTGATAAAGTCTGTGATAGAAACATTCATTTTGTCTTCAGATGCTTGTATGTAAAATACTAAATAAGAAATCACTGATACAAATTCAACTGGATATGAGCTTGCCTGTGCATTAGTAAATGAAATGAATGTTGCTCACAAATGCACTGTGCACAAGCACACTGGAAAGATTTTCTGTTTAGCCTGACTAAGGATGAAATCAGTAGTCAGGAGGTCCATGCTTTATTAAGACTGACAACTAAATGTCCACTCCTGCTTTGACAGAAGTCCATAGGAGTTCGAAGCTGCTTTCAATAGAAGTAGGATTGGGTCTTGTGGGTTTTTTTGAAAATTCAGGGCTTGTTTAGTGAATAATGCCCCAGATTTCCAGCGCTGTATGACCAACAGCATGAGAGGTAATTTTAACAAGAGGAGAGAACATTTAATTTTATCAGAACAAAAAAATTAAGAATTTAATCTGTTCTCAGCATGTGTGCAAAAACCCCATTGATATTAATAAGAGTTAAGCAGCCTATGGAGAAGAAAATAGACCTCTGATTGTGGTTAAATGTTTTAAGAAAATTCTCTGCAGCTTTATAATAACCAACTAAATTATTTCTTCTTCAGTGTGACTAGGAAGGTGTTTAGCATCCAAACAGTTGTAAAAGGTCCCTGCACGTACATACACGCTCAGAGTCCTGCATGAAAGGTAGGTCTTTAAAGTTAAGGATAAGGGGAATTCCCGAATGAATATATTTTATGAATTAGAATTCTCCCCACATCATCAAAAGTCAGATACAGCAGTGTAATGAATAAGATTGTACTATCCCTGTCTATTGGCTATTCTTTGCCTGTCCCTTATTTTGTTTAGCAGTATAAGTTTTCCCTCTCTAAATGCTGTTCAGTGGAAGGATTCTTTCAGTAAGCCCTTTTATTGTGTTAATTCAGCTTTCCTGCCTTGCAGGCACTCTGGCTTAATTCTTAACACATTCTTTATACTTCCATTTTCTTCTCTGGATAACTTGGGGTTTCAGTAGCATTGAATTCTTAATCTCAACATTTGTTATAAGTTCATTCAATTTAATACTTAATTTTTTTTCTGTGGCATTAGCTGTTGAAGATATTTAGGTATATCTGTATCTTTGGTGCATTTTTCTTTGCTTTTACTTTATAGTGCTCCTGAAAGTGCAGTGCTTCTAGCATCCCAGTCGCAAAACCACAGTTGATAGATGAGACACCTTTCAAAACCTGAAAAAACTACTCCTTTGGTGTGATCAGAAGGATCACTACTAAGTGACACACTACACTCTTTCCATAACACTCCCAGGGAATGATCCAACTTTTAATATACCATAGTACACATTTAATGTAACCAAAAGATTGTTATACTGAATCACATCATCATACTCCCATTTATAACAACCAATCTTTCCAGCTAACTTTGCAATATATTCATGTTATTTATACAGAGTTGTTTATTTGCAGCTTTCTTATGTATCTTTCATCCCATGCATATGTTTAATTTAATGTGAAGTTTCAGAATCAAGTTATCTGAGGCACTCACTTCTGATGCAATTTACTATAATTTGCATTTCACTTTGTGATTTTGCATGTTTCAAAATGTCAGCATGATAATTAGTGGGATTTGTTTGCCTTTGGGTTGGTTTTTTTTTGTAACTATGGAAAGAATGTAAGAAAGGCAGGGCCTTCCCTCAGGTTAGGCAAGAGATTTGTTTACCTACTTTTGTCTTAGGATCTTCATGCATTGCTGAAAACTTACTTTTACCCTGAACATAGTTATGCCCATTTAGGTCAATCTATTATATGTAATACACAAAATGAGTATGATTTTTTTTAGACTATTACTGCACAAGTTGGAATAAGTAAGAAGTCTAGTTCTGACACACCAGCTTTTTTAAACAAGCCATAATATGGAGCCAGTAGACAGGTCTGTTTCTTAGAAAACCTGAATTCTGCTCATGGCTTGATTGCTCATTGATGTATTATCTGGGATAAGACTCTTCACCACTCTTTATCTTTGTTCACCCTTCTTTTCTATTATCTGCCATTTTAAGTATCAGCCTTTTGAACTCTTTGATGTAGAGGCTTTTCCCTGTCGTGTTAAATACCTATATATCTCAATGACCCCAAATTTCTGTGAAGACTGGCCATTCCAATAATGCAAAAACTTTTAGAAAATTAGATTTTGTAAGATAGTTACTGAAAATTTAATGGAACATATCCTTGCTAGGCCAATGTTAAACAAAAGTCACATTAACTTTAATGGGACTTCAAATTGATTCTGGTGTTAACTAAAAGGAAAACTATAAGTAAAAATTACAAGCCCATCATATTATGTCAGGACATAATGATAAGCAGCATGTTATGTGGAGAACACACTACTAGTATTCGTAATCTGCACCGGGCACCAAATAGTCCCTAGGCTGGAAAAAGTTTGATTTAACTTATAAACACCTAAATGATTTTAGAGGGACCTGGTTAACTTAGGCCAGTTTTCTCTGTGAGGGTTACAGCTACAGCTGTATAGATATAGGTGGACAGGACAGATGTTCAAAGGAGCACTTTTGGTTTTAAATATTTCTTATTCATAAAGATGGTTTCTGGTATGTCATTCACCAAGAGAATGAACCTTTCTTCTTTGTTTTCTCAGAACCCTGATTTCTTAATATTCTGCATATATTGCAAAACTAATCTTTTTCTTTCCCAGGAGGGACATTTGGTTGAGGTATATGCAAGGCCATGTCACGCTGGCATTTGCTTGATGGCTTTTCCTTTCAGATTGTATACCTAGAACTAAGGAGGGACTTAGAGAATTTTAAACAAATTAAACCAATCCATTATAGCACTTACATCTTCCATTTTTATTTTAGAATAAAGTTATTAAACACATTATACTTTAGTATTTCCCAGAATAATTCAGTAAATAAGATGCTGTATTACTTTGATAGTATAAACCCATCAATGAGCTGAAAATCTCATTTCTAATCAAGAAATTACAGAGTGTAATTTGTAAGAAACACACAATTATCTGACAGCTGCCTTTTCTGGATTGCTACTATGCAGGTGCATATTATTTTTGATTACTCAGAGGATTACTTGTGCTTAAAAATAAAACACAGAATGCTGTGAGCATTTAAAATCAGGAACAGTTGTTGCTCCTAATATATTTTCTCGTCATACAAACACATAAACAATTATTAGTTTTGCTATATAGTATCACAGTATTTAATTGTTCCATGGTTTTTGTTAGGCAAAGCACATAGCTTTTATGTGCTTTTTTTTTTTTTTTTTAACTAGAGATGAAAGAGTGAGGTGGGGTGGAAGAAAATAATCATGGTTGACATACTGACCTCACTGAAGTAAATGGCAAAACCCTAAATGACCAGCATGAACCTTAGATTTGATCCCAAATATTTAATGAGCTGTTGCTGGAGGTACTAACCTGAACATTTCAGGTGGCACTTACTACATAGCAAGATATTGCCTAAAGGAGTTTTTGCCTGAATAGAAGTTCTACATTTTAGGATTTGATCCTTGATCTATATTTAAAAAAACAAAAGATCTACCACCACACCTTCTCACACATGGAAAACCATTATAGTGTACAAGATGTCTATTTAAGAATCCATTTTGAAGAATCAATCAATCTATATGGAAAATATTTTTAAGGAAATACTTTTACAAAATGGCAGATGTACAGAAGGAAAATATTTGTAAAACTAAGCAAACAAGCCCATCAGCTTTCTCCTCTAGCAATTTTCTACATTTACTATGCTACTGTTAAAGATAGTTATCTTGAATAAAGCACATTCTACTTCATAACCAATGCAGGGAAAATAGTGAGAAATATTTATTCATTAAAATGTACTGTCATCAATGTTTAACTTTTATTTTGACTGTTTTATTTAGAACTTTTGAATTTTTCTTTGGTAAATAAGTGGACAATGTTTTGTTTTTGCTAGTATATGCAGAAAGCAACCCTCAAATGAAAAGGAAAAATAAAATTAATTTTGAGCAGAAGGAGAATTCATTTGTAAAAAGTATACTAGGTGATTTAGCAAATCATAGAATTAGACTATTGAATCATGAATATTAAAGATTTGTAAGAATTATTTTCAGTGAACAGTTGGCAAACAAATCCATTGGTTAAATTTTGTTTGCGTAAAGAACTGTGGTGATCAAGTTAGAATGGCAAATAAATTAGCACAAATCTGAGTATGTTTGTAAGTAATTCATATGCAGGAAAAAAGGGTACAACAATAAAACAGTTCACCCAGCTCTCCTGTCAAACCAGAATCTTCTCCCACTATAACGAGAGCATAAGTCAGACTGGAATACTATGGATTCCTATTTGACATCTGTGTTTATCTCCAGAATCATGCTTGCACACCTAATTGTGCTAACATAGGGTGGTACCCTACAGCACCCTTGAAAGGATCTGAAGGCACCCTAGGGTGCTGTTGCACCCTCATTGAGAATCACTGCTCTACAGAATTCTCCTGCTAAGTTCTGCATGCAATAAATTATTTGGCAACTGTATATCAAAATGATTTTTTTTTTCAGTGGCAATGAACTCAATCAAGCTTGAACCCTATTATACAAAGCACTTTACAAACACAGGGACCGTCCCTACCCCCATCTAAAATATAGTCAAAACATGACATACACATGAATACAAAAAGTGAAGAAGAGAAATGGGAGGACACGGTTATATTAAAGGCATGAGCATTTTCATAAATTTTCCATTTCAGTGGTCTCAGTAGTCACAAGTGGTTGCCAGCTTATGTAATCACTAGATGTTTTTGGCAGAGTTAATAATAGTTAAATGTTTATGTTTAGTATGGCCCTCAATTAAAGGTAAAGGGATAAAAATTGAAGTGCACTAAATCCATCTTTTTGTAGTAAAGGAAGAGACTATGTAATCATACAAAGAGTCCTAAATACCACCTGCTGTTGCAACCTACTATGACTCACATAATTTATTCATAGCAAAATATAGTGTGCATCTGCTATTTACGGATATTTTGGCTTATTTTTCTCATTATAGACTTGCTCATATTGAGTAAATTTTCTTCATGCTGTAGGAAGTATACAAATGTGGGTTTATATGTTAATTACAAAGGCCTCACTACACTCCATAAGGGTTGAATGATGTGTTCCCTAACTTTCCAATTAAGCAATATAAACATCAGAATATGGCTTAACACTTGAAGTTAACAGTAAATCTTTGTGTCAACTGTGACATTTTTGTATGTTTACTTGTATTCTTATTATATAATCAAAGCAATTGGATAAACTATTTTCTTTCTTTTGTTACTCATACCATTAAGTAAAGCCAGACTGAACATGTTCAAGATAGGCAAAATCTTCACTTGGGCTGAAGTGCTGTGTGTCAAGTTTAATTATGGTAGGAAATTAACTTCGCTGTATTAGCTAGCTCAGGGCTGTCCAAATTCCAAGTGGCTAGAGGCTGGGCACTGTGCGGGGTGGCACTAGTAAGGGCTAGACACCACATGGGCACACCAGGACAGAGGAGGGAAAGGCAGCCCAGAGCCCCTTGCTGCTATTGCAGTCAGATTAATAAGGGGGAGCAGCAGCTAAGCAAGTCAAGACCCTGGGGGCCGCATCTTAACCTCTTTTGGGCCATCAGCTGGACAGCTGTGAACCAAGTTATGAAACTTTTCCCCAAAGCAGAATATTATAAATGCGTATCACGCTACCTTGCTACACTAAGATAGCAGGCCAGACACAAAGTAGGGTTCTACTGTCATAGCCCTAGGTAACTGGCCTCCATGGATGAGGTGGTGGTAGTACAAAGTAGTTTGTTTGGAGGCTAGGACAGACCAAAATATGGACAAGAATATGAACATTAAATGCCTCTGTATTCAGGTATTCAGTGTACCTGAATACAGAGTACATTGATCCAGATTACCCAATTGGCAGTTTTACAATGGCGGCTCTCTTAATTTTATAGGCTTCTTTGGAAAAGGAGCAGTTTCCCTCTAATGAAAACCCCAAAGGAAGGAAGATGGTAATACAAGTGACTGTCCTTGGGTGAAGAGCCTTGGGGTTTTTGGAGCCAGGCTAACAGGAATTTAACATTTCTACCTGTGAGGGTGCCAAGAGATACACTTGACACAGTTTCAAGCTAGTCTCAGTATTAAAATAATCAATACCTGTTACTTATATTTGCTTTCTACAACTCCAAGAGAGCTTTCTGTTTGATGCAACATTAAAAAGGCTGCTTTAACTCTGCAGTAAAAATTGTCTATTTTGTATGAATTAAAGGAAGAGAAAGCTAGGATTCAATATCTGATAACAATGTAATAAGAAGGTTTTTTTGTCAAAAGAAAAATATTATCCAGACCGTTGAAAAGAAAGAAAATACTCTTGCCCACTCTCCCTTTGCATTGTATTTGTTTCTTTCTTATAAAGGAAGAGTAACTTTCCATTCTCTAATGCCAGCATCCTGTAGAGACACACAGTCCTATTTATCAGCCAATTGTCCTCCCAACTTTTCTGAGCCATCATAATCATCTTTATTTCAGTGCCACTTAGAAGTGGAAGTCAAATTTGGTTACCATTGTCCTGAATGCTCTCCAACCATAGTCTTTGATTCTGCAAACATTGACTACTCATGCAAATACCTACATGCTTACAGGGTCTATACAGTGAAAAAGCTGTCCCTCACCCACACGTAATGCCATTTAACAATGTCTAATGCTTCTGAGCTGCTGGAAGATAGCTCAGTAACGGTCAGACCCCAAGGCCAATTCAAACAATGCTGCCCTGTATGCTGTTTTTCCATCCCTCCCCCAGAGCACTGAGATTGGAAGGTATTCTGGAATCCTCAGCGTTTCAGCAGGTTTGGTGCCACACAAAACACAATATAAGTCCTTGTTACTCTTGTTCATTTGTAAACACAAATTCAACTTACAAACAAATATTTGGTGCTAAGTTAGAGTTGACTGGACCCTAGCCATTCAAAAGTATGGAAGTGAACAGTTAGAGCAGGGGTGGGCAAAATGCGGCCCATGGGCTGGATGTGGCCCACCAGGCCATTCTACCTGGCCCGCAGGGCCCCTAAAAATGTAGAAAATGAATGTTTATCTGCCCCTGGCTGCCTGTCATGTGGCCCTCGGTGGCTTACTAAAACTCACTAAGTGGCCCTCTGCCCAAAATAATTACCCACCTCTGAGTTAGAGGAAAGCTTATCGGTACTCACACACTCGCAGCTCATAAAGATTTTTGGAGGTTTTTTTATTTACTCCATTAGTTGCAAAGGATGGCTGAGACCTAGGCTAGGGACAGAAGTTACACATAAACCAGTTTAAGTAATCAGAAACTGGTTTAAACCTATAACAGAACAGAAGTTCAGTGCACATAAACCAATTTCAAAATGGCGGGAGGATGGAATATGCTCCTCCCTTTGCATGTTGTGCCTCATTAGATTACTTTTGTTTCTTTTTCATTTTTCTCTCCTTTGATCTAATAATTTCTCTCTAAATTGAATGGCTTTTCATGCTCTTTTCTGAATAAAAGAGGATATGAACATATTCTTTCTTGGAGTGTGAAAGAGCTCTTTGAATCTACAGAACATTCATCAAACTGCATAAAATTAATTTTAGGTATTGTTGAAATAGATGTAGTATAGTTTTACATGTACTGCATAATTTCAACAATTTCTTGACCTTCAAAATCACCCTAGTTTATAACCAGACTTGTCAGTTTAATCAATTTCTTGAGAAAGAACACCTCATTTGACATTGTTTTAAAGATCTTAGTAGAGGAGTTCATACTTATAAACAATGATTCTTTACTTATTCAAATTTAAAGCTGGATGCAAAAATATAATTAATTTTTGAGTTTATGTTTTTTTTTTTTCATTTGCAAATTGTCTGAACAGATGGTGAGTTTCTGAATTAGTTATTTTGAAAATATTTACCAAATATTTCCTGTTTAATAATGAATAATTCATTCTGACAATTCAGAATCCAAACTGTTTTGACTGACACACATATCAAATTGTGTATTTCTATTCCCTAACTGGACATATGGGATGCTTGTAATCAGATTTGTAGTATAAATACAGATAGGAAATAAAAACACACTTCCCATGAACATTCTACATCATTTGCTTACAACTACTATTTCCATTACCATTCCAGTAAGTAAATTATCACTAGAACATTTACAGAAAGCAATCAGTACTGGGATGAGAACACTTTACAAATTCATTTATAATTTGGAATAAATATGAAGGTGGATTTTTGTAGTATTCATCCAACTTTGTTGGGCTCCTAACCTGTGAGAATGTTAATAATATTTGTTACTTTCTTCCAGATGTCCAATGAGCAGGATCCCACTTTTTTGGTCTTGTGCATTTTCGTTCATTTCAGCTGCTGCCAACTTGAGTGACCATTCTAAATCTAAGTGATCATGAGATACTTTGGTCTCATGATTGTTGGTGAAAGAGATGAGGTGTATAAATAGCAAAAGAATATAAAAGATACAGGATACAGAACAGAAAAGGGAAACAGATAGTCATGGATTGATCTAGAATTTTTTTAAGGGGGTGCTGATGACAGGTACATCATCACATATAAAATGACACACATTTTTCTCCAGTTAAAAAAAAAACCTAGAAGCTTTCCTAATGTGTTAGGGGTTGAGGGCGGTATCACTCAGTTTAAGATTGAAGCATAAACAAATATAACTTCACTGGAATGAATTAAAAGCAATCTGTAGAGCTGTGAAATAGGAGCTTAATTACCAGGAGCAGCTAACAGGCTGCAGAATTGCAGAACAAAGGATAGCCTGACTGGTGGAACATCAAGAACGTTAAAAAGAAAGAGGGTAGAAGACACGAAGTATATTATAATGGACCATTAAGTCAACTGACTCCATAAGCACTGCCTGACAGGCAAGGCTGCACTGCTAGGCAGTTGGTTTTTAACTCTGGGTGGACTAGGAATCAAAGTGCACCCCCCTGGATCCACCTCTGTAGAGTAGAAGAGAAAACAAAAGGGACCCCCAAAATACAATAAAAGAGTGAATACCACTACAAAGAACCTTTTCTGCAGACATCATTACTAGTTTGACATTTAGCACACCTCAATAGTCTCCTATATCACATATCCTACAGTCTATTCATAGCATCTGAGAAAGTAGGCTATTGCCTGTGAAAGCTTATGCCTTCCTGTATAAGCGGTAGAAAGCAGGGGCTAATGGGGCTTAGCGCCCCCAAACGCAGGGCAGCACAGCCAAGGGTTTCCATCGGCTGCAGCAGGGGTAGGGAGGGAGTGGGGCTGGGGCTAGTGAAGGGGCAGGCACTGCACAGCCAGCGGGACAAGGGACCAAACTGCTAGGAGCTCGTCCAGGGTCCATGGTTCCTGCTGCTACATGAACCCCAGGATGCATGGGAGCGTGTGCCCCTGGATCTGCATGGGGCAGGGCAGGCTACCATTACAGGCTGGGGTCAGGGCTGCACCAGGCTCTTCCTGGAAGGGGGGGGCTGGCCTAGGTTGTGCTTGGGGCAGGTGGCGGCAGTGCTGTGAGGGGGATACGGAGGGGGGGGTGCTGCAACCACCCCAAAATTCACTATAGGCCCACTGACTCCCCTCCCAGCACCACCACTGCTGGCCCCAAGTGCAGCCTGGGCCAGCACACCCTACAGGAAGAGCCTGGTGCAGCCCTGGCCCCAGCCTGCAGCAGCAGCTTGCCCTCCCCCATGCAGATCCAGGGGCACATGCCCCCCATGCCTCCCGGGATGCATGCAGCAGTAGGAGCTGCCACCTCCTCCCCATGCTTCTTCCCCACCTTCCCCCCTCCCCCACAAGTTGCAGCTTCATCCTGTGCCTTGCCCCACCCCACCCTGGCTGGGCAGGGCCTGTGTGTGCTCAGCCCCCACCCAAATGTTTTTCTCCCTCTGCCTATGCCTTCCTTGCTATAAACAGGTGTAGCATTTCTCCAAGGAGAAAGCCTGTTGTCTTGGGATCCCACTTTAAGTACCTGTGAAGTATGTGAGATAAAATGCACTAACACTTTTTTTCCCCAGGAACAAGTTAATTCAAGTTACTTGCCAGTCATTCCAGGGGCAAGCCTGTTAGGCTATGTATTCTCTTTGGACACAGAGGGCAGAGAGAATGCAGAATGCAGTCTGGAAGGGCTATAAAGCTCCTCTTTAACTCAAGTCAGAACCCACGATAAATCAAAATCACCCTAAATGGGACATCTATTACAGCATCTGAACCAGTTAGTCTTTAAGGTGCTTTGCTGACCTGCCTTCCACCTATATCACAGATATTCAACTAGTCTTCATGACCTAGCCCAGAAGGATCTGGGCCTTGAAACTTTACAGCATGCACCCACAAGGATCTGGGCCTTGAAAACTTACAGCATGCAACTGGCGATGACCAAGATACAGTATTGCCAACACCACCATGTCAAAAATCATGAGACAAACAATTAAAAATCAAGATATTTGAAATGTAAATCATGAGATGCTATTTTTGAAGTGTGTGTGTGTGTGTGTGTGGGAGGGGGCATTATTTGTAAAGGTGTGGGGGGCTGTGGGTGTGTGTGTGGGTTTAGAGCCTGGGGAGAGAGTAGTCCCTACACACCCTGGCAGGATGCAGGGTACTGTAGGTCATGAGTGAGGGGCTGCAGCAGGGCTGGGGTAGCTGTAGCTAGGGAGTGAGGGGCAGACACACGCACACAGAAAGACAGCTGCCCATGGCTCTGTTGCATGACTCTCTCTAGCCCCAGGGCCCCATTCACCCCAGCCCCTGCCCCACTCTCTCCCTTAACATGGGGTCCTCGATCTGCCCCTCCTGCCCCTTCCCTCAATCCCTGCCCCTTCCCCTCCACAGACGTACCAGGTTAGTGCTCTCTACATGTGCCAAAAGAAAAAAATCCCAAGATTTGATCTCTCTATCAGGAGATCATGAGTCAGAGTTAATTTGACTTGGAAATTAGGAGTGAGTCTCATGATTTTTTCATGAGAGTTGGCATTACTGAGAACACCTGCATATTTTTGTTTTTTGGATCTGTCGTAGTTTACAGATTTAACTTTTCTAATGATATGGCTTATTTTAAAAGTTGTTGCCTCAGCATGTGGATTAAATGAACTCTTTTTATTAAATAAAAAAAGAGCTAGGGAAAAAGTGCTATCAGATTCAGAAGAAAGGCTCCCCCACACATTGAGCTGTGGGCTTGCAGGTCTCTCAGGCCCCTGCAACTATTACTGGTTATGTAAATCTACCACTAGAGGGGGGTCTCAATACACACATTGCCAGAATTACATAACTATTCACTATCTGGATACCTATAACCATTCTCTGGTTATAGATTAGAGATTTGGACTCTATTCTGCCTGTAGAAGGGGAAGAGGGCGATAGTGACTAGCTGGAGGCTACCCCAAGTGCGCACATTTTGCATATTCTCTCTGAAAGCCTGAGCGAATAAGGTTTGATAACGTTTGTTTGTCATACAAGTGACCTGGATTCTATTCCCAGTTCTGCCTGAAGTGACTCTTGATACGGTTTCTGTTAACTTATTTATAAAACAGAGGAGGGCTTCTCCTATCAGCATCATAAAGAAACGTAGAATCCTTACAGAGCGAATGCCACCCAGTTTGCATCCTAACAGAGCGAATGCCACCAGAGATCAATCTTTTTCCGTCATCCTCTTTGGCATCATTTCGGAGGCTTGGGCAGCCCTGTGATGACTGGCCTTGCAGAGGCATTTCTTGATGGATGCGCAAGGCCTTTTCATCCCTGCTTCCTGAAGGGAGCCAGGGAAATAATGTAGGGCACGGGACGGTAGGGAGCAACGGATCCAGGAAATTAATGCTTTCTAAGCTCCAAGCTCAGTGCATTATCTTCCCTTCTGACCCACAGTACCTGCCCAAGATGCCTGTTTCTCTCCATTTCTGCAGCACTCTCTGCCTTTGCGGATTCTGACAGCCAAAAGGTGGACGGCTTCCTGCAAAACAGGCAAGCTCTGGGAAGGGAAGGAACAAAAAAAAGAAAAGAAAGAAAGAGAGAGAGAGATCTGTGGAAGGGATTGAGAAGCACCATCTGGTGATGCCATTTGAGATACCCCTGCCCTGAGCCTGGTGAAATTAGTCCAGGAAATTCCCTGAACCAGGCAGGATTGCGGGGGGTCACTGCGCAGAGTGCCAGGGAAGGCGAAGGGCCACGGGCAGCAGCGCAAGGAGAGCGGAGAAGGGAGGTAAAGGAAAGGAAAGATTTCTTCTGGGGGGGGGGGGGGGTTGTAGAGGGAAAAGCGAGGCGGGAAGGGGAACAAAGGTCGGGGCAAACGCTGGGCAGGAGGGACAAGTGAGCGTTGCGGGGCGGGGGCGTCGTCGCACTACAAAGCATCCCCGGCTCAGCCCCGCAGTCCCCGGGGCGCTCAACAGGCGTCACCCCCAACCCACGCGGGCAGCTGGGCGGGACACCTGCCCGGCCGCGGCTGGGCACGGGCACGGGCACGGGCACGGAGACGGCCCCGGCCCCGGCCCCGGCTGCCTTCCCGCGGCGGGCGGCAGGCTCCAGACCCCCCCGCGGGGGCTGACACCCCGCCCGCACCGCGGCTCCGCTTCCTTTGTGTGCGCCAGGGGGGCCGGGAGGAGGCGGAGGCTCGCTCTGCCTCCGCGCGGCCCGGGAGGAGGAGGCGGCGCGGCGCGGCGCGGCGAGCAGGGCGGCCGCAAGGTAACCCCGCCGGCCGGGAGCAACTGCAGGCGCCGCGGGGCCTGGCCCCTGCCCCCCCTCCCACCCCGGCCGCAGCGCGGGGTCCGGCTGAGCAGGAAGCGCCGCGCGGGCAGCTGCGGCGGCGGCTCCGCATCGCGCGTCTCCAGCACTTTGCCATGGGCCGGGGGCAGCGGCGGGGCTAGAGGCGCGGGGCCAGCAGAAGGCACCATGGCAGCATCCAGTAACTCCAGCCTGTCCGGCTCCTCCGTGTCCTCCGGTAAGTTTCTCCCCCGCCGCTGCCTTAGTTTGTGCGCGAGGGGCTGGGCGGGCGCGGGACGGGGCCAGGGACGGGGCCAAGTGCGGCGCCCCCCGCTCGGCGTCCCGCGCCGCCTTTGTTTGTTTCGGCAATGAGCGGGCGCAGCGGGGCAGCGCGCACCTCCGCCAGCCTCCTCAGCCGGCGGGGAAGCAGGGACGCGCGCCCCTGCCCAGCTCTGGGGCTCGCCTTTTTTTTCTTTTTAAAAGCTGGGCTGCTTCTGAAAGCATTGAGGAGCCTGCCAGGCAGGCTTCTCCCTCATTGTTTCCTGGGGCTCCTGGCGGTGTCCAGCTGCTGGCCCTTGGCTTGTCAGGGGAGTGGAAGGTCTTTGGGGCCAAGACTGTCTGTCTTGTTCCCCCTCCGCTCAGCCTGGGGGGCTCCTGGGCCAGGCCTGGGCCCCGGCAGTGTCCATGTATGGGGGTGTGTGTGTTTGTGTGTGTGTGTGGTCACGCACAAATATAATGATAGTGTGCTTGTGTGTGTGTGTTCCTCTGATACTGCACATATTATGTGTGTGGGTGTGCATACGTGCCCCTGGTCATGCACAGATCTCATGACTGTATGCGTGCGTGTGTGTGTGTGTGTGTGCGTGTGTGTGTGTGTGCATGCACACGCCTCTGGTCATGCACATCATGAGTGTGTATGTATGTGCCCCAGGTCATGCACATATATCATTAGTGTGTGTGTGTGTGTGTGTGTGTGTGTGTGTGTGTGTGTGTGTGTGTGTGAGCCTCTGGTCATGCACATATATTGTGTGCATGTGCCTGCCTCTGGTCATGCACATATATAACATTATGCCTGACCAACCTTATTGCCTTCTAGGATGAGATGACTGGCTCTGTGCATGTGGGGAGAGCAGCAGATGTGTCATACCTTGTTTTTAGCAAGGATACGCTGTCCCACTCTCACAAGCAGGCTAAGGAAGTGTAGGCTGGATGAATGGACTGTACAGGGGATAGAAAACTGGCTGGAGCATCGGGCTCAAAGGGTAGTAATCAATGGCCCTGTCTAGTTGGTAGCCAGTATCAAGTGCAGTGACCCAGGGGTTGGTCCTGGGGCTGGTTTTATTCAATATCTTCATCAATGACCTGGAAGATGGCATAAAGTGCACACTCAGCAAGACTGCAGATGACACCAAGCAGGAGGGGAGTAGTAGATACACTAGATGGGTAGGGCTAGGATTCAAAAAGACCTAGGCAAATTGAAGGATTGGGCCAAAAGAAACCTTATGAGGTTCAATAAGGACAAGTGTAAAGGCGTGCACTTAGGGTGGAAGAATCCTATGTACCAGGTACAGGCTGGGGACTGACTGGCTGGGCAGCAGCTCTGCTGAAAAGGACCTAGGAGTGGACAGCTGAAGGGGACTAAGCTGAATATGAGCCAACAGTGTGTCCTTGTTGCCAAAGCATCAGCTAGGATTTTTAAGAGTCTGACTGCTGCTTTCTTGTAGTTCATAGTTCTGAACCATGAAGTTGAAAGGGGTCATGACCATCTTGCATTTTTAGGAGCTGGATAGGAGAGGGGCAGGTCTCAAAACATTGTTTTATTTTAACCTGGGGCCGTGATATGGTTCAGGTTGTGAACCACAGACACATTTGTTCAGGTAGTTTAATCAAAGTGACAGATGAAGTGAGAAGAACATAAAAACAGTCCAGTCATCTCTGAAATATGATGGTCTTCTAATCAAAGCAATGTATTAGGGAAATCTATTGTATTGCCTTCTCAGCTAATTGATTCTTTATATAATGCAGTTTTAAGTTACAACTGACAAATGGGACACGAAAGTGGAAATAAGCGTATTGTAATAATTAGGAGAGAGAAACAGTTGGGGGAAATGCAGTGTCTCAGTGTACTTGTGATGTAGTGTTTATACCAAAATACTGAAAGACCTAGAACCAAAATACGTGTGCTCTTCCTGAAAGGCATTTAAGCTCTTTGGACCTGATGAGAATGATATATATTGAGCAACACATATATCTGTGACGGTAAGCATGACAGTGACCTTTGTGTAATGTGCTAAAATGGACTAATGTGTAGTGGGTATGTGATAGTTTAATGCTGGGATTAGAAAGTCTTTGGGGGGACAGGGATTATTTTTTGTTTTGTGTTTGTACAGCACATAGCACAATCTCTGTCCTAAGGCTAAGGTTTCTAGATGGTATAACAGTAACAAGTAAAACCATAATCACTCTCCTAAAATAAGGTACTAGCTTTTACTTTCACACATTCAAACTTCAGGTATTTATCTGTGCGCATATAGTTTTAACAAAATGATTTTTCCCTATGCCCTTGTTAATGAAAGGTCAATATCCTACAGTAAAACAAAGTTTCCAGTATTAGCAGGCATATCATATCTGACTGCACAGCCACATTTCAGCTGTCTGTGGTTTGTGTTCTCAGAACTCAGCAAGTCTTAGAAAATACTTCTAATATCATGCAACCGCATTTGCTTGCTTTTACATTTATTTTCATAGAATTATATTTGAGTTAACAAGATAAAGTCTTGCAATTGATATAGTTAAGTTCTCTCATTGGAAGTGGGGAAATACAGGAAAGTAGTATATTTTGCTAATGGAAAAGGATGTGAGGTCTAGGGTGATTGCAGAATGCTAAGAGGCTGACTAGTGACTTGCGGTTTGACCTTCATCAAGTCACTTACATTTCTGTGGCTTAGTTACTTGTTTCTATTATAGGTTGTTTAAATTAATGCTTGTAAAGTGCTTTGAGATCCTCAAATGAAAGACTTTTAAGCTGTTCAATATTCCTATACTTGAAAACACATTTTTAACCTCAGCAAAATTATTTCTCTTATTTTTTGTAAATCATAAGAATTTAACCTGTTTATTTTATGGTGGTATATATCATTTTTGGAATCTTAAGATCTCTGTCA
Source organism: Alligator mississippiensis (assembly GCF_030867095.1). Lineage (NCBI taxonomy): Eukaryota > Metazoa > Chordata > Crocodylia > Alligatoridae > Alligator > Alligator mississippiensis. The sequence continues at coordinate 154,418,937 of NC_081828.1, read as the reverse complement.
GTTAGTATTAATTTTTTTTCTTTTGCAACTGCAAAAAAAGACATGTTCTGACCTTAAGTTGCTACATTTATAACTTTGTTGCATGTGGTAGATGTTAGATTTGAGCATTCAAAATTATGTCAGCAGTTTTCAGTGACTCGGAGCTTGTTTACATGAGGGATTTTAGTTCTGGTAGCTACAATGGTGCAACTTGCCATGTCTAGTAGATATGCTGCAATGAGTGGTTGGATACCAGGCTGTAACCAGTCTCTGCAGAGTTGCGCATTTGAGGAAAGCAATTCTCTTTTATGAGCATTGCTAAAATGAGAGGTGTTTTGCAAGCCTATCAAAATTTTGACCAATCTATGGTGCTTGTGCACATATACAGGTGAGGGCCAGTCTCTCTCATGATGGCCAGAGTCTGTCTCACAAGGAAAAGAAAAAATGTGTGTTTATGGAGTTCATAGAAGTTACTACTTGAAGGATAGATAGGTAATCCTAACCTCTTTAATGATGTCAGTGGGAACATTTCCTCCTTTTTCTTACCCATGTTATTTAGGTCTGTTCCCTGCTAATTTTCTTTAGTGGGAGCTGAATTGTGTATTAGATGATAGTTTATTTTAGGAACCAATCTATACTAGATACAGTGGTACTAAGTTGAGCACAGATCAATTGTAGTGATAGTAATGCTTGGAGAAAAAAAGTACTTTACATGTACTGGCCCCTAACGCCTAAGGACATGTGAACGCAATTGGCCATTTGCAGTGTAACATTTTCTTTTTCCTATTCCATCAGAACATGTCAGAAAGGCAAAATATAAGATTATGGTTCAAGTACTTCCCATGTGAAGAAGCTGCACAATAAAGTTATCATTTATATATTTTCTATCAGTTCTGTCAAGTCAGTGTTACTGACTTATATTAATTGTGAGTTGTGTGACTGTATAGGAATAATATTTGATTCTGTGTTGAAAAAATAATGTAAAAAAGTTTTATGAGCATTAAATAATTCTTATAGCACTGCTGCAAGGTGATACATTGCTATTAGTTCTCAGATGGAGAACTGAGACACCATGGTGTGCCCAAGACGTTTGTGGAAGGTAGTATTCCAGTCATTCAAAATGCAATTCTTTGTTGCCAACCTTTTCCTTTAACAATTAGGGAACTTCTTTTTCTTCTTCGAGAATTATCATTCTCTAATATTAGTCTTGTGTAGTTCCACTGTCATGTTGCTAATTATAGGCTCAGTAACATTGGACACTTGCCTGGGGCCTGATCCAGCTAAAGTTAATGAAGTTGTTTTTCACTGACTTCAGTGGAAGCCAGCTTAACCCTTTAACACAGAAAGTGGGATGGAAAAGGTGCATATTAGTATTTTCTCACCAGGGTCTTTGGCAGACAACTACATAAGCTATTTTTCAGTGAAATTTTCAAAAGTATGTAAGTCAGCAAGGCTCTTCAACACCTCATTGAGACTTGAGTTTCAACAGGACTTGGGCACTTTGGAAAATTTTGTCCTTTCTGCTTGAAAATTCACAGCTAGAAATAAGGACAAAGTAAAAGGGCTATAGTTGTTAAATGAGGGTTTAGTATTGCCCATCAGTTTTCTTATCTGGAACCCTGTACTGCATATGCCATGTTGAAATTGCAGTTACTTAACATGTGGATATCAACTTTTTTCTCAGCAATTCTCCCATAGCATGCATCAGAGTGACCTGCTGTCTTACCCCATGCTAGCTCTTGCTTCTGCTTTCCCTCGCTTCTGAAGTATCTATTTCTTGTGCTTGTTTCACCAGCCCGTTTGGCCTAGTTCACACCTCTAACTTTTCTTCCCTTCTTCCAACAATTTGTGCTATTTAAATACCCTCAACTCCAGTTCATAGCCCACCCCCCTCTCTGTTTCCTGACCTTTGCTTCCTCCTTTGTTCTTTCCCTCATAGTTTAAAACTTCCCTTTCCAGGTTAGTAAACTCTTCACCATTCTGACTTCACACCAGTACTCTCCTTTCCCCTTGTAGCACAAATGGATGAAGAGTTACCTATAATAGGTAAACTTCAGACTCCATTCTTGAAACTTTGTCCTAGAGAAGCCAGTAGCCAGTGAGGATCAGGTGTAGAGACCTCTGTATCTGTTCTACTCCAGCCTGTGCTTCTGGGTAGTATCGTATGTGGATATTGTCCCATCTTGTTGATCAACAAGAAGCTCAGCTAGACCAGATGTTGTTGCAACTTATTTTAATATAATTCAGTGGATTTAAAATGCTGTTTTGTGTCCTTTGGGAATAATATGAACTAAATTGATATACGTTCCTTTTTGAAAAGTGATAGTTAATTTGTTTTTGCACTCTAGTACTTAAAATGTGTGATTAGCAAAGAAACACTTACCTGTCCTGAAGTTCAGAATAAACATATTACCTGTTATTGGTCAGCAGTCCTTAATTTAATTAATGCTCCCAAGGATAATTTGTTTTACAAAAATCCTGTAAGGAACATAAAAAGCATCAATATATGTTTTTATATAAACTGAATTATGTTTGTATAAAGACATCGTGGTTGCCAGTGAGGTGGTTTCCCCATATACTGTGTGTTGTGAAAAGAGAAAAAAATACCTAGCATATAAGGAAGAAAAATAGTAGGCACTTCCGTTAACTTAACAAGGTCAAAATAAAATATTAAAGGCTTGTGACTCTCTGGGGGCCCATGAAGGTGCTAAGATGTGAAACAGACACATATTGTAAAAAAAAAAGCCAACATAAACTGATTTTAATTAAGATCCTAGCAAGTGAAAATAAATGAATGGGTATTATACACAGATTCAGAAAGAATTTAATTGGGAAAAAGATTAGTGAGTAAACATAGGTATTTATTCTTAATGATTTAATAGAAATAGCATTGTGAAAATGGTATGTGAAAGCTCTATAAATAATGCTGTGTTTATGTTGATAAAGTGCTACTCTTGATTCTAAACAAGACAATAGCAATTCCGCTCTTTTTTTCTGTTCCTCATGCTGAGCTTCTAGTAGCTGTGGGTTTTAGACTTGAATTAAAGCTCACCAGTCACTTGTATGTGAGGAGACTGGAGAACATAACATTGATATATTAAAAAGAAACTTTAGAAAAGAAAAAATTCCAAATTATTGTTCTGATCCATCCAAGATTAAATGCATAAACTGGTTACTACCCAAGATAAGATACGTTGAATAACTCTTACAAGATACCTTTGATTTATTTAATTTGTATTTATTTGCTGAATAACAAAAGTCAATTTTTCTTCTTGATCTACTTGTTTCGGAGACATATGCTTAGGATCAGACAAACAATGTTTCATGCTGTCATTATGATGACCTTTTTGGATCCCAGCTCACTTGACTAGGCTTCTACCTTCTGTTTTCCTGGTCCTAGGAAGTTTTAGATGTGCCAAATAACAAGGGATTATAGGAAGGGACTCTTGAGGTTACTTACTGAGTCTTTATGCACCATCACATACATCAGTCATGCATGTTTTTGCCCACAGTGCTTTTCAAGAAGCTTTATTTTTTATTTAGTAAACTGACTTAGATAAGTCTTAAACAAGGGTGTTTTGATAAAGATGTAAAACTGTGTTAAGTTTTAAAAACAAAAGCAATGTACTTTCTCTAAAGGGCAATGTTGACAGTGTTTTCCTTTACATGCTTAGTTTGTGTGCTGGCAGAAAAAATGCTCAAGCTGAGGGGCCAGTCTGTTCCTCCATATCTCTTGCTTTTGTTGAAGCAATGAACTAGGAGAATTATGTTCAGTAGAACTATGTATTAAGAAATGCCACATTAATATTGCATGAAAAAGCTTTTGTTGCAGGGAAATGTAACAGGATTTGTACAAGAAGCTATAAATCTATAATTCCATATACACCACTTCCTTACAGGTGCATTCACAATTCATCTGAGAATTGTATACAGAAGTTAGTGTAAATGCATAGTTTTAACTCCTATGAATAATAATCCATTCTTGCACTCTTTTTTTCTCACGTTTGGTTATGAGAATGTAAACTTGAATTTTATATTTTGGAGATTGTTATTACTCACTGTGAATCATGCAGAGTTCAACAATAATAGTTTCATCACTCTGCTACACTCGGCAGTGATCCAGCTTCTGAGGCTGGAGAATGAGTAGTTTATTCCTAGTACAAGGGAACCGATGTTGCAATAATGCCATGGTATCATTAATGTTAAGATTTACAGATTAGTATACTAGTACTTGACAACAGGGAGTGACTCATGCATCTGGTAAGGTAAATCTGGTAGGAAAGTGTTTGGAATAAGATAAACCAAAGGTGCTGAGTGCCACATCATTTTTCATTGAACAAGCTCCTTACAATAAGATTATCCTCAGAACACACTGTTTATTCCCTGAGCTGACTTAATCAGAGAATCTGGTTCTTATTGGTGAGGATGGCTTATTTACCATTATACAGGTTTCCCTCAATTTATGTGGTACACGCTTTCCAAGAGAATGGTGCATAAATTGAATTTGCATAAAGTGAACCCAGTTTACAATGGAATAGATAGGGATATGTTCCCACACTGGTGAGGGAGGAAGGGAGTAAGGCTGGGACTAGGGGAGCGGCGTGGTGCGGCGCAGCCCATTGGCAGCTCCTGGGGCTGCAGTAGGTAACAAAGTGGAGGGAACGGTGAGTGGACATGGGGTGGGGGGGGTGCACGAGGTGGGGGGGCATGGCTTTTGCTGATATGTGCCCTCCAGGAGGGCTGCAGGCTGGGGACTGCACCGGGCTCTCCCTGGGGGATGTGGGTCCCCGGATCTGCGCACAGGATGAGAGTAGGCTGCCACTGCAGGATGGTGCTGGCAGAGGCACCTGATTCTTCCCGGTGCTCGGGGTGGGCAGTGGTGCTGGGAGGGGGGCTGCTGCCACCCCAAAATTCGCCATAGCCCCCCCCAACCTGGCCGCTACCAGCCTAGTGGCACCACCATCTCCAGCCTGCAGCGGCAGGCTGCTGTCATGTCGCATGCAGATCTGGGGGCCCATGCCCCCCCAGGAAGAGCCTGGCACAGCCCCCCAGCCCTCCCGGGGGGCATGTAGCAGCAAAAGCCCGCCCCACACCGGCACCCACTCACCATTCCTGCTGCATTGTTGCCTGCTGCAAGCCTGGGCCTCTGCTTCTCCACACTCACCCCAGTCCCTGCTGCAGCAGCCACAGGAGCAGCTGACACCAGTTGCCTGTAGCTGCTGGGCTGCACCATGCCCCGAACATCCTGGGGCTCTGCTTCTCCCCCCTCAACCCAGCTGCTGTAGCAGACCTGGGAGCAGCCGACACCACCTGCCTGCACCATGGCACGGCACAGCCCAGGGGCTGGGGTGAATGGGGACAAGAGGAGCCCTGATTACATAAAAGTAAACTTACCTTGCATATAAGGAATTTTGGGTAGAAAAAGGTTCATCGCATAAGAGCAAATTTGAATATATAGAACCCACATAAATCAAGGGAAACCTATACTGATAAAATAACAAGTAGTAGCTAAGGGCCTGTCCCATGTACGGGTACAATCACTAAATCAAACATAACCCACTGTTACTCTTAGTTTTGGCCCATGTTTCTGTTTCAGACTCTTGAGTTGTTATAACAACATTTTCATGTTGATGTTGCTGTTTTTTTGTTCCCAGCATCCATTTAAGCAACACTACTCTTAGCTCATAGAAATTGCGATAAACCATAACTGCATGCTTTCCTACTAAAAAAAAAGGAAATGAAATGATGGAAAGGTTAGAGAACTTACTTGTTGAATCTTGTTTGCCACTGTCTGCGGCTTTGCTGTGGAAAGACATGCGGAGCTTCAGGAAGTAAATCACCTCCCCAAATCTGACCAAATGACTTATTGATCATGCAGGAATATCTAAAATTAGCTTTGGCTTCTATGTATTGAAAGATAAACCCCTCTCCTTAATACAGGTATGGGTAGGCTTGACTTTATATCCAGTTGTGATGTCACAATATATAGACGAATTTGTGGGTAGAAATAAAACCTGTGTTCTGTGTTGTTGCATATGTGTGACGTTTAACCTTCCAAGCAATGTAGAAGCAAATTAACTAAAATAAGTCTTTTAACAGTAGATTTTTTTTATTTTATAACTAGTGATAAAATTAACGCTCATTTGTTTTGTAACTGGTGATAAAATTAGTTCTGTTTGGTGATAAAATTAGTGCCCATCCCTCCTTATGATCAGGGATCCTGATTTTCTCTGATAAAAAATTGAAAATTCTCTGCTTAAACCTCAAAATCTGTGTTTTTCTATGATTAAAATGAAATGCCACTATATATATATAGTTATCAGTTGAACACAATATTTTATTGATATATTTACAATTTTAAAGCAAATTGGAAGCCTACCAGTGACTCAATCATTATAATAAAATCAATTCTAAATACCTACCAGCAGACACTCCCTATGCCTAAAGAAGGGTAACTGCACCCTCCCCCCCCCACCGCTTTGTGGCATTGAGCAGCCCTGATACATTGGTGCCCTATACATACCATGGTCCTCCCTCCCAAGCCCCAGCCCTCCAGCCCTGCTGGTGCTCCTCACTATTGACCCACAACCCTGCCTGTGCCCCTAACTCCCCACCCACAGCCCTCTATCCCCCCAGGTGCCCCTCCCCACACCCAGCCCTGCCAGAGGGAGCCCCCAGCTGCCAGGGCTACAGGGCTAGGAACCCAGGTACACAGACTCCTTGGCCCCTCTCCTGTTCACAGTAGTGTCCAAGCCCTGGATGTTGCCCATGGGAGGCAGCAGTTGGTGTGGCAGAGAGGAGCATGGAGCCCAGCTCCCCCTCCCACACAGGCAGCACGTCAGGAGCAGAGCCCGTAGTGGTGGGGAGGCAGATGTGGGCTACCTGCTGTGGGTCTGGGGCTCCCTGCCTTGCTGCCCTCCCTCTGGGGCCTTGTGGCCCAGCGGACAGGACCTGGTGCAGCACGGCAGAGTGGGGCCAGGTGGGGAAGCTCAGTGCCGCCTCCAGGAGCCCCACGCCCCCATGGCAAAGCACCCCCTGCCTGCCCGGTAGCAGCAGGGGGCACAACTCCATGCTGCCACCCCCGCTGCTGCCAGGCAGGCAGGGAGCACTTTGCCAAGCAGGCATGGGGCTCGTGGTGGCATCACCAGGCTTCTCTGACCCATTGTGCCCTGCTGTGCTGGGTCGTGCCCTCTGGGATATGAAGGCCCATGGAGGGAGAGCAGCAGGGTGGGGAGCCTTCAGCCTGCAGTGGGCAACCTGCCCCTGTTTCCCGTGTGCACAAATCTGGAGTGTACGCAGTGACAGAGAGCCACCCATGGCTCCATCCCGCTCTCAGCCCAGGCCCTGCAGCCGCGCATTCTGGCCCCAAGCCCTATGCACTGCCCCAGCTGGGCAAACTACCCAACTCTCTCCCTCCCTCCCTGTGGGGGGCTCAATACCACCCCATCTTCCCCAGCCACCAGACTTGCCTGCAGGGAGGTGCTGTCCAGGCTGCACATGAACACATGCATATGGCAACTCCTGCCTGATTGTCCATCTCCCGATCACCTTGCAGGCTGGCAGAGTTCCAGCCTGCAAGGGGAAACCCACCATTTCCCACATTTTTCTCCTTTAAAGGAGAAAATCCAGGTTTTTCTTGTTAATATGAGAAAATCTGAAGTTTGCCATGGTTTTCCATGGCGAACAGAAACCCCAGATCCCTGCTTATGGCATTAGTGCTTGTATATCATTTATTTTTGTTTTTCCAACGTAAAAATTTATCAGCATATTTAATGGGGATTGTAGTATATAAATGTCAAAATATTATGATTTCTGAATGCATATTCAAAAGTTAGTTGCATAAACATTTGAAGTCTTTTAAGGACTGAGTATATACTGGAGAGACTATGTAAATGGCAGATACAGTGGTACAGTATTTCCTATTATTGGGTGGTCTTTCTGCAGCTGTTCTGCAGCAAAGATTACCATATTTCAGAGGGCATGTAGTGAGCTGCAAAGTGAAAAGAGTCAGATGGCTATATTAATGTAGGAAGTTTCCCGCTGAAAGACAGAATTTATATTGCAGTTTTCTGCTGCTGCTCTGTACTGCAATGAATTCATTTGAGCAGTTGTGGGGTAAGTGGGTGGGAGCCATAGGCGGAAAGAGAAAATATTATTTGTGGGGGCTGAGTGCGCGTGCGCTTGTGTGCCTGCGCCTGCTCCTGCACCCACCTCCCAGCAGGTAAGTCTCTTGTGGGGAAGGGGGGGGGCAGATCAAGGCCCCCATGGTGAGGGAGGGAGTGGAGCAGAGACAGGGACAAGGGCTGAGGTGAATGGGGCCGTGGAGCCAGTGCGGGATGTGGGACTCTTGGAACCCAGGCGGCTTGTCCAGGGATGTGGGGAGGCTCCCGCTGCTGCATGCACTTTGGATTTGTGTGTGGGTAGAGATGGGCTGTCTGCTGTGGACTGGGCTCTGCACCCCACTGCTGGTGCCCCAGGAGTGGCACACTGCCATGTGCTGCTGTGTGCTGGCTGTCCCGTGTCCCCTGGCCACCTGGCGTTTGAGGAGGCTAAGCACCGTTAGCCCTGGCCTTCCGCTGCCTATGGTGGGAGCCATTGTCAATGCAGTGACTGGCCATCTAAATAGGCCTGGTGTCACAAGAAAACAGTTTGTATGTCCATGTCTGGTTAAAGTTCTGCAGGTTCTCAGCTAGATTTCCTAAAAGTTTCAGTCCGTTTGTGGGGATTTGGGGCTGTGCCACTTTTTTGCATTTCTAGCAGACCAGCTTCATTTTAGTTAGTGTTTCACGCTCTGTGAAATAATGAGAGGGCTCCATTTGGGCTATAGCGCTGTATTCAGTGCTGCTGCTTGCACCAACATGCTACATGGTGTGCTCAGAGTTTCTGCATAATCCCCATGAACATGGAGCTTCCTGGAAGCTTCCCAGTGTCACTCCGCAAATGAACACCCCCTTACAACTCCTGTTCCAACGTGCGTGCAGGTGGTTACAGGGAGCATGTTTTGAATCTTTAAGACTAGTGAGTGTCTTTTTCAGATGGAACTTACTGCAGCTCTTCATGTTGGATGTGGAAGATATGTCCCTAAATTAATGTGTTACATAAATGAGTTTACTTTATTAAGTGCCATCGGTAGTTTAAGAGGTCATACATATATATAATATACAGTCAAAAATTGAGTCAAATTGCACTTCCTGTTCTGGTGCAGATGAACCTCACAATTTACTGTGTGTTTGTTCTCGTGTTTTGCCTGACAGTGACCATACAGATGAAACACCAATTGAATGCATGTTAGTCTGTCACTTTCTCTGGGTCACACACATGTATTGTGTGTAGAGATGTAGTTACTATTTCTGGGTCAGGGAGCATACACATATAGCACATGGGCCAACCCTGTTTTTTCAAATCAGCAGCTCCTGAAAAATGGAGAAAGTTCCTGGGATTGAAGTACATGAAACTGAACTTCTGTCTTGCAGATCACAAACCACATTTTGTAGAAAGTCCAGTGTGCTCAAGTGATGTTGTTACGACTGTGCACAATAAAATAGCTTTGCATTTAGAGCAGGTGCCTTTGCCCTATGCCTCCCTTACCACAGGGGCCTTGATCTGTAGCTCCCTGTTCCTAACTCAGGGATAGGCAACTTTTTTTGCCAGAGTGCCAAAAAACCCCACAATGTCTACTTTGGAAAGTGCCAGAGTGCCAACATGCCAGAGCCTGGAGCAGCTGTTTGCAACCTCCCAGCTGCAGCTGGTCCATGGAGCCTGGTCTGTTTGCAGCAGGTCTTACAGCCTCCCAGCCGCCTCCTGGGAGCAGCCTGGGCTCCGTGGCTGGCAGCAGCTTCTTAGAGCCTGGGTTGGCGGTGGTGTGCTGAGCAAAATGGCCTTGCGTGCCATGCTTGGCACACGTGCTGGGGGTTACTTACTTCTCTTCTAACTCATACACTGACTAGATGTGTCCTTGAGAAAGTTTAACTCACTTATCCCTCCATTGACAACTTCAGTTGTTCAAAAATTTAAGGATCTAAACCTTTCAAAGTAATGAGACTGGCCTAAAATCATTATTATTTTTTAAAGATTGCATATTTTTTGTTCCTGTCTTCTCTTTTATGTACCTGAGCACCTGATTCAGCTGGATCACCTTTTCATGCTTTCCCTGCCACCCCCACCCCAAACATGAAAGCTAGACACTTTTCTTTTTTATGCATTTATAGGATTCCAAAAGCTGGTAAAATATTACAATTAAATTAAAAGATTTGGCAGCACTGTATTTACTATCCTGTAAACTATACATATAGTTATATTTATGTGGTTTATAGAGTTTCTGCAAACCTTAGTTAATTGCTTGTAAAGACCATGAAGGTCTGGTTCTACAGGCTTTTGTCCTCTGTTCCCATTGAGGTTGTGTTTTTATACAAATCCCCATCAGAATAGTATTTGCTGTTTTGATGAATGAAAATTATTTTGGGCTTCATGATAAGCCTAAAAGAAAGTAGTAGCACATAGCCTACTTAATAACTTAGGTATTCATGCCATGTAGATGAAAAGTATGTTAGTTCTGCTGGTGGTGTATTCTTAAGAATTACATACAACATTTGCTTCTTGTAAAAGCACACTCCTTAAGCCCACTCTTCCGTAATACTCTTCAATTCACCTAGGCAGATTGAAATGATAGATAGATTTTAGTGACATGCTGCTTTGAGTTCTAGATTCATTTTTAAAATTTGAAGCCTGTGGTTGGCTTGTTTTCTACTGATGAAATTAGGATGAGGATGAGGATGTGATGATATTTAAAGGAGATTGCACCCAGCAATGTCTTTACATAAATTTAAGTCTACTTGAAGATTAAATATTTTGATCCCCTGGCCATGAAAGTATAAATTCGACATATCGGTGGTGATTTAAAGTTTTCATTTAATCTCAACGGATAACAGTAGATGATTGGATATGATTTAAATAAGGCTGGCTGCCAAGCATACAATTTTAAAGCTTTTGAGCAAGAATGCTTGAGGCTGAAGGAAAAATTAAAGACACGGAAATAATGATAGACAGCCTTTCCCTTCCCTTTTTCCTGTTTACTAAGCTTAGTACTAAAGACTGTAAACCACTGAGAAATCAAATTGATGAGCTGGAAAACAACCCAGATTAGTAAATGTCATGTTAGTGGGAGTTCAAGAACTTGTGTAGAATAGAGAAAATGATAATTTATTTAGTTTTATGAACAGTAAAAGGAATACTTAATGTTAAATTTCCTTTACAAAGTGAGTTGGTGTGTCAGATCCTAATATTTAACACAAGTAGATTTATAGATAATTGTAATACATAGGTTGTAATCACCATTCCAGTAGTATCTGTACGTGTCTGAGTGTGACCAAAAGAGCGAGTCTTAAACTCATAGAATATTGTTTGAGTGTAGTCATACCACCTTGTGTTCTGATCCCTTACTATCTTCCTGGTACGTTTGAGTGGGAGACCTCCAAGAAGTATCTAATAGTTACTGTAAATGATGTTGGCAATTTTATGCAATGTTCCTTTTTCCTCTGACTGAACCAACGTCTAGATATACTGGTAGGGGGCACTAACCAACTTCAGGAAGATGCATTCACCCCTCTCCCAGTAGAACCTAAGAGCGTAATGAGCATTTGTTAAATTTCACCTACAGAAAATGGCTGATTCAGGAGAAAGGTCTTCCTTATTCAGTGAGGGAGAACTTGCCTGCATGAGTTTCTTGTGTACAAATGAATGCCGGTAAACATCCCCACTGCTCTACTTTTCCCAGACCAGGAAGAGTCGAGTTGCAGAGGGATGTTCCAAGACTGGAATCGCCCTGTTCTGGAAAAGGCATGGGCAGTGTTTCCCTGCTCCTTGACTCCTCCTGGACCCAGGAAGAGTTGCAGAGCTTAGGAGCCCTCTCCACATGTTCCACAGACCAGAGACAAATGGTCTAGGGAACACATGAGGAGTGTTGTGTCCTCTCCCCTTCATGCCCAGAACAGAGTGGGTCAAAGCTGGGGCATCCACTGCAACAGTGAGGTTCCCCAAGCATAGAGCTTCAGTTGTACTGAAATCCATGGCAAAAATACACAGTATGTTATTTCTATAGCTCTGCAAGCTAGAGTCCTTTTATAAAATCAAGATATCAACCTCCCTTGAGGAATGTGCCACTCTTGGCATTAGGAAAATAATTTAATAATTAGTCCATAACCTCCAAACCTGTTCATTTTCAACTTGTTTTTCTTTAATCTTTATTTCAGTTCTATGTTTAGTCCTGGAAAAATAGTCATGTTCATTATTCTAATATTATAAAAGCCTAAGTCTATCTGTCTGTAACGCTTTATACGCACTGTGATTGGCTGATGGAAACAGCCAATCAGAGTGCTCCAAGCATGGGGGAGCGCCGCCATGATTCCAAAGCTACGCCAAGGACCGGACCAGAGGGTGGGGAAGCCAAGGCCAGCAGCACTGGCCTCGGCTCCCCAACCCCGCTCCCTGCAAGCGGTGCAGAGAACCAGACACGGGGTGGGGGAGCCAAGGCCAGCAGCACTAGCCTTAGGTTCCCTACCCTGCTCCCTGCAAGAGGCAGAACAGCGGCAGCATTGGCCACTAGGTGGTGGCACTCCATCCCGTCCCCCTCCTTCCCGCCCCCCACCCCGTCATTCTTGACAGGCAGTTGGCTAGTTTGTAAATAAGAACCTATGGGCATATTACACATTGCTTCGTTTCAGAGTAAGACTTTGCAGAGCATAACAGCTTATTACTAGCCAAAAGTAATCACATTATATTGGTGTCCATAGGTTTCTGTTGGAATTGGGAGTGTATGTGTGTGGAGTGATGCACAAATGCAAACATTATTTTTATTTATATATTTATTTTGTTGTACAATGAGGTTGGACAATGTACAACCACATAATAAAGGACAGCAGACCCAAAAGAGCTCATAATATACAAGATGCAAGCAGACAAAGGTAGGGTGTGGAGGTATAATCTACAAGGAAAACGACAGGTAGAAAATTAACAGTGTTGTTAGTTATATGCATTTAATATATGTACTTTCAAATGAATCTAAAAGTAAAAAGTAAGGGAATGGGGGAATGAAACAGGTGCTAGAAAGCAGAGTTGTCCATGCTCATCACATTCCTAAGATTCTGGCTGTGTCCTAATTCGATTGTGCCTGTAGCTAAGGAGGAGGAAGATTGTTCTCAAAGAAGAATTGCTGCAGAGTGCTTTGACTCACAAAAACCTTTTCCTTTTAGTTGCTGTCTTTTATTTGTACTTATGCCTATTCCTTTGATCTCTACAAGTTTTATGGATATGCATGTCATCACTTAGTATTGTAGTTGCTTAATCATACTTGCATATGCCAGCAGTAAATATATTAAAAGGAGGATCAACCTTAATATTTATAACGTTCAGTTATAATAATTGGTAATATCTATAGCTTAAATGCAGAAATGAGATACGATCTGGGTCAGAATATTTTTAAATGATTGATAGTTCCACCAATATAGCTACAAGGCTACTTTGACATGCATATTCTTTAAAGAAAAAAGCAAAACAAAATATACCTCAGTAGCAAGTGAATGCTAGTGGACTTGGACAATATATAATATACTTCAGTTTTATAGGGAAATAAATTCAAATGTACATGTTAAGTATTTTTAGGACAGCATTTATTGACTCCTGGTGGTAGAGTATTGATCAAAGTCTTCCAGTGTCCAGAAAATATGAAAATAAAAAAAAATCAAAAAGTAGTATTCTTTGTAAAGGGATATCCCATAGCTCTCTCGGTTGGGTTATAGATACAATAAATTGAGGAGAATTGGATACACTATTCTTATTTAATAATGAGAGGCTTGGTCCAACTATTAGTGTTTAGCATTTTATTTAACTTTGTGCATTTTCAGAGCACTGTATGAGCATTTAAATAATCCTCACAGCACCCCTATATTGTAGATGGAAAAAATAAGGCAGAACAATCAAACTACTTGTGTAGAATCATATACTGAGCCTCTAGTCAGAGGATTAGAAATTAGAATGTCATGGCTCATAGCCCAACGTTCCATTCATTAGTCAGTGCCGTCTTCCTTAATAAACACAGCAGTTTTTACTCAAGTAATAACTATTTTAGGACTTCTTGACAATTTTTCTTTCTATGTTGTAGCTACCATCTTTGTGTAGAAAAATCTAATGCAAAAATTTAGTCAGTAGATTTGATTCTTCTTATTAAAAAATAGTTTAAGGGTTAATGTCTTTGTTCAGCCAAACTATGTTTATACTTTCTGCTATTTTTCTATGCAATCTCTTTTTTTACCCTCCTTCCCAACATGAGGAGAACACCACTTTTCTGGACTTCATGCCTAAGTACAGACAGTCAGAAACCCTGAGGTTGAATCGATTCAATCTTCACAGGTTAGTCTAAACTGCATAGATTGAGCCAATAAGCAAGTAAACAGACATTCACTTTTGATTCTGGAAAATACAGCCACAGGCCTACAGTGGCCCAAGCCAGAAGCTGGGGGGTGGTAGAGCACGCCACCCTGTTAAGCTGCAGCAGACAACTTGGGCCAAGGTTAGCCTGCCCACCCTGCAGGGGTGTATGGTGGGAGGGAATGGTGCAGGGGAGTTACAAAACATCCTGGGATACTGGGAGACTGTGAGTTAACTTGAATCTGGAGGGGATCTGGGACAGAAGTTCAATAAATCAATTTAATTTAAATCATTTGAGTCAATACTACATCGAGGTTTATCTTAAACTGGTTTTGGCCATTTTGAAAGCTGTTTATGTTGTGTTTATGTTTAAGTTTGTTATAGATTTGAACCAGTTTCCGATCACTTATATTGGTTTGTGTAATTTCTGTTCCTAGCCCATGGGTACAGACCCTGATTTTAGTTATACTCTTGAAACTTTGAGTAACTTCATAGATGTTAGCCGAGTTATTCCAGTTTTGAACGTTCACACTTGTTAAGGATGATACTGACCTTATCTATTGTCAATTATTAGTTTCTTTTTGTATAATCCATTCAGATTATATTTATTGATTTATATGTACTTAAGTAATTTGATGCTGTTAATTTCTGCAACTGTTGGAATAGCATGTGGAGTGGCAGCTGCTGGGATAACAGCATGGGTGTTTTTCCCCCTTTGGAAAACAAATTATTGTAGACATGCAAAACCTTTGCAAATTATGAAGGACATATGAGCATGAAATAATTTGCATATTTTCCTTTAACATAAGATTCTTTTCCCTTGATGAATATATTTATTTTGCTTACAGAGAGTAAGCCACATTGTATGATGTCAACCAGAAATATTTTTAAAACTTTTTTGCATAGTTAATACTATATGCAAACCAATGAAAATAACATTTTCTTTCCAACTGCCCAGCCTTACCAGAAAGAGCAGCTTCCTGAGAAATAGGTTCTCAGAGAAAAGAACAGGTCTGTGGTAAGCTGTGTAATAAGCCAAATCCAAGAGTCCATTATATAGTCTTTTAAGTGGATGGTGGGGAGCAGATGAGTTCTACTTATAGAACCTACCAGCAAAGAACTTGTAGGTTCTATAAGTAGTAGTAACTACTAGGCTAGGGACAGAAGTTACACATAAATCGGTATAAGTGATTGGAAACTGGTTCAAATATGTAACACAACAGAAGTTTAGTGCACATAAACTGCTTTCAAATTTTAAGATAAACCTGGATGGATGTAGTATCAGACTTAACTGATTTAGGTTAAATCAATTTAATGAACTTCTATCCCAGATCCCCTCCAGATTCAAGTTAATTCACAGCCCCCTAGCATCCCAGAATGATTTGTACCTTCTCTGCAACCCCGCCCCCCTTGCAGGACAGGTGGGCTAGACTTGGTTCAAGATATCTGCTCCAGCTGAGCAGGGAGGTGTGCTCTAGTGTCCCCCAGCTTCTGGCCTGGGTCACTGCAGGCCTGTTGCTGCATTTTTGGAATCAAAAGTGAATGTCTTGTTCACTCGCTTATCAGTTCAATCTATGCAGCTTAGACTAACCTGCAAAGATTGAATCAATTCAGCCTCAGGCTTTTTGACTGTCTGTACTTATCCCTAGAATAAGTGAACATGCTTCAAAAAAGGGGTAAATAAATGTTGTATCCTAGGCAAAAACCTGTCAGAGAGCCGGGGGTAGGAAGTGCCAAGCAAAATAATTTTTTTGGGTGGGGGGTGAGTGGGGAGTGGTTAGGGTGGTCAGTCTTACCTACCCTTGGAATTCAAAGACTGAGGGTCCTGCTGCCGCTGCATCTCTGCCTGTCTACCTTTAGTTATGCTACTGTACTTCAATACTTCTGTTTATTTCCCTGAAAATAAGAGGGCCCGCTGAAATGTAGCAATGATATATGACTCCCATTCAAGTCGATTAATCTTCCCAGTGACCTAAGTGGAAGTTGGACTGGGCCCCCAGTTGCAGTTCTTTATGTATACATTCTGTATAATATCAGTTGCTAATCACTTTGCGCAAACCTAAAGTCACACAGGAGAGATCCCCAAGGCAAGGTAGGAAGACAATTTCATAAACTAAAATTTAGATGAAAACAAATGTGCTTTTCCATCAGATGTACACATTTTACTTTTGAGTATTAAACTGTGTACTTTTTTTGCCTCCTAATTTATTGGAACAGAAATATTTAGGATGTGTTCCAGTCTATTGGTTGCAGATGATGAGATCCTTTATGTCTTGTTTTGCCATCATCTCAGCAAATTACTATAGTTCTCCTCTTAGTGCTTTCTTTCCTCATTCAGTAAATCTGAGTAAGATCTTTGTCAGGTAATTGTGTTTTTCTATTGAGCTGACCTCAGAAATGGTAACAGACTCTGAGAGCCTGCATCCCTTTTACATCATGCTGAGAGTGTAAGTGTGCCTTAAAGTCAATATAAATTATATTTATTCTCATTTAAAGGCCTTTTACACTGCCAGTCTGATGCAAAGGAACATCAGTTAAATAAGAATCGGGCCCCAAGTGTTTTAATCCAAGTATGAATTAAATCAGGACTGTATATAATACCTGTGCTCTTTCAGTACTCTTTTACCTTAAACAGTTTTAATGAAAGGAAATAAAAAATAGCAAGGAAATTGTTTGTTCAAGGTATGCAGATTGCATTTGATGTACTACAAGTAAGTGCGTGCAAGAGGTGAACCCCTCCTGCCCCTGCCTGTGGTGATGCATTCTCAATGCAGGTTATCTAGAGATAGAATTGAGGTAAAGGCTAGCGGGCAGCACTGGCTAGCAGAACTGTCTTAGTGGGGTGAGGATCCACTCCTGCACCTGTGAAATAAGAGTATTCCCAGTGCCTTTTCCTTGCTCTCTGGAGGCATTGTCTTTTAGTGTTGCTACTGGGACATTGCTCTTTGCTTCTAAATAGTGGCTGGGAGCTATAATTTAACCTGTATGTGACAGCAGGTTCACTTAAATTTAGGTTTCAAAGATTTTATTGGTTATAGGAGTACTCTCAATTTCATAATTATATATGGATTGGGCTTGTGTGTAATGTATTTTTGTTTTCCATATGTAGATTCACTCTCTCACGTGTGTGTGTGTATGTCCACATGTAAAATAAAATACATATTTTTGTGTAGCCACTAGAGAGGTTAAAGGGGTAAATGTATGTGGCAGAAAGTGTCTTTGTTAAATGTAGGAATTGGGAAATCAAACTAATTGTTTTTCAGATGCTAAACTAGCAATATTAAGCAAATATCTGGAGGAAACCTTCCATAAACTTGTCATTGATGGTAAGGGTGTCTAATATCCAGCCAACGAGCCAGATCCAGCCTGTAGAACCATTCATCCAGCCCAGTCTGGTAGGCTTCCCTTGGCTTTGCACTGCTGCACATACCTGGCACTGAAGACTGGCCAGAGCTCCACGCCACTGGGTAGCAGCACAGAGCTGGAGGCATGTGGTTTCATGGAGCAGTGTTCAGGTGGCAACACAGAACTCTGGCGAGCTAGCAGTGCCAGGGGTGTGTGGTAGCATGGCACCAAGGGCGTGCAGTGTTAGGGAGCTCTGGCCAGGCAGCGGCACAGCTGGGGGTATGTGGCTGCATGGGCTGTGTTCAAGTGGCAACACAGAGCCGGGGGGGACTGCCACCCAGAGTCCGTGTCCATTCTGCTCCATGCCTCTGGCTCTAGCTCCATCCCACTGTCCAAACATGGCTCCATGCAGCTGCACAGCCAAATGCCCCCAGCTCCATATCGCTGCTTGACCAGAGCTCTATGCATGCTCCTTGATCTATAGTGTCTGAATGCAGCTCCCTGCAGTTGCACGTCCCCACCCCCACACTGCCATCTGGCCCTGGACCCATATTGCTACCCAAACACAGCCTGTAGATTCTGGCCCAGGAAAAGCCCCTTCACTCTGGATCCAGTCCAGAGCCTGAGGCATAGGTGATGCGTAGTGGGGGCATGGTGGGGCACACTGGCGGCATCTGTGAGTGCTCGATGTGCCCCCCCGACAGGGCCATCCCCACTGCCGACAGCCTGGGGTGAGTTTAAAATCCCCAATTTACAGTAAGTACACGTAAAAAAAAAAAACAGAGAAGTTTTAGATTTCATAGATTTTATAGACATTAGGGCTGGAAGAGACCTCACAAGATCATAGGGTCCAGCCTCCTGCCCAAGGGGCAGGAAGTCAGCTGGGGTCAAATGATCCCATCAAGATAAGCATCCAAGTGTTTTTTGCAAGTATCCAGAGTATGTGCTTGCACCACCTCTGAGGGGAGTCTAGTCCAGGCCCTGGGGACTCAGACAGAAAATAAGTTTTTCCTTATGTCCAGCCTAAAATGGTCTTCCCGTGGAGTTTGTGACCATTGGACCTTGTCTTCCGATGGGGTGCCCTGGTGAACAGACGTTCTCCCAGTTCCTGATGCACACCCCTTATGTACTTATAGGCCGCCACCAAGTCACTCCTGAGTCTATGCTTTTTCAGGCTGAAGAGTCCTATGGCTGTCAGCCTCTCCTCATAAGGGTTGTTCTCTTCTCCTTTCATCATGTGTGTGGCTCTCCTCTGGATTCTTTCAAGCTTCTCCACATTTTTTCTGAATTGTGGACCCAGGATTGGATACAGTACTCCAGCTGCAGCCTCACCAAGACTGAGTAAAGTGGCAGTATGATTTACTGGGTCTTGCTTGAGATGCATCAACAGATGCAAACCAGAGTTTTGTTTGCTTTGCCGGGTGTGGCATTGCATTGGTGGCTCATATTCATCTTGTGGTCCATCATGACCCTCAAGTCTCATTCAGTCATGGTGCTAGCGAGTGTAGCACTGACAAGCCTGTAAGTGCAGTGTGGGGGTTTTCTCCCAAGGTGGAGCACCCTGAACTTCTCTACATTAAGTGCCATCAGGTTTGCATTTCTCAGTGTTCATAGATTCATAGATGTTAGGGTCGGAAGGGACCTCAATAGATCATCGAGTCCGACCCCCTGCATAGGCAGGAAAGAGTGCTGGGTCTAGATGACCCCAGCTAGATGCTTATCTAACCTCCTCTTGAAGACCCCCTGGGTAAGGGAGAGCACCACCTCCCTTGGGAGCCCGTTCCAGACCTTGGCCACTCGAACTGTGAAGAAGTTCTTCCTAATGTCCAATCTAAATCTGCTCTCTGCTAGCTTGTGGCCATTATTTCTTGTAACCCCTGGGGGCGCCTTGGTGAATAAAAACTCACCAATTCCCTTCTGTGCCCCCGTGATGAACTTATAGGCAGCCACAAGGTCGCCTCTCAACCTTCTCTTGCGGAGGCTGAAAAGATCCAGTTTCTCTAGTCTCTCCTCGTAGGGCTTGGTCTGCAGACCCTTAACCATACGAGTGTCCCTTCTCTGGACCCTCTCCAGGTTATCCGCATCCCTCTTGAAGTGCGGTGCCCAGAATTGCACGCAGTACTCCAACTGCGGTCTGACCAGCGCCCGATAGAGGGGAAGTATCACCTCCTTGGATCTATTCGTCATGCATCTGCTGATGCACGATAAAGTGCCATTGGCTTTTCTGATGGCTTCGTCACACTGCCGACTCATGTTCATCTTGGAGTCCACTAGGACTCCAAGATCCCTTTCCACTTCCGTACCACCCAGCAGGTCATTCCCTAGGCTGTAGGTGTGCTGGACATTTTTCCTCCCTAGATGCAGCACTTTGCATTTCTCCTTGTTGAACTGCATTCTGTTGTTTTCTGCCCACTTGTCCAACCTGTCCAGGTCTGCTTGCAGCTGTTTCGTGCCCTCCGGCGTGTCCACTTCTCCCCATAGCTTTGTGTCTTCTGCAAACTTGGACAGAGTACATTTCACTCCCTAGTCCAAGTCGCTCATGAAGACATTAAAGAGTATCGGTCCAAGGACTGAGCCCTGCGGGACCCCACTGCCCACACCCTTCCAGGTCGAAACTGGCCCATCCACCACGACTCTCTGGGTGCGACCCTCTAGCCAATTTGCCACCCACTGGACTGTGTAGTCATCCAAGTCACAGCCTCTTAACTTGTTCATCAGTATGGGGTGGGATACTGTATTAAAGGCCTTCCTGAAGTCTAAGTATACGACATCCACCCCTCCTTCTGTGTCCAGGCGTTTTGTAACCTGGTCATAAAAAGGGACTAGATTAGTCAGGCACGATCTGCCTGCTACGAACCCGTGCTGGTTTCCCCTCAGCATAATTTGTCCTGCCGGGCTCTCGCAAATGTGAGCCTTGATAATTTTTTCAAAGATTTTGCCAAGGATGGAGGTGAGACTGACTGGCCTATAGTTGCCCGGGTCCTCCTTCCTCCCCTTCTTGAAAATGGGGACCACATTGGCCCTTTTCCAGTCCTCCGGGACTTTGCCCATGCACCACGAGCGTTCAAATATTCCTGCCAGTGGCTCTGCAATGATATCGGCCAGTGCCTTCAGCACCCTCGGATGGAGCTCATCCGGGCCTGCCGACTTAAAGGCATCCAGTTCTTCCAAGTGACTCTGCATCATCTCAGGGTCTACGCATGGTAGTCTGGCGCCTTGCTGCTGTTGAATGCCATCAGGTTTTGATCTGCCCACCTTGTAAGCCTGTTGAGGTTGGCCTGGATCACCAGCCTATCCTCTAGGGTGACCACACTTCCCCATAGCTGGGTGTCATCAGTGAACTTAACCAGTCCACTTCTGACACCAGAGTCCAGATCGTTTATAAATACATTGAAGAGTACAGGTCTGAGAACGGAGGTCTGGGGGATGCCACTGGTCACCATGAACCATGTTGATTTGGTTCCATCAACTATCATTCTCTGGGTCCTTCCACAGAGCCATTTCCCCAGTCATCAGACCATGAGCTTGTCAAGACCGCAGTTCCCCAATTTTTCCATGAGGACATCATAGGACACCAGGTCAAAGGCTTTCTTGAAGTCCAGAAATATGATGTCTACCTCTTCTCCTTTTCCAGATGATGCGTCACCTGGTCATAGAAGGAAATGAGATTATCCAGGCAAGACCTACCTGGAACGAAGCTGTGTTTTGACTTCCCACGTATCTGAAGAAGGACTTTTTATTGTCCTTGATTTGTGTAGCCAGTTTGAACTTGGTTTCAGCCTTGGCTTTCCTGTTTCACTTCCTACAGGTGCCAGCCAGTGCTGAATACTCCTCCTTAGTAGTGTTTCCCATCTTCCATCCCGTATAATCTTCTCTTTTCAGATACAGGAGGTCCATGAGTTCCCGATTGAGCCAAGGGGCACACCCAGCCCTTTTGCTACTTTTTCTACAGGCTGGAATGGACTTTCCTTGTGCTTCAAGGATCACATCCTTGAGGAGAGACCAATCATCATGGACTCCCCTCCCTGTCAGATTATGGCCTCTCAGGGCCTCAACAACTAGCCTCCTGAGCTTGTGAAAGTTGTCTTTCCTAAAGTCGAGGACTTCCACACTGCCGACTGGCTTTGTGGTAGATAGAGAAAGTGGTCAATTCATGATCACTGTCACCCAGCTTCCCTTTGATTCTCAGGCTGCTCACTAAATCATCCTCTTTGGCCAGTACCAGGTCCAGCAGCACCTTGCCTCTTTTCAGCCCATAGACTTCTTGAGACAAGTAGAGCTCACCAGTGCATGTGAGGAAGCATTGCGACCAATCAGATTTGGCTGAGTGCTCTCCTCATGAGATGTCAGGGTAGTTGAAGTCACCCATGACAACCATGCAGTGACAGCGTGCAGCCTCAGCCAGTTCCCTAGCAAATTTGTTATCAAGTTCTTGCTTCTGATTAAGAGGTCTGTAGTAGACTTGTACTTTTATAACCCCTTCACCATGTTCCCCCCCTGTTTTTACCCAGAGGGTCTCAAGTCGCCATCCTTGGTTTCCAGTCTCTGCCTGTGGTGAAGTGTATTGCTCTTTCTCATAGACAGGGCACCCTTTCTTGTGAGACAGTCTCTCCTGTACAAGGTATAGCCATCCATACCTGTAGTCCAGTCATAGGTGTAGTCCCAGCAGTTCTCTGTTATCCCTGTGAGATCATAGTAATTTCTGTTTAGCAGAAGGACCAGTTCCTCCTGTTTGTTGCCTAGGCTCCTGGCATTTGTGGATAGGTAAGTGAGCCTTCCATTGGTGGCCCTAGGCTTCCCTGTACTCCTAGGAGAGCCCCGTCCCCGGGCTGGGGTAGGAATGAGCTCCCTTGTAAAGCCTGACTTGCTGATCTTGTGGTTGATGCTTGGTGGGCTTGCACTGGTGGTTATCTGCCTATCCCCTGGCAAACTTAGTTTAAAGCCCGGTCAAGCAGGTCAGCCATTCTGGCCAAGAAGAGCTGCTTCCCCATGTGAGTGAGGTGGAGGCTAGTCTTTCCCAGTAACTCACTGCCTCTCCCTCTGAAGTGCGGACTGTGGTCATAGAAGCTGAAGACTTCACAATGGCTGGGTAAGGGAAAAATTTTTCCCTGCAGCTATTTTTTCCCCTGCAAATCACAGGGGAATGCTCGGACTGGTAGAAGGGCTCTTACAAAGCTCTGGAGAGTAACTAAGCTAAAGGAGTGGCTGTCAAGCCTTTGGAGAATAGTCTGAGTTAGAATGGGACCTGTCTTTTACATTGTGGCTGGAATATGGAGACTTTGAAAAAGAAGAAAGGTATGGGATATGAGAAGAGTAATAGAGCTATTCAAAACTTGCCGCAAGCAGAGAAGCCCTGCAGTCGGGGTGGGGGGGAGGGGGGAGACAGGGGAGCGGGGCAGGATGGAGCTGCTCACAGCAGGGGACACAGAAGCTGCAGGAAGCTTCTTCAGGTAGGTTTGCGCCTCCTACTATGAGCAGCCCTGTCCCGCTCCCCTTTCCTCCCCCTTCCTCTCTCCCCTCTATATCGAAGATGGTAGGGGTTCTCTGCCTACTGGTAAGCTTAAAAAATTTATTTTTTTGGTGAGCCTGCCATTTTTCATGGAGCCCATCTGAATTTGCCGTTTCTGTGAAAATCACCCAGTCCTGAATTCAGTAGGTCTCTAGTAAATGTGGATTCCAATGTGGGCTTCATGGAGACACTGACCCCTGCCAATTTTTTGTAAGCCAGCACAGTTTCCTAATATGGGGGAGTAAAACTATTTAAGATATAAAGAAGAAATTCCATATTAAAACTACGTGCTGAGATATCAGTAAGCTTGCATTTAATGAGCAATAAAATGACTATGAAATAGCAAAGCCAGGTTAGCCTGTGTTAGGCTGAATTCAGGCAGAATGTTAACACAGTACAAGTTTCCCTCGATTTATGCGGTATATGCGTTCCTGGAGAATAGCACATAAATCGAATTTGCATAAAGTGAACCTACTTTACAATGTAACAAATAGGGATAGGTTCCCGTGGTGGTGCGGGAGGGAGGGAGGCTGGGACTGGGGAAGGGGTGGGAGGAGGGGTGCTGCTCCCGGAGCTGTACAAGGCAGAAAAACAGAGGGAACAGAGTGGCACTCACCCCAGCCCTGGCTGCAGCAGCCCTGGGAGCAGCCAGCGCCAGCTGCCTGCAGCCACTGGGTTGCACTGTATTCTGCCTGTCCCCTGCGCCTGGGCTCCGCCTGTCCCCCACTCACCCCATCTCCTGGGCTGCAGTGTGCCCTGGTGCAGGCAGCTGATGTCAGCTGCTCCTGGGGCCGCTCCAGCACAGACCAGGGTGAGTGCAGGCAAACGGAGCCCCAGGTGGCGCAGTGTGCAGTACTCACCCCAGTCTCTGCTGGGAGTGGCCAATACCAGCTGCCTGTAGCTTCTGGGCTGCACCATGCCCCGAACCCTCCAGGGCTCTGCCTGTCCCCACTCACTCCAGCTCCTGCTTGCAGCAGTCCTGGGAGTGGCCGATTCCAGCTGTCAGCACAAGGGTATGGCATAGCCCAGGAGCAGAGGTGAGTGGGGACATGTGTAGCACAGTGCAGCCCTGCAGCTGCAAGCAGCTGGCACTGGCTGCTTGTGGGGCCATTGCAGCTGGGACTGGGGTGAGTGCCACACCCTGCCCCGCCCAGAGCTCAGCTTGTCTACACTCACCCCAGCCCATGCTGGAGCGGCCGTGGGAGCAGCCGATACCAGCTGCCTGCACTAGGGCATGGCGCAGCCCAGGAGCAGAGGTGAGTGGGGACAAGCGGAGCCCAGGTGTGGGGGGACAGGTGGAGCATGGTGCACCCCAGTGGCTGCAGGCAGCTGGCACTGGCCACTCCCAAGGCCGCTGCAGCTGGGGCTGGGGTGAGTGGGACCACAGCCCTTTCCCTTCCCCCCGGAGACTTACCTGCTTGGGGGGCGTCTGTGCTGATTGCATAGGAGCAAATTTACCTCGCATATAACAAATTATGGATCTAAATATGCTCCTCACATAAGAGTGAATTTGTATATAAAGAACCCGCATAAATCGAGGGAAACCTATAGAAGTGCATCTTGCAAACTAATTAAATTTGAGATGCATAAGCTTTTGTGAGCAATAGCTCACTTCATCAGATGCTATTCTGATTAAACTAGCATCTGATAAAGTGAGCTGTTGCTCATGAAAGCTTATGCATCTCAGCTTGAATTAGTCTCCAGAAGTAGTTTTCAACCTTTTTTCATTTGCAGACCCCTACAAAATTTCAGATGGTGGTGTGGACCCTTTGAATTGTAAGTGTGGGTATTCACATACTTTTAATTGATCATAGTCATGGTCCGCAAAGACATAGTTTGTGGACCCCAGGGGTCCATGGACCACAAGTTGAAAACCACTCATCTACAGGATGCACCTTTATTGTGCCTACTGCATGAAATAGCAGTTTTCTTTGGGCTTTCACATGCAGAAACATTATAATGCCTTTGTGTATGTGATCACATGCTATATTTCAAATAACTTAATACAACCTGTAACTTTATATATGCATATCATCCTGTGGTATTGTATATTTCAGTGTGGATGTGGGATGGAATTAATGAAAACCATTTACATGAAAGTTACATTTTAATCCTATATATGGCATGTTGTGTATACAGTTGAGAGTAACAGAATTTGCTGGCATTCTCTGCTATTTGGCTAACCTCCCTCTTTTGGAGTGGAGACTTAGAAATGCCTTTTCTTACTAGAATACTAAGGGAAAGGAGGTAATACATTGTTAAATGAACAGCTTAAAGATTTGTATTACCATATGTTGCCTGGATAAAAAAGAAACTGAATTTTTCAAAAAGTATTAATGTCTTTATTTCTCTCTCTGTCCACCTCCCTGCCCCTTTTGGAAACTAAGGCTAGAAATAGATGTCACCAAACGAAGTGGATCCATTGTGCTGCAATGAGTTCTGGTACAGCTGACCTGCTTCATTGGGTGAAACGCATGTTGTCCCTTGTCTTGCCCATTGATGGTGCAGGACAAGGGGCACTGTGTTTGCTGGGAGTTTGAGGGGCCTGTTTCTGCAAACCCTGCTTATCCAGGCACATCCACAGGACCTTTGGGGACCCATCTAGGTAAGTGAGGAGAATCAGGGTTTCCCTGCTTATCCAGACCAGCCCGTGGGATCTCTGGTGGCCTGTCTGGGTAAGCAGGAAAATCCTGACTTTCCCCACTTACCTAAATGGGTCCTCAGAGATTCCTGGGTCTTGGTGTGGAGATATGTGGTGCTGGGAATTCCCCAGATCCTGTGCCTTCACCCCAGGACCTGCACAAGCTTTTCCGACTTATGGAGATGTACCCCTGGAGATCCCAAGGCAAGTCTCTGTAAACAGGGAACCTCAGGGTACCACTTAGTGCGGTGCCCTGAACTTCAAGTCCCAAAAGCACCTCCTGCCTGGGGCAGCTGGAGTGTGCGAGCAGTTCAGGCTGCCCACATTTTCCCACCACTGAACTAATGGATGTTCACTGCAAAATAGCAGCAGAATTTATTACTATCTTTGTTAATGCCACTGATTTGCCTCTGATGTGGTGCAACAAACAGTAGGGATATCTATCTGCTTACCATTTGTGCTGCCATAAAAATTTTTACAGTGGCACAAATGTGATGTCAAGTGACATCTGTTTCCACCCTAAGAGTGGAAATTTAATCGTTCTGTGATCTATTGTGTTAACTCCTGGACCATTGCCTTGAAAAGCTAGTGACAATTTTTAGGCCAGACAATTTTCTAAAACCACTAGGGTTAAAAATGAGTGTGTAGGACAGGAAAAATAATAATTTAGCTTTACAGTGTTATAAAGCTGTCATTGGCTCTGGTGCTTGCAAGCTCTTTGGGACCTGAATTCAAAGTTTATGATTATCTTAACATTTTCTTCAACCTGAATTCTTATCATGAGCCACTGTCAATTAATGACAGCTAGGAAGAGATTCGCTGTATCACATGCAATTTAAAATTGCAGCTTTTAAATAGAGAAACATTAATCTAACTTCTGCTGTGTATGTTTAAAATTGTTTCAAATTATCTCATCTTTAAAGTGGAAAAAAACAAGATTAGAATGATGTACTTCAAAAAATTAGGTTAATTTTATTTGAGGGCAATCTAAATCTACTTTTTAAAAATCAGTATCATTTAATGTTCTAGATTCGACATGATCTAGGCATATACCTGACTTTATTTTTAAATCTAATTATATTCTCCACTTCCTTGAAAAAGGAACTGCTTATGACTGACAGTATGGACATCATGGGTGTGTCCACATGAGCGCACATGTGTGTTTTGCAGTGCCTCAAAGGCTTTTGAGGTGCCACAAAACACACACTGTGCACATGATTTGGTTCTCTGTGCTGCATGTTTGCAGGCCGGAGACAAATTTAGATAATGGAAAATCCCAGTATAAAAAAAATGCACTCCAAAAAAACCAGCATGTGGCAGCAGCGTATGCCGCCCAAAACCGGAGCCTGGCTAGCTAGAGACACACTCTGGCTGCTGGCTAGTTTCTTCTTGCCCAGATGGCTGGCTAGGCCCAAATGCATGCCCACCACTGCAGTTTTGGGAGGCTCCCAGGACCACAGGTAAGGCTGCTGGGACCAGCCTAAGTGCTGGCCCCAGCCTCCCCTACCCTACCTGGGCAATTTGCCTCACCCCAGAGCGCACATGCAGGGGCATTCCCCAGGAACTAGTTCATGGGGAAACGTATGTGTGGTCTTGTCAGGACGTGCCCCTTATATACACTAGCATTTTCCAGGGAAAAAGGGATTTAAGAGATGGCACATATATTAACTTATATTTAAACCTTTTGAAAATATTGAGTGCGCATCCTGATGAGTATGCACATGCAGGGGCACACATTTCCTTCAGGATGAATAGCATTGGTGCATATTTGTGCGGCTACAGTTTGTCCTTGGGCATGTCCCTGCACATGTGCTCCAGGTCGTGGCAAATAGCCCTGGGCTGGGTAGGGGAGACTGGAGCTAGCCCTTGTGCTGGCTCCCACAGCCTTACCTAGGGCCCTGGGGGGTCTCCCAGGGCAAGAGCACACCAAGCCAACTGCTTGGAGCCTGGCTGGCAGCCAGAGCTTGGCTCTGGCCATCCAGGCTCAGTTTCTTGCAGTGTCTGCTGCTGCCATGTGTGCCATGCTGCTTCTTTTAGTGGTAGTTTTTTTTTTACACTGGGATCTCCCAGTGTGGAAAATTAGCAGTGCGGCAAATGGGTGCACGTGTGCCACGTGCAGTTTGCAGTGCCTCAGATTACTCTGTTTTATATGTTTGGTGGTTCATGCTTCAAATAAAAATAAATTCAGAATTTATAAAGATTATAGTACAGCATGTGAATTCCAAGATATCAATTACAACATTGTACATTGGAAGTAGAAGTGTAGGCAGACATTACAGTTTGTAAGTATGTACAAACATAACCATGTTTTTACAAAACAATACAAATATACCTACTGCATGGTGTCGTATATTCCCAAAAGATTTTTTTTATTCTGAAAATCGTTGGTGGGGAACTTTTTTTCTGTAAGCTATTGACTGTGTTTTCACAAATGTCATATAAGATAGCTATGAAAAGCCATGATGTTGACAAGAAGTTATTTTCTAGTAATAATGCTATACCACTGGCATGTGGCTGCATTATTTAATACAGAAAATTGCTTTGCTTATCATCTAAGTTTCAGCCTTGCTAAATGTTTGTTTTAGAGTCACGATGTTGGTTTTAACAATTTCCTTTTCATTTTGAAATATATATTAAAACACATAAGAGTTTTACGAAATAATTTTAGTAGTCCTGGAATTTTTTTTGTGGGGGAGGGGGGTTCTTTTGTTTTTAGTTTATTCTTCTTTGCTTTAGTTATGTGCAGCATATCACAAGCTATGGTTAAACCAAACCCTTAAAATAGTAATCTTTCTCAACAGATCTTTTCCTGTATTTCTGTAAGCTGCATCTACACAGCTTAATGATAATTATTCAAAACCTTTTTCTGATGTTAAAACTTAGCCAGTTCAGGCATATAGACATAAAATTCGCTACTATAATATTTGCAATGAAAACAAAATTTTCATCTGAGTTCTCTCCTGACTTGCTAACTGAAATACAGAGACTATATACAGATGCTCCAGTGCCATTTTTATTAGCACCTTATGGATGAAATCCAAGATACATTGAAGACCCCGAATTTCCACTGACTTCAGTGAAAGCAAGATTTCACACACCATGTTCCAAGCACTAACATTAATTAATCCTCATCACATCCTGTACACTAGGTATGTAAGTGTATTGTTCTGAGTTTACAAGCTGAGATAGAAAAGTAAAATGATTGTGCTTTGGTCCAGAGTGAGTCAGTTGTAGAGGGAGGACTATAACTTAGGGTTTAGGACTGTATCCAAATATTTTTGTATACTTATTTCTTGTTTTCCAGCCAATTACTGCATATTGTACAATGAATAAAAAGTCCTAGCAGCTGTGGCTGGAACCCAGGACCCTTCATCCCCAAGATATGTTGTTCCAACTGGGCATGTCTACACGTTCACTAATGTGCCTTAGATATTGCACATTTAATTTACTACTTCCTTAATTTTGGACTAACTAAATATGCAGTACCTAAAGTTACTGTGCATTAGCGCCAGTGCACAGTTAATTAGTGATGCTTACTGTGCATTAGCCTAATAACACTGTGCACTAGGCTATTAGTATGGTTTGTGCTGTGATACTCTACTGAGCTGTATAATTAGGCCAATGAGCAGTAATCATCTTGTGTAGATGTGCCCACTATGTCACTGGCTAACACTGCTTCTTGCTTGCTATTAAACCCTAGTAATATGCCATGGTGATCAGAAACAAAACAAAAAAGCCCCTTTATTTGATAGACAAACATGTAGAACATTCTAGCTTCAACCTGATAGGGAATCTCCTGGGAAGTGGGAGATGTGGATTAGACTCCCCTCAGACTGAGGAGGGCCTAAAATCCAAGTCTTACACTTCCTGGTGAGTGCCTTAGCCACTGGGTTATTGGTTATCCCTGTGTTCAAGAGCTAAAGTTGCAGCAGGCAACTTTGTACCAGAGGCAATTAGTTATCACCATTTGGATCATTCTGCAGTGAGCCTAAGTTTTCAGTGTTGCAAAGCATCAGTGAGTGGAGGTGCCTAAGACAGCAATATGGATCTAGCCCTTAATGGCTGTGTCCAGACAAGCATGGCCGTGCAGTATGTGGGGCCACAGACCCGTCTTCAAGTGTTTTCCACGCTGCTACCTTGTAGCGCAGGGGTTTTTTTGACCATGGGAGATCCCAGGGTCAAAAAAACCCACACAGAAAAAAAGCAGGGCAGTGTACACGGAGGCAGTGTGCACCACCCAAAACCAGTGTGTGGCTGCCGGCCAGGCTCCCAGCTGCAGGAGTGGTGTGACTGCAGCTTCCTTGGCCCCCAGGACCTCAGATAAGGCTGTTGGGGCCAGCCTCCTCTACCCCACCCAGGGTAACCTGCTGTGTGCTCGAGGGCATATGGCATGGGCATTTCCTGTGGACAACTAGGAGTGGCAGAAAGTGTACTGCTGCTAGTTGTCCCATGGGAACCAAACGTCCGCGCTCATCTGGACACGGCCATCGATTCTCAATCCTTTACTAATACCCCTGTTCTTCACAGTATATACTTACTGTCCTTCACAGGGTAACTTTGCACAGCATGTTAATTTGGCATTCTAGTTTCTGGCTTTGCTTTCATTTATCATATCTTCTTCCCCTAACCATTTTTTCTAGTTAATTTATAGCAGTTCTATTTTTGACTATTAGATTTCCTCTCATCCTTTTATGGCTATAACGGAGAACACTTACAGGCCATTCTTCTTACTGAGTTGGCTGCCTTCTCTCTGCAAGATGTGAGCAATTTCATCTTTTCACTATTGTACAGCTACATTTAACAGATGTATTTTCATTGTTCTAAAATAACCTTGTCCTGAAATTTTTACATTTTCTCTGTTATTGCAGGGTACCTCATTCCTTGAAATTTCTTAACAATACTTAAGTCCATCTCACAAAGCTAATAGAGACATTTTAATATCAATGTACAAATATTCACTTAAGGTACATTCACTTAAGGCATATTCTTCCATATAAAAATTCTGTATGTACTTAATTTTTATATTTCTCTCAGTGGCAGACAATTCAGTTGCATAGTGTGACATTCATAGACATGGTTTGGTTCTACACAGTATTCTATTCAAGAACTTCAATTATTTTTATAACAAAAGCATCAACCTAACAATGGTCGAAATGCCTGGTATATGCAGCATCTTCACTGCATGTTTGGAAACTAATAAGTTATCTTTTTAAAGCTCCTCTTCATTTCAGTCTTATGTCCTACATACTTTTCTATCAAATTAATTTTCTGGGGGGTGGGAGGAAGGGAGGGGTAGTTTTATTTTTTGTTTACCCTAGCATATTTCTATTGCCATGGTCTCCTCTCAACCCGTGCCAAAGGGAGAGGGTGGAACAGTACCAGTTCCTCTGTCAGGGGAGTAGGCAGGCTTTGTTCCCCTGGGGTTGTGCTCAGTTACTCTACCTCATTCTCCCTCCTTCCCTCCCTCTCTTAGTGGGGGTTCAGGAGACCATGGCACTGTGGGAGACCCCTGTAGCACTAACACATTGTACAGAACACTGTACACATTGTATGTTGCACTACAAAATGTAACACTATGGATGAGTTCCTGTTTCCTCCCCCAACATTTCTGCAGCACTTGTGCCATGTCTTACCACTACAGGGGGCATGTATGGCTATCCCCTCTACTTCTGTAGCACTACAAATGCATTTGTAGTACTATAAATATAACATCTGTCAATGGCCCATCTTTCCATAAGTGGCTTGGGGCTCCTTTTGTAGACTCAGTATTCCTGCTAGTTGGCATGAGAGTTGCCATTCAATATAATAAGGTGTTTCTTTCTCCAAAAACATAATGATCTTCAACAGTGTCTTGTGGGGTGAGACATTTGAATCATGTTTGGAACATAGGTTCTCAGATGTGGTATACAACAGTCTTACCAGGCTGTCCTTGCATGAGTGAGTAATCTGTGAAATTACCTGAATATCACTTGTTTTCTACTAAATATCACAATTAGAGATGGGCTGCAACTGGTCCCTTTTCTTGCATGCTTGGGAGCACTTGGGAATTTTGAAGGCATTTAGATCTGAAGCCCTGGATCCAAACCTACCCTGAAACCTTTATCAGATCCAAAACCCAGAAGAACCTAGTAAGAATGAAACCGATCAGCTATTTCAAAAAGATTTCTGCCAGAGGTGAGAACAGGTGATTCTGTGTGGCTTCTGTCAATTAGGGTTCATACTAATGTGAACACTTTAAAAGGATAGGGAGGAGAAGGATTTAGCAAGAGCAGTCAGCTGTGATCTTCTTAGTATATATATTTTTAAACAGGAAATTCTGTGACCACCCCTTCACTGAGCTAGCCAATGTAATGGACTCTTAGTCCTAAGCATTATCATCCTTTACACCTGGAGATTAAGATCATGGTTCCTGTGGCATGATTACTGTGATAATGTCTGCCTTTTCTTTTCAGCATGCACATAAAAGTATTTAAAGATCCATAATGTTTAAAAAATGATACATAATTACAACAGCTGTGGACTTTTGCCAGAATCATGTACTGGACTGAAAACCAATGGAATTGGTATCATTTTCTTATGCAGCTTTAAGATAAATCAATGGGGCAAACCATATGAGTTTGTCAGTTACATCTGGGTAATGCTGTGTTACATCTTGGTTACATCTGGCAATGCTGTGACTACACAGAGTTGCATTAGTGTAAGTGGGAGAGGAGTCATGTGTCAAAAATATAGGGAGTCTGCCCAGAATATAAGGAATGCATTGAGATGAACACTGGATCTAAATACTGTGCCTATTCAATAGGCTCCCAAAACAATAGTCAACATATAAGAGACACTGATAACAAATCTTACTAAAAGAGATAAGTACAAGTAGTTACATTCAAGGGTACTTCATTTAGCTGAGTTTTTATTGGAAAGCCAGTTTATATCAGCTCTCTGAATTGTGAACGGGACACATGGTGCTGTGCAATGAAGCAATAATTAGTTTTCAAAGTGAATGACCATTTTTTGTGCTTTGACATCAATTTTGTTTCAAAATTAGCCCAGTTTATTGGTAGAAGGATGCAAAGCAAAACCACAGCATGGGATAGTTGGAGACTGCAAAAAGGCAGAATCCAGTTGTTGTTTAAACTTTATCATAGAGTGGGAAAGCAAAACAGAATAAGAAGGAAGATGTAGCTGCTTGCTATTTTTCAGGAGGATATGAAAGCAGTTTGAATTAAAGATTATTTGCAAAACACACTGTAATTTAAAAAATGGACTTTAGCTTATTTTATGACTGTGCATGCATTCTCTCCTGCACTTTTTCTAACACGTGCATGTACACACGTGGAATCTGTTGTGCTCCAGGAAGCAATAACATACCTTATTAAAGGTGTCCTGATCTATGTGCACCAGTGGTGGTGGAGAAAAGCAATGGGGCATTTTATGCAGGTGGCTTCAGCAGTGGTATAGACCTTCAGATTTTGATTATGGCCATGGACAGGCATTATGTTTGTGCTGAGAGAAAAACTCTTTTCCAGGCATGAAAAGGGAACGTACAGCTATTCAATTGATTTCTTGCAGAAGAGAACTGGCTCTTCCACAAGAAAGTTAGATCTGTTCTTAGCAGAAAGATCTTCCTCCTGAACTAACTTGAATGGCTCTATGGGTATTGAGGACACCCAAGTATCCCACAGTCCTCTGCTTTCCCTCCATCCCTGAAAGGAGGAAGGAGGGAGAGCAATGGCTCCCTGATAGCCTACCCAGGGGCAAGCTGTCAGGGGGATCTTTGGAGATCCAGGCTTGGAAAATTGCCCCATACTTCTGCCAGTCAGCTGGCATTCTCCTGTGGCAGGAGCACTTCCAGAGCCCCAGGAGTGTTACAGCCAGGGAGAATGGCCCCCAGCCACTCCCTCCACCCCCACCACCTGTGAAGTCCTCTTGATTGACCAGGGAGTGGTAAGAAGCTGTACTGCAGTAGCAAGACCCCAGGGGCTCCAGGAATCTTGCCACTTCAGGAGAATGGCTTCCTACTCCTCCAGTTTCACCTAAAGGAATGCACATAGTGGAAGCTATTCTACTAGGAGGGTTCCAGCTGGGGGAGAATGGCCCCATCACATCAATCAGCTGATTGATGGGATGGGGGGGAGTAGTCATTTTCCCAGGACTTGAACCCTCCCAGGGCTGTTTGTAATAGCTATAGCTTTTCAGCAAGTGTCAACTGACAACTGACAACCTACCCCTTTTCCAGATGGAGGAAAGGGCACGCTGTCAATCAATATGCTTCCCTAAGATTGAGATGACCCAAGGAACAGCCCTCTAGGTCCCCTAGCTGGAGAGTTCACTTGTGTAGCTGTCCTGCGCTAACAGGAGGACAGGGGGCTGGACAGGGGGCTTCAGCTCCCAGGCTATTTTCATAGCAGTAAGAATTTCACAGAAATTCTTACTGCTAGAAATAAACACCTATCCATGGCCTATGAAGCAGCTGTGTGCACATTGATATAAGGTAGATGCACGGGAAGTGCATCTGCCACAGCAGGAGCAGGTGGTGAATTTATCTCACCTTGGTTGTCAGACCCCTGCAGTGGTTTGTTCTCTCTCCCACCTTTGCTGTATCTATACTGTTCTCCCTGTAGACATTGGCCCATGAATTTCTTGTTTGTGTGTGCACGTGCGCAGGAGAGAGAGAGAGAGAGAGAGAGAGAGAAAGCAAGAGAGGATACATTCAAGGGAATGGCTCTACCATGCATTAAAGTTTCAGATGCTTTTCTTTTTTTCTTGCAAGTATAACTTGTGATGAAAAAGTACCTTATTGGATGCCTGATCTCCCCTAGTACAGAGTGCCTCAGGTTTTTTTATTATGAAAGTAGTCAAAGAGTTTTGAAGGTTTATTATAAACAAGGTTATGCCTCTGACAATCTTTCTGAAAGCTAGTGTCTGAATATGTAGTATTAGAGCATTTCTATTTGAGTTGTTCGGTATTTTTACATGATTTTGTCCAGCAGTAGAAACACCCGTTAGTTCTACAAAGAAATATTTCTAGAAGGAGATTTAAGATGGATTAAAACAACTGAGGCAGCTCTTTACAGTTCATATAACAACACCTTTGCTGATACTAGTCTTATTTTGATGGTCCTTTTCTCTACATTACTAAAATTAAATTAGGTTTCCATTACTAAAATTAGAGAGAAGAGTCATTGGATTAGAATTGTGGTTTTTTTCCTGATCCTTAAATGAATGAATGGGTTCTCTTTCAATAAACCTGTAATAGAATTAAATATTCTATATCTCATCTGCTGAAATGTTATGGATAAAATATTAACTTTATTATATCTACCAGATTAAAGAACGTATCAAGGAATGGGACAGGATTTCATGAACAGGGGTGAGTTGGGGGAAGCGGGGGAGGGGGAGAGAAATAAGATTTATGTGAATAAAAGAGGTTACTCATACAACCATAGGGTTAGTATTAAATATTGAATCCTGTATTAAGTCTAGTCTTTCAGTTCCTACATAAGCAAATCTACTGTCTTTAGCAGAAATTTTGTGTCTGAGGGTTGGTCCTTATAATGCTTATAGATTCATAGATGTTAGGGTTGGAAGGGACCTCAATAGATCATCGAGTCCGACTCCCTGCATAAGCAGGAAACAGTGCTGGGTCTAGATGACCCCAGCTAGATGCTCATCTAACCTCCTCTTGAAGACCCCCAGGGTAGGGGAGAGCACCACCTCCCTTGGGAGCCCGTTCCAGACCTTGGCCACTCGAACTGTGAAGAAGTTCTTCCTAATGTCCAATCTAAATCTGCTCTCTGCTAGCTTGTGGCCGTTATTTCTTGTAACCCCCAGGGGCGCCTTGGTGAATAAATACTCACCAATTCCCTTCTGTGCCCCCGTGATGAACTTATAGGCGGCCACAAGGTCGCCTCTCAACCTTCTCTTGCGGAGGCTGAAAAGATCCAGTTTCTCTAGTCTCTCCTCGTAGGGCTTGGTCTGTAGGCCCTTAACCATACGAGTGGCCCTTCTCTGGACCCTCTCCAGGTTATCCGCATCCCTCTTGAATTGCGGCGCCCAGAATTCCACGCAGTACTCCAACTGCGGTCTGACCAGCACCTGATAGAGGGGAAGTATCACCTCCTTGGACCTATTCGTCATGCATCTGCTGATGCACGATAAAGCGCCATTGGCTTTTTTGATGGCTTCGTCACACTGCCGACTCATGTTCATCTTGGAGTCCATTAGGACTCCAAGATCCCTTTCCACTTCCGTACCACCCAGCAGGTCATTCCCTAGGCTGTAGGTGTGCTGGACATTTTTCCTCCCTAGGTGCAGCACTTTGCATTTCTCCTTGTTGAACTGCATTCTGTTGTTTTCTGCCCACTTGTCCAACCTGTCCAGATCTGCTTGCAGCTGTTCTCTGCCCTCCGGCGTGTCCACATCTCCCCATAGCTTTGTGTCATCTGCAAACTTGGACAGAGTACATTTCACTCCCTCGTCCAAGTCACTGATGAAGACATTAAAGAGTATCGGTCCAAGGACCGAACCCTGTGGGACCCCACTGCCCACACCCTTCCAGGTCGAAACCGACCCATCCACCACGACTCTCTGGGTGCGACCCTCTAGCCAATTCGCCACCCACCGGACTGTGTAGTCATCCAAGTCACAGCCTCTTAACTTGTTCACCAGTATGGGGTGGGATACCATATTGAAGGCCTTCCTGAAGTCTAAGTATACGACATCCACCCCTCCTCCTGTGTCCAGGCATTTCGTAACCTGGTCATAAAAAGAAACTAGATTGGTCAGGCACGATCTGCCTGCCACGAACCTGTGCTGACTTCCCCTCAGCATAATTTGTCCTGCCGGGCTCTCACAAATGTGAGCCTTGATAATTTTTTCAAAGACTTTGCCAAGGATGGAGGTGAGACTGACAGGTCTATAGTTGCCCGGGTCCTCCTTCCTCCCCTTTTTGAAAATGGGGACCACGTTGGCCCTTTTCCAGTCCTCCAGGACTTGGCCCGTGCGCCACGAGCGTTCAAATATTCCCGCCAGTGGCTCTGCAATGATGTCGGCCAGTGCCTTCAGCACCCTCGGATGGAGCTCATCCGGGCCTGCCGACTTAAAGGCATCCAGTTCTTCCAAGAGACTCTGCACCATCTCAGGGTCTACGCATGGAAATCTGGCGCCTTGCTGCTGCCTGTCTACAACCCCAGTGAGAGACTTGTCGTGCCCCTCACTTAGGAACACTGAGGCAAAGAACTCGTTGAGGAGTTCTGCCTCGTCCCCGCTGTCCGTCACCAATTGTTTCTGCCCATTTAGCAGGGGTCCTATTCCTCCCTGGGCCTTCCTTTTACTCCCTATATATCTAAAAAACAATTTCTTGTTGTCTTTTACTTGGGTTGCCATCCTCAGCTCCATGGTAGCTTTGGCCCATCTAACTGCCTCCCTACAAGCACGAGCAGAGGAGGTATATTCGTCTTTGGTGATCTCTCCCTGTTTCCACTTTTTATGTGCTCCCCTTTTGGCCCTTAGGTTGCCCTGGATTTCTCTGGTCAGCCAGGGAAGCCTCCTGGCCCCTTTCCCTCTTTTGCTTCGCTCGGGGATTGTCTTGTTTTGTGCCCGAAGGATCGTTTCCTTAAGGCACAGCCACCCTTCTTGGGCTTCCATCTCTTCAAATCTCCTACTCTGCAGTGCGTCCTTGACTAATCCCCTGAGTTCATTGAAATCAGCTTTCCTAAAGTCTAGCACTTTCACCCTACTAGTTACCTTACCCACTCGACATCTTATGGTGTATTCTATTATTAGGTGATCACTGTCCCCCAGATGGCTACCGATCTGGAGGTCCGCTACCATGTCATCTCCCGTTGCCAATACCAGATCCAGTGTGGCATTCCCCCTAGTGGGACAGTGTACCTCCTGTGTCAGGTGGAGGTCCTGTACACAGGTTAGAAACCTGCGTGAGCAGTGGGACTTTGCTGTCTGTGACTCCCAGCAGATGTCCGGGTAGTTTAGGTCCCCCATGACTACCGCCTCTTTAGCTTTTATGGTCTCCGAGAGTTGCCTCAGGAGCCCCGAATCTCTTTCTTCCCCTTGATGTGGGGGTCTGTAGCAGACCCCTACCACCAAATCCCTTTCTCCTTGCCCCCCATGTAGCCTTAACCCACAATCCTTCTACTTCCTCATCCTTGGATTCCGTCTTGATGAGGGTTGATGTATATTGCTCACTGACATAGAGCACAACCCCTCCCCATTTCTTCCCCAACCTGTCCTTTCTGAACAATCTATAGCCCTCAATATGTACCGCCCAGTCATGGGATGAATCCCACCAGGTTTCCGTTAGCCCCACTAAGTCATAGGTGTTTAGTGCAAGCAGGAGCGCTAGTTCATCCTGCTTGTTTCCCATGCTCCTAGCATTAGTATATAGGCACTTGAGCCCTGCGACTGGTGCCTTTGCTGCCCCCCCACTCCGAGTCCCAAGGGGCCCTTTGATTCTTACCTTCTCGTTTCTTACCTGTGCCGTAGTGCTGGCCTCCCCATGGCTTTCAGGTTCCCAATGCTCTTTTTCTTCAGGCTGGGCTGTCCTTTTGGGTGCCACATGGTTTGGTGGTCCACAGCTTCCCCCGCCCTCATATTCCCCTCCCCCCGACGAGCCTAGTTTAAAGCCCGCCGGAGGAGATCCGCCAACCTAGAAGAAAACACACGCTTACCTTTGGGGGACAGGTGAAGCCCATCCCAGCTGAGCATGTCCCTCGTCGTGATGTGCGGGTCGTTGTCCAGGAAGCCGAATCCTGCCTCGAGACACCACTGCCGAAGCCGCCAGTTGGTCTCTCGGATGCAGTTCTCATGCCGTCTTCCATGTCCGTTCACTGGTAGGATGGAAGAGAATACCACCTGTGCACCGAACTCCTTCAGCACGCTGCCCAGAGCACTGTAGTCCGCCATCAGGTGATCGGGGGTTCTCCTGGCCGCATCATTAGTACCCGCATGGACTAGGACCATGGGGGTAGTAATCGGTGGGCTTGATCCTGGCCTGGATTACCTCCGTCACATCCCGAATCTTTGCTCCAGGGAGGCAGCATACCTCTCGTGCTGAGGGGTCCTGGCGACAGATGGGCCCTTCCATACCTGTCAGGATGGAGTCGCCTTTGACAAGCACTCTTCGCCTCCTCCTCTGGGTCCTCTTGGGTCTCTTGATCTGTTTGGAGTGTGAAGAATGTGGTGTTTCTTCCTGCCCAAGGGTTTCCTCCTCTCCTTCCATCTCCTGCAGGGTCGCCAGGGCCTTGTACCTGTTCTCCAGTCGAACTGGAGAAGCTGGTACTGATTCTCTGCGAGCTGCTCCGGTCCTGGCTGTGACCATCTGCCACTCTGCTGTGGAGGGCATTCCCCGGGCTGCTTCTTCCTTCGGTGCCTGGTTCTGCAGGGAAAGGAAATATCTGTCAATTTCATCCTCCACCTCCCTGATCCCCCTCAGCCTGCTAACCTCCTCCCGGAGCTCCCTCACCTGTGCCTCCAGAGCCCTAAGACGGGCACCTGCTGGACAGGTGTGGGGGCCCCCAATCTCTGCCCCCCTCCAGCCCTGCTGGGGATCTCCCACAGGCCAGGAGGTAGGGGGACATCAGCTCCCCCATGGGCTCGGTCTGGGTGGAGAACTCAGACCAGCCCCGGTTAGCCTTGTGCCACTGGGCAGAGGCCCTAGCAGCACTCCTCGTCGACACCATTGTGAGCTGCTGTTTGTAGGCCTGTGTGGTGTCTACTCCCTACCCCTACAGGAGTCTCACTCCTGGCCCGCTCACCGGCGTGAACGCCTGCGCAAACGCCGGTGCGCTCTGTTCGCGCTGCGTGGCTCGGGAGCGCGGCTCCCTACCGGCTCAGCTATATGGGACCTGGGGGGCTTCCCCTCCGGATCCGGCTCAGCTGCGCCAGGTCCCTCCGCCCCACTTACCTTCGGGGGATCAGCTGCTGCTGCCCCCGCTGCCAATTCCTCTGCTGCTGCTGCCGCCGCCGCCGCCTCTGGTCAGTGAGTTGGTTAAGGGGGCACACGTGTGTGCGGAACACACATGTGCCTGGCTCCTCTCTTTCCCGCTGCTGGTTCCCGAGTGCTGGGAACTACGTCACCCTGTGGCTTTAAAGCCCGCGGTTTGAATTACCCGCCCCTGCTCCAACAGCCAATCAGGCACCCCGGTCTACCCGGAAGTGCCTGCCGGCAGTTCCGCCCCCTACGCTCCGCCGCTGGGGGGATCCGCTGCCGCCGGAGCCTGCTCCCCAAGGGTTAGCCCCGGGGGTGCTCCCTGGCATAAAAAGCTCCAACCAGCTATAAAGCTAGACTAAATGTGTACTAACTTTATAGCTGGTTGCTACTGAGCTTTAATATGCATGTGTAGCAGGGTCTGTTCTGCAGCTGGGAGCACTGTCAGCTGTGGGCTCCTAGCTGCAGGGATATATCCAGCTGCGGCTCTGAGTCCCACAATTGCTTTAGGCTCAGCCCCAGCAGCTGTGGATACTGGGTCCTGGCAGCACCCTGCAGCTGCCAGGACTCAGAGTCCCATAGCTGCAGATGCTGGGTCCCTGCAGCATATCTCCCAGTGCTAGGACCCAGTTGGTTCCTGGCAGTGCAGGGCATGGCTTCAGTCTCCCAGCCATGGGGGTGAGTGTAACCTCTGGAGTGGGGAGAATACCAGAGATGTGTCTTCCAGCTGTGGGGGTGCATAGGGGGTTCCCAGCTGCAAGAGCTTGCTTCTTACTGGTGCAGGGGAAGCCTGAGTTCAGCTACCCCTGCACTGGCAATAAGGTGCAATGGGGTCTAATGCACAATCACACAGATGTGCCTCCTGCCATGCACATGCACATGTGGCATGGCAGGAGACACGATTGAGTGAATCATGCATTAGATCTCGTTGGGCGCCTGTACATGTGCAGCGAGAGTGTTCTGACTCACTGTAATTAATTGATTAATTGAGTTTACTGGAGAGTGGTAATTACCATGCTCCAGCAGACTCCAGCGTCTTGTGTGTTAGTATCCCTACGCTGAAAAATGGCAGCGGGGTGCTTTAACTAAAACTTGTCACTTTAACTAAGCCTCTGCTGTAGCAAGCAGAGAACTCCCTATGCCTGAAGAAGGGTGCTTGTGCCTGAGAGCTTGCAAAGAACATTTTTCCAACTACTCAGTTGGTCTAATAAAACATATCACATCTACCCAAAGAACCTTGCCTTTCGTAGAAGCAAGACTTCGGCCGCCGTTGTTCCCCTGCTTTGCCTGTGGCAGGTTAGGGTGTTAGGTCTGTGTTGTGTCAGGGCTGATGGTAGTCTTACATAGAGTTTTGATTAACTGCTGTCAAATTAAGGAAAGTTGTTTGTTTGTTTTTTGGAGGGGAGGAGAGAAAGATCACAGTCTGTATATATTTAGCCAAGCCTTCTGTGTATATCAAGCCAAGGTACAAAAGCTAATCAGTAACAGAACCCAAGAGTCCAGACTCACTTCTTCCTGCTTTAGTCTATAGTTATCAATGCATTTCAAAAAAGAAACATAAAAAGACAGCTTTTGAATGAAAATCTGTATTTTCAAATATAATTTTAAGATAATACAAGATGCAAACACTTCTTTATTTCAGTTTTTCGGATTGTTGGACTAAGTAAAATAAAATAGAAAGTGCCATACATTTTTAAAAGAAAAAAATACTAAAATACATGGGTCACAATATTCAGAAGTATTTTTGAGAAGTTGATTTCCTTTAACCTCAGTAAAAGAAACTGTGAGCATCTGACAATGCAAGAATAAGATATTTAGTGGCCTTCTCTTCCAAGTGCAGTGAAATTAAATCTTTACCTTTGATATTTATGACAGTTATATCACGTATTTCTAAATGATCCATTTTCACAGATTAACTTTTTTATTAAATAAATTGCCCATTATAGCAGAAACTTTTGTAAGTTTCTGTTGTATTAGTATGAATTATAATCTTGGTTTTGTGATGCCAAACATTTCTAATTTTAATTAACATACACCGATTATTGTATTATAAAGTGGGGACAATTTGTGCCTCACATCCATTATACTCATATTTAAAAACTTAAGAATATATTTCTCTTTATTAGAGACAGAGTTCAAATAACAACCACCGAGGAACTAGAATGCATTCTTTTAAAACATAGAAGAGTAGGCTATGTCTTTTGAAAAATATTTTCATAGTATGTCTCCTCCAGTATAATTAAAGTA
Source organism: Alligator mississippiensis (assembly GCF_030867095.1). Classification (NCBI taxonomy): domain Eukaryota; kingdom Metazoa; phylum Chordata; order Crocodylia; family Alligatoridae; genus Alligator; species Alligator mississippiensis. Next base: position 154,376,853 of record NC_081828.1, on the reverse strand, counting down.
TTTCAAAAGCAAAAATATTCTATTTGGAAGGGAATACAGTGAAAGTTTGAAAAGGGAATAAAAGTCTTTCCAAGCAGATACGATTAGCCATATCCAGAGAGAAGAATAAATTTATCAGAGGCAGCAAAATATCACATTATGCTTCCCCTTCAGTTTCAATACTGGTTGAGCTAAAACGTATTTAACCAGGTGTAGAAACTTTAGAGGAGGTGTTTTCTGCATGTCTGGTCATCTTGCATGTAAATCTGCTTGTGTGATTTGTGCATATATTCTGAACAGAGGGGATCGCACACAACTATTTTGTGAAACATTCAGGTTGTTGATCAGGCTGCTACACAGCTTAAAATAGGGGTGAGCAAGATACAGCCTAGGGGCTGGATGCAGCCTGGCAACAGATTTTATCCCCATTGGAGGGTGTCTCAGTCCCACCTGGCCCAGGTGCGGGGGGCAGCCTGGGTTATGGTGTGTGCGGCTGGTCCTACTGCCCCAGGATGCACAGTGGGATGGGTATGGCAATTCCTGGCAGCCCCGGTGGTGGCGGCTCCTTTCAGCTGCTGCTTCTGCCAAACCTGGTCACACTGCCTAGGCACCCCTGGCCCATCCACCCTGCAGTCACTGGTTGCGGGGTGGGTCATGTGTGCACAGGGCACATGGCTGCGTGGATGAGATGGGCTGTGGGTAGGTGGAGAGCAGTGTCCAAGAGCAGCACATGCAGGTGAGACCAGGCCTGGGATCCCAGGTGATGAAAGCATGGGGCTGGGGCCTGGGGCCTGGGGCAGACCTGTGCTGGTTCCACTGGCAGGGACATGCGGGGAGTGGATTGCAGCTCTGGCCTGGCCCTTGTGCTTTCAGCACCCCAATATTTCAGACCCAGGTCTGCTTACCTGTCCTGCTCCCAGACACCGCTCCCTGGCTGCCAACATCCTCATCCCATCTACCTCCACATGGGTCCTGGCCAGTCCCCATAGAGCCCTCAGGATCACAGGGTTGTGACAGCTTGGGGTAGAGCCGCAATCTGCTCCCCACATGCCTCTATTTGCAGAACCGGCTCCTACCCATCCTGCTCCCAGATGCTGCCTGCAGTCCCATCCCAGTTGCCCAGCCGAGCACAGGGCTGAGCCACTTAGGGAGTTTTGGTGAGCTGTTGCACGGGGGGGGGGGGGGGGGGTGCTGACCCAGTGTGGGGAGGGGAAGGGGGAAGCAGTGCTGACTCAGCCCAGGACAGCTCATCCAAACTCCCCAAGTAACTTCCCACTGGTGGTTTAGAGCCACTTGATCCCAGTTATGATTCCTTTAGTTTCAGCAAAGTTGCAAGAATGTATCTGAACTAAATTCTTCTCTTTGATGCTCTTGTACAGCACTACTGACTTGATCCTTGTATAAACTCCAGAAGAATTCCATGCATATGGATTCTAACCCTCGCTACGTATTTCTGCCGCTGGGCTTTATAAATTTACAGGGCTAGTTTTCGCATTCAGATTTTTTATGAAATTAAGAACTAACTGCATTGTTTTGCTTTGTTCTTATATTTAGATAACTAGATTGTAATCAAGCCTTGTAATTGATGGTAAGGGATTATTAAATATATGGTAGTGGTTCTATTCACATATTTTTAATAAATCTCTGTATGATCTCATTCTTTGGCTTGGACTTAATTAGAAAACACCCGTGCAGCTGAAGTAGTGGAAAAGAACTACCCTCTCCTACATCCTGAAAACTGATGCTCCATGGACAACGAACCCTGTACCAATTCAGCAACTGCAGTAGTTTAGTTGGCCATTGTAGTGATACACTATATTAATTTAGCTGCCATGGCTTTTCTATTATGTTGTAGATTTGTGTTTTTAGTCATTAGCTATTCTCCAAGCATGATACTTACTGTGCATTGCACCATAAACATCTCACCATTTCCTCAGAAGGTCAAGAACAGCCATGCACCTAAGGCTATGTTTGACATATAACAATCTATTAAAAAATTCTGAATCTAGGACCCCAAAAATGTTAAAGAATGATAAAATGTTGCATAATATTTAAAAAAATGAAACCAGTATTTTTATTTATAACACGTATATTTGCAACAAGGCTCTTTCCTCTTAGAAACGGCGGGTAAGATTAACAAAAAGTTAATAGCATTTGAGCAACATACATGCTAATTTCAAAATGTTTGAAGCTTTTTCTTTTTCTTCCTGCTAAATCTTCTCAGCTGATTAGTAACACATCACTTTTAACCTGGGGCAGAGGGGAGTATGGCACAAAATCAAAAGGGAAAACTGCAGGCTCATTTACTGGCTCAGCATACCAACCTACCTGTCATAGTGCCATTCACTATCTTGACTTTTGGAATTAAATTTAGAGTGACACCTATAAATTACTTTCCAAAAAGACATTGTGTATAGTTTTCATTAAAGTGAGGTTAGTGACTGCACAAGTAATGGTGACTGCACAAGTAATAGAGACTGAAAGAAATAGAACTATATCTGAAGGAGGTATCATTTTTTGGTATTAGATGAGTGATTTAGTATAAACTATTACTTTTAGTATCTGCTAATTTAGTAACTTCTACTGTCATTGTACTATATCTAAACAAAGTTTGGAAACATGTTTTGTAAACAGAAATCATGGGAGGAATCACCCAGTCTGCCTTCCTCAAATCTCTATACCATGTACTATTCCTTGTGAGCTCTTGTCATATTTTCATGTTTGGATAAGCCAAACCTGAACTTTCATTCTGGCTATGAATCATAGTTTTGGAAGAGACCTCAAGTGTCTCCTAATCCAGGGCTATCCAAATTCTTAGTGGCTGGAAGCCACATGCCACAGGAGCCACAAACCCTGGGCTTTGCCAGTTACACCCCCCCCCCCAGAAGAAGCAGTGTATTACTTTAACCCAGGTCTGCAGCATTTGTAAAGATCAGGCACTTCAGTGGCGCTTTTTGGTGCAGCTAGCTAAAGCTGATTCAATCAGCTATTAGATAAAAGTGTCAAAAAAGCCCCACTAAAGTACCCGATCTATACAGATGTTGGGCGAGCCTGGTTGAAGTAGTGTGCTGCCTGTTTTGGGCATGTGCAGGGCTTGGCACAGGAATGCACCAGGTCCAGTTTGGTATGTGTATGGCGTTTTTTTTTAATTTGTTTTTACATCTGTAAGTGCTTAGGTTTTTGTGGGCTGAAGCTCGCTTCATCGGACGCTGTGAAAAGATTTGCAGAACATGGAGAAAGCTTCTGTGACCCCTCTGTTCCTGTTTGTTTAATGCTTGTTTGCTTCTCTGTCCTACCACTGGCCCCTTCCCTGCCCTCTCCTCTATCTCTTTCTCCTCCCCGCCTTGTCTTTTGTATTCTAACTTCTCTTTCTTATACTCTGCTTTCTGTATATCCCTTCACAACATCTCATGAAGCCCACTTGTGCTCTCTGTCTATATCTTATTTGGTTAGTCTATAAGGATGCATATCTACACTGCCTATAGAATGTAAGTCACATAGAACAAATGAGTTCTGCACGTAGTTTAAAATGTGTAAAAAGGTTCTGTGAGAAGCAAGGGTTTTTTCAATGATGTATTTTATTGCTTTGTGGTCATTCTTGTGCAAGAAATAAGTGTGTTTCATAATTGAGGTTGATGTCCATCGCAGTTGGATAAACAGATAAATGATGTGTTGGGCAGGGAGACCACAGAGAAAGAGAAGAATGAAGATAAGTAGGAAAAAGAAGGCCATGTTCTAAATTTCTTCACCAAAGAACACTTCTGTAATTCTGAGGGCAAAAAATATACTCTTCTGTTAATGAACTTTTGCCTGTAAAAACAGGAAAATCATCAAAGATTGATTACATCAACCCAATAAAAAATCTCCAAGGAGGACAAAATGTGAAGAATTTCCAGTACAGAAGATGGAAATTAAGCAAAACTAGATCTATATGATTTTAGTTCTGTTATTTATACAAGTAATGGGAGCTAGGCTATGCTAATAAAAAATTCAGCCTTTGAAGTACAAAATATATGCAAATGTCGGTACCAAAATATGGAGTTTGAAAAATAATTAAACAGGAGAATCAGATGACCCAATTTATAGAGTAAATCTCACTATATAGAGTAAATCTCACTCATAATTATTAGTAATACATTTTAGAATTATAACATATTTTATGTCCCAAATATCTCCTTGTATCTCTGGATTATAATTGCAGTTATAACTATAATTACAGACAATACTGTAAATTATTTTTGTTCTGGAATGTTGTTGTTTCAGTTAAGGATTTAATGGGTGTCATCTATAAATGCTGATCTGACTTCCCACTGTTAATGTGAATGAAAGGATGCAGCACTTGGCATTGTAACCCTCAAGTCCTAGCAAACCAGTTGGTTGGGGAGTTGCTCACACTTTTTTAGTTCTGCTTCTTCCTGGCTCCTCCTCTTCAACACCATTATGAGACAGCTCCTCCTCAGTACCAGAACTGAGGTCATATGATCCTTCCTCTTCAGCCCCAGGGGAAATTCAAGGCTAAAGTAGGGAGTGAGTGAAGTGGGAGAAGAGCTGAAGCAATAAGGAAGCCAGGACTAGGGAAGAGAAAAAATGTATGGCCATTTGGGGAAAAGGAAGGGACAGGAGCATGGAGAATTGGAAATTGAGAGATTCAAAGAAAGGGAAAAAATAAGAAGGCAGGAAACAAAAACTGAAGATGAAATCAAGAAGGAAGAGAATAAAATATGACCAAAAGCAAGAAATGACTCATAGCATCAAGGTTTAATGCATTTTTAATGCATCTGGCTCATTGCCAACACACAATTGGATCTTGTTCATTTACCTTTGGGATCTTCCCCTTAAAATCCACCTGTGCATCAGCTGAATGTATAAGCTGAATTTATAGATCTTTTTTTCTATGTTTAATAGCAGGCAGTTCCAGACTACAATATTTAGCCATGTGAGTAAAGGTAATAAGTAAGGATTGTAAGAGTGAACATTTACACTCTGTCCACGAGTAATGCTACCAACATAGGAAGCATCATGGATGGAACTGTTCACAAGAATATGTGCTGTCAAACTGGACCCTAAAAGTATGCTGTAGAAAGTCTACGAAGAGTCAGTAGAAGTGACTCAAGGGTTACTTATTAAGGTTGTGCAAAGCTTCGGATTGTGATTCGGAGATGATTCAGATGATTCGGAGGCCGAATCTACGAATCCGAATCAAATCGCTAGAAGCTTTAGGCTTTCCGAATCGATTCAGAGCTTCCAAATTGCTTCGGAAAAGATTTGGAGATTTGGTCATAGGGTATAATGGGGAATCAATGAAATATACATAACTTTGTTGGTTTTGGGCTGATTTGGATGCAAGCTGCAGGGGTGGTAGCCCCTGCTGAGAGCATGAAGCCTGCTTAGTTTCAAGGTGATAGATGCAGTGGTTTCTGGGAAACTGCATCTGAAAGTCCTGAAAGCAAAACTCATGTCATGTATGTGTCTTAAGCCACAGTGGGGTGAAAACTGCAGGATTGGTAGCTCTTGCTGAGGCCACAAAGTCTGACAAATTTCAAGGAGATAGGTGCAGGGGCTTTTGGGAAAGTGCACCTCAAGCTGCTGACAAGCAAAACTCGTGTCACGTGTGTGTGTTAAGCCACAGAGGGGTGAAAACTGTAGGTGTGATAGTTCTTGCTGAGGCCACAAAGCCTGACAAGTTTCAAGGAGTTAGGTGCAGGGGCTTCTGGGAAAGTGCACCTCAAGCTGCTGACAAGCAAAACTCGTGTCACAGTGTGTGTTAAAGCACAGTGGGGTGAAAACTACTGGGGTGGTAACCCCTGCTGCAGCCACAAAGCCTGCCAGCTGTCAAGGAAATAGGTGCAGGGGGAGTCTGGGATCTGGGGCCCTGCACCTCTAGCCACAGGCAGGCAAAACTCATGACATGGGTGCTTGTGGGACTGTGCGCATGTTCAGGTGCACCCTTCCTTGTGCTGGGCCCTCTGCACAACGTGGCAGTGTGCCCCCATGAGGTCTCCTCCTCCCCTACAGCCTTGGCTCGGTCCACCACTGTAAATGACAGCAGGTCAAAAGAACTGGCTCAACATCAATAGCAGAGCAGCATCAAAGGTACCCAGACGGAACTGTCACAGAGCCCTTCTTTTTATAGCGGAATTGACGGCAAGAAATAAAGATGTTGTGTTGGATATATGTTACTCGTGGTGTATGACGGCTTATCTTGTGTTTTTATGTTTATATGCTTATTATGAAAAAAAACTGAAAGAGTTAGAAAAATATGTCTTAGGAAGCTTTTGGGTTGAAAAACCCTTTGTCAGGCTGAGGAAGTATGTGCAGTTGGTGTGTCTCCTGGTCCTGGATGGAAGGAATAGTAAAGAAGCCAGAGGCTGGCCTGGCACACAATGCAGGCAAGAAAGCCAGTCAGTGAAAATGGAAATGGAGGCATCAGGGGGTGAGGGACAGGCTGGGGGGTAGGGAGGGAGGGGAAGGGGGATGTAGTAGCACAGGTAAAAGTGCAGGGGTGCAGTTCCCCAGATACCCCTGCACCTCTCTCCTTGAAGGCTTGCAGGCTTTATGGCCTCAGCAGCGGCTACCATCCCTGCAGTTTTCACCCTGCTGTGCCTTAACACACACACAGTATCACCTATGTCATGAGTTTTGTTTGTCAGCAGTTTGAGGTGCAGTTTCCCAGAAACCCCTGCACTTATCTCCTTGAAACTTGTCAGGCTTTGTGGCCTCAGGAAGAGCTACCAATCCTGCAGTCTTGACCCCACTGTGGCTTAAAAGACACACGTGACATGAGTTTTGCTTTCAGGATTTGATGTGCAGTTTCCCAGAAACCCCTGTACCTATCACCTTGAAACTTGGTAGACTTCATTCTCGCAGCAGAGGCTACCACCCCTGCAAGTTTCATCCAAATCAGCCAAAAACCAACAAAGTTATCGTTACTTCATTGATTCCCCATTATACTCTATGGCTGAATCTCCGTATCGACTCTGAATCTTCTGAAGCAATTTGGCCGAATTGTATTGGAAAAACGATTTGGATCTCTGAATCGAATCTCTGGCATCCAAATCAGACATATCTGAATCCGAATCATATCGTTCCCTATTTGTGCAGGCCTATTACTTATATGAATTAAATTCTTTGCATCTCAGATGTTTGCAGGACTGGGGCCTAAGTAGTTGTATTGAATTAGTTCCAATGTGGAGCCAGATCCTGCCCTTCAGTGTAAACATCTGGCTTCAGTTTTCTTTAAAAGGTTGACATGTGCCAGCAGTGTCAGAATTTGATGATAGGCTTTGAAGCTAATAGCTGACTGGGGTAAGTAGACTTCGCCTTTGGTGTTGTGGTTGAACGGGGGGGGGAGGGGGGTGCTCTTTTCAAGATTATCATTAACAAGATGACAGGTATTATTTATATTGTAGAGTGTTTTGTAAGGTTGCAGGGACTAGGAAAAAATCGTATTTGGGGGGAAAAGGGATACATTGAATAAAATACCTTAACACTTTTTTTGTTTTATCTTGCTCTGTAAATTTGTTCCTTTTACATTTCATTTGCTCAGCAAAATAGTCTTTTAAAAACAAATTTGCAGTAGATACAGCAGTATGTGTTTCATTTGCAGATATCTCCTACAGGAATAGTAATTGTATTATGCAAATATATATATATAACTTCAAAGGGGAAGATGTGCTATAGTGAAAAGGATTTTAAAAAATATGCCATATTTACTGAAATATAAAACAAATTACAAACATTTGACCTCCAGAGTAGTAGAAGCCTCCAGATGTATAGCTGTGGAGACATTTCATATCATGTAGAAAGAAGACAGAGTTAGAAATAAAGAGGCACAACTCAGGTGTTTGATAAACTTTAATATCACTGAGGGCATTTTCATGAAGTATTACTACCGAAGTGAAAGCATTGTTTTTTATTAAATTATTAAATGTCTGCTTTGAATTGTAAGTGGTAGGATACTTTTAAACATGCACTGGTTTTTATTCTGTCTTATAGTTGCTTTTGTGATACTGTGCTAAGGGTTGACAGGAAATGGTCTAGTTCGCCCCCATACATTTGTAAGCCCCTTGTGCTACAAGCACTGGTTTTGTTTGCATCCTGTTTTGTTAAATCAACAGGTAATGATTAAACACATTTTCAAAGGAATATAGTGTTTTAAGCAGAGACTCTTATCCCTCCACAGTGCTCTTTGAAGATGTGGACTTTTAACTGTGTTGAGAGAGATGTTAAAATGTGTTCATATTTCCTGTTACTGACCAGTTTTTTGGTTTAGTCATTTCTTTTATTGCTGTCTATAAATTTGTATTGCCATATTGCCCAAAAGCCCCAGTTGGAATTAGGGGGCCTCTTGAGATAAGAACTGTACAAATAAACAGGGAGGCATGTTTCCTGCCTCAGAGAACCTTGGTCCTGCCTAGTGTATGCCCTGCATAGATGTATATACAAAAAGGCAGCTTTCAAAGGCAAAAGCAAATGCCCCAGATCTACGAGTATGAAAAGACTTGTTTCTGTCTGCTCTCTCCTCCACATACATAGAATAGGGTAGAGTGCCCAGTATGTATTTACATGGACCCGTTTTCTTGTACTGAGAAAAGAAAAAATGTTCCTGAACTCACGTGGTGCATGGTATCAGTATACTTCAGAACAAATTATTTCCAGGCTACGCTGTTTAGCAACTATTGCTGTATTTGATGTGGACCCCAAATTCCCAGGAGTTTGGTATGTACACAAAATACAGCATCAAGTCCTTTCTTTATGTATTGTTGTTGAAAACATGAAGAACATTAAATAAAATTGAACGCAGCCTTAATATCAGAAAAATGCCCGTGGGCTGAAAAGCCACAATGAGTTACACCCAGAATGACTGCAGCTTATTTTTGCTGGTTCAGACTTCCTTACTTAGTCCTAGAACCTAAGTTTGTCTCATTGTCTTATCTTTATTCTCAGAAAAACGACGACCTTTTGTATATATTAGTTTTGTTTTATAGTGTACATTATCCTGATGCTCTATGAATATAATTTCTTTGAGGAATACTTGTTTCAGGAGTCTTTGGCATTTTTTAAATATCCTTGGAAATGAATTAAGTGCAAATAGAAAAAATAGATTTGGGGGAGTAATATTGTACAATATTGGTTCTTAAGATGCTCTCTGAAGCTAAAAGGAAGCCAATACAACTTCTGAGAATTATTGTCATATATTTTCTATGGTTGACGCTGCTTAAAACTTAAGTGTTCCTGCTGTGCACCAGCTATAGCTTCCAAGTGGCCTTTTAGTTTGGTCCTATATAGACGCAATCATCCAGTTCTGAAGTAATAAAGACTGTGACAAGGCCAGGAACTCGAATGTTTGGAGACTCACATGATGTAAAGGAATTTCTGGGTAATGCAAGGCTGGTGTATCAGACCCCTTCTTTCTCTAGTCCCAGTGTAGAGGAACATACTGGATCTAGTGATTCCAGCTTAAAAAAATGTCCCTTGGAATGAAAGATGAAGTGATCCAGTTGATGTTGGAAATTAGCTTGATTCCGTATCTGCCACAAGGATTATAGGAGTGGAAATATGGCAGAAAGCACGAGAAGCTTCTTGGAAGCCACTTATTTATTTTCTGTAGTACAACAATGAGATAATAGCTGTAGAAATAATGCAAAAGGCATAGATCTAATATCTTACACTTTTAAAAACAAAATTGACAGAACGAAGGTAAAGGAATTAGGCACAGTATGTGAGTAGAGTGGTAGTTGGTCATGTCAAGGTAATACCATGGTCAGTGACATATGGGCATTTATTATTTTTTGTTAATATATAATAACAATAAATATAACCAGTATTTTATAATATATAATGAATATAAATATATTATAATAATATAATAAATGTATTCTAAGACAGTGTGCATTTTCTGTTAATATATAATATCCCCAGCTATATCACAGCCTTGCCTTCATTAGCCCTCTGTTCCAATAGGCTAAGTGGGACTTTCAAATGAATTTCATGTGGAGAAGATGTACACCAGTTTAGGAAAGGTGTTTCACACCATATGGGATGGTGTGAAAAGTCATGAAGTTGGTGGTAGGATTAAAAAGATAAATGGTGTATGGTAGGAGACAAAAGGAAAAGAGAAAGAAAGGTAAGTTGGGGGTGAACTATGAGGCACTGAAGGCAAGGATAAGAAACTCCAATTCAGTGCAATGGAGAAGCACCAGAAAGATTCAAAGAGCACTGTGACATGGTCAAGATGATGAACAATGAATAAGATGTAGTAGCAGTCACATTTGTTATCCTCAATATTGGTTCTGAAGAGGCCAATAATGAAGATGAGAGATGTCGTATAGTTACAGAGAGAAATATAGAGTCTAGGGATGTAGTAGAAGAAGTGGCAATTTCTGGCTACTGCTTGAAATGTTGAGCAACTGAGACAGTGTCAAAGAATACCTATAGATTTATGAGCATGCTTGGTGTAGTCAGCAATTGCAAAATGAGCAGAAAGAGGAAAAATCAGGCATTATATACCTTGCTTTAATGAGTCAAAAGTGTAATATTTTATACAATATCATAAACTTGCATTTTGTGGAAGGGGAATCTTTTTGTTATAGTGCATCTTATTCCTTAAATCCAGGCCTTAAGAGTCAGGTTGGTATAGTCAGTCAAAAGATTAACAAGCATTTTTTCTTTGTAACATCTATTAATGTGAACTTTAATAGTAACTTCAAATTATTCAGGAGCTCAAAGTTCATTATATCTGTCATGTGTGTTGTTTAGGCTTTCCTGCAGGAAAAAATACTCCAAAATATGCTATATACAAAATGTAAAGATATTCTAGAGGTAAAACACTATCCTATATTGAATAAAGTTCAGTACTGTATGTTATTTCCAGTTGGAGTATTTCCAAAATCAGCCACCCAAACTGAAGAGGGTTTGGCAGAGCCTTGGTCTATATGGTGAATGCTTCACAGAATGCCTTTTATCTCACCTTCTTTTGAAAGAAGTCATCACCCTAGCATAGCAATAATATATCTTTCTTGCAGAATGTTATGGACCATGATAGATTTAATTGCAGTTATTTTCTCCTTACTCGATGTCAGGAGGGAAAATAAAATTTTCATTCTGTGAACCAAAAATATAATTAACCTAAATTATAACAACTTTTCCCATAGCTGGGCCGAGGAAACTGTTTCAGCCTCCTGACATGGTGTAGCTGAAGTAGCTGGTTTGGAGTTGTTATTTTCAGCCCTCATTGTTATGCAACAAGGGGAATGTGGCTTATAGCCGATTGACTTCCAACTCCCTATGTTTCAGCTACAGCTAGAATTTACATATTAGTCTATAATTTGTTCTTTAATGTCTGTTTTAAGGAAGCCTGACGTGACTGTACTAACTGTATGTGATCAGAAGTGTTTTCATGAGCACAAAATGTATTGTGAAAAAACCACCTAGTATGCGCTACAGCCTAGTGATTACATTTCTTTAGGGGTGCACCGATAAAGATTTTTTTGGCCAATACTGATGGCCAATTATTAACCACCCATATCAGCCGATACTGATCCAATAGCCATGGGGTTGTCAACTGGGGGTATACACAGTGATGGACTGATGAGGGTGGGAGTGGGAGGGGGCCATGGCCCCTAGGCGCTGGCCTAGGCAGGGGGGTGGGGCTGGCTGGGACCTTCAGAGTTTTTATCGCGCAACATGACTTTAAGTATTGCTACAAGAAAGATGGAGGGTGGGGGGCACAAATGTAATCATTGGCCCCTGGGTGCTGGAGACCCATGGTATGTCACTGGGTACACGTACCCCTGGGGGTACTTGGGAAGGCCCTAGGAGGTATGTGCGGGCGGGGACAGAGTTCCACCACCCACCATCCTGTACTGCCACTTCCCAGGAATAGGGCCGGGGCGGGGAAAGGGCAGCAGTGCCCCCCTGTGGGCCGCACAGGCGCTGTCTAGCTGGTTGGACCTGGGGGTGGGGCTGGGAAGTTTGCATGCAGCACTGGCTGCCGCCGCCATCCACTAGCCCGTGCTGCTGCCATTCCGCATCCAACCGCATGCCACTCCCCCCAGCTTCATGTCCATTCACGTGCCATCTTCTCTCCCCACTCTACATCTGGCCCCAGGGATACACTTATTAAAAAAGGTTGAAAACCCCTGTGATAGCCGATATGCAACCTGGCAGGTTAGAGAGCAGCACCTGGCTGCTAAGTCTGTGGGGGGGAAGGGGAATGGCAGGAAGGAGCTTAAAGGGGGGCAGATCAATGCCCCCATGGTGAGGGAGGGAGTAGGGCTAGGGCAGAGGCAGGGGTAGGTGCTGCCCAGCCAGGGTGGAGCGGGGCAGAGGACAGAGCTTCAGGGGCAGCTTGTTTGGTGGGGCAGGGAGTGAGGGCAGCTCCTGTGGCTGCATGCACCCCCAAGGGAGGAATGGAGGGCATGTGCCCCCCAGATCTGTGCATGGGTCAGGGGCTGCTCCAGCCTCTTCCTGAAGGAGGTGCTGGGCTAGGGCTGCACTCCAGGCAGGTGGGTGGGGTGAGGCGGGTGGCAGCACTGGAAGGGGGCTATGGGATGGGCTATAGCCACCCCAAAATTCCCCATAGCCCCCATACGCTTGCCTCCTTTCCACTGCCCACCCTACCCTGCCTCTGCCTGCCCCAAGCGCAGCCCCAGCCCAGCCCCCCGCTGGGAAGACGCCAGAGCAGACCCTGGCCCCGAGTCCGCAGCAGGCAACCTGCCTTCGTCCTGTGCACAGATCCAAGGGGCATATGACCTCCATGCTGTCCCCCAAGGGTTCACACAGCGATGGGAGCTGCCCATGGCTCCATTCTGTGCCCTGTCCTGCCCCGGCTGGGCAGTGCCTGTCCCCGCCCCAGTCCCACTCCCTCCCTCACCATGGGGGCCTTAATCTGTCCCTCCCACTCCCCTTCCCTCCCCCCTGCTCCTTCCCCCCTACAAACTTACCAGCTGGATACTGCTCTCCAAGCTTCCCAGCTGTGCACATATGCATGTGGCATTTATTGGTAACATTATCTACCAAAAAAAGCTGATTGCCAATAATGTCAGTTTTCTTTTTATTGATGCCAAACCTGTATGGACCGATATATCAGTGCATCTCTACATTTCTTTATATTATTCATCTTTTGTTTTACTTTGCGTTGTATAGGAAGGATTTTTTAAATTGGGATGTTTGATTCTTAAGACAATGGAACAGTTTCCATTATAATAAAATTGTCTTAAGAGCCACTTGGAAAGCTGATCTTTTACCTACTCAGTATTTCAGGGTCTTTTTCATGAGCTTGATACTAGTCTAGGTCTGTCTCTAAGCTGCTTGGGCCTAAAAACTAGGCCTGTGCGAAGCGGCTAATATTCGTTTTGGATTCAGATTCAGTTGATTCAGGGGACAGTGATTCGATTTGGTGATTCAAATCACTGTCCCAAATTGATTTGGCCAAATCTGATTCGGAGATTTGGCCGCCACCAAATCAGCCGAACCTCCAAATCAAACAGGCCCCATCCCCTGCCTGCTCTCCCAGCCCCGTCAATGGCTGCCCAGCCTGGCCCCAGCATCCTGGCATTTAAAAAAAAAAAAAAAAAGCCCTGCACCCACTGGTTCCTGCCAGGCAGCAGGGTGATCCCCACTGCATCCCACTGCCCCATGCTGCATGGTGGGCTCTGCCATAAGCCTCCATCCCCTGTCCACTCTCCTAGCCCCGTCAATGGCTCCAGAGTCCCGCTCTTTAAAAAAAAAAGCTCCACACTCACCGGCTGCTGTCAGGCAGGGAGGGCTGATTGTTTATTCTGGAATTGTTGTTTCACTTAGTATCTATCTCACATGAGATTCAGGAATGACATGTTAAGGCAAGCAATGGGGTAGAAAGAGGTCTGGTTGAAGAGGGCACCAATTAATTTTGTATATATTCATCATATGCTTCCTTGTCTAAGAAGGATACTGGCAATTGCTAACAATGACTAACATGACAGGAAGGTTAACTGCAGGTTTAGGCATGAATATACAAAGATTGCATGATTCATGTATGTTTTTATCAGATGGGAAGGACTAAAGAAAATGTTTATATTCACTGCAGACAACTTGAAACCTGAAAATGTCATTTAAAGGGGAAACAAGCTGCAGAACTAGCTGTACTTAGGGAATAGTCTGATCTTCCACTGCTTGGAGATTTGTATTTTTTCTGCTTATCCAAAGGGAAAAATCAGTAGATTAAAGCTGTTCTTTCTTTATGTGTACCTTTGGGCTTAATAGTAAGAGCCATGCTAAATGACTGATAAGAACATAAGCTGATATTAAATCTCTTTATTGGAATTATGATGTACTTTCTTGGGTGTACAGTTGAAGAGAAATTCTGTGAATCACTGGAATTCATGGGTTTTACAGAGAGGGGAGACTGAGTCACAACCTAAATCCTAATCACTATTTACATTTTTTTTCACATTGCTTGTATACTTTAAGTAGACTTAGCCAAAACCTAGATCCAGATTCACCTAATCTTTAACATGTTTAAAATCCAGGTCCAGATCCAAATGTTACATGTTGGAACCATTTCTTGTTCTCATTATTATTTCCTATTTGTGAAACTTTTTTGTGTCAGGTATAATACATACTCATGGTAAGAATTAGTCTCTGCATTGAATAGCATGCAGCTTGGTAACAAGACAGATAGGGACATAGAGATGCAAAGAAGGAAAGTGGCTTCCCAAAGGCACCAGGCAGGTTGTCTATAAAGCTGGGAATAGAAGCCAAGACTCCTGATGCCCTATCAAAGGTTGTCCACAGCAAATCACCCTGCCTCCAGTCTCCGATCCTTAAGACTAAGTATAGGCAGTCAAAAAGTCTGAGACTGAATTGATTCAATCCTCACAGATTAGTCTAAAATGCATAGATTGAACTGATAAGCAAGTGAACAGACATTCATTTTTGATTCTGGAAATGCAGCCACATGCCTGCAGTGGCCCAGGCTAGAAGCCAGGGGGTGCTAGAACATGCGTCCCTACTCAGCTGGAGCAGACGGCTTGGTCCAAGGCTAGTCCATCCACCCACTCTGCAAAGTGGGGTTGGAGTAATATTGCAAAGCATCCTGGGATATTGGGGGACTCAGAGTTAATTTGAGTCTGGGGGGGAGGAATCTGGGACAGAAGTTTAATAAACCAATTTAATCTAAATCAGTCAAATCCAGGTTCGTTTTAAACCAGTTTTGGTAATTTTGAAAGCTGTTTATGTTTGCTGAATTTCTGTTGTGTTACAGATTTGAACTGGTTTCTGATCAGTGGGTAATTTCTGTCCCTAGCCTAAATGTCCAACCCTTAACATGCAAGTGGGCCCTCAGCTCTCAGACCTACACCTTAATGTGTCTGTATCTATCAGTACGGAATTAACTTGATTTCTCTCAGCTGTTGTGATCACTTTGTTGGGGGGAAGAATGGGGTTGAAGATCCGTTGTGTTTTATTTGTGGATTGACCATAATACAAAAAAACAAGAGAGATTGTACAGAAGCTAAGCTAAAACTAGATGAATTGCCAACATGACATATTTTTAGTTTCTGTATCCCTTTGCGGTAGATGAATAATGAAGTGTAAAAGACAGGAATGTACTAATAGTTGTTACTGCAGAGCACTGCAGTTGTGCTTTCTCCTCTTCCATGGTTGTGCCCCAGAGCAGTGTTGGCCAACCTTTTTGGCAAGTATGCCACAAAATTAGTACCCCCTATGCCAGGGCAGGGTGCTGCTGCAGGCTTTGCCCCAGGCACCAAACTTAATTGCTTTGGCATTGCCTGTGTGCCACCTGCAAAGGTTGCTTGTGGCATAGGCTGTCCACCCCTGCCCTAGGTTGCTGTGAGGGCAATCATAGATTTAATAGATTTTAAGGTCAGAAGGAACCTATTAGATCATCAAGTCCAACCCCCTGCCCTGGGCAGGAAAGAGTGCTGGGGTCAGATGACCCCAGCCAGATGTTTGTCCAATTTCCTCTTAAATACCTCCAAAGAAGGGGACAGCACCACCTCCTTTAGAAGCGTATTCCATATTTTGGCAACCCTCACTGTAAAGAATTTTTTCCTGCTGTCCAATCTAAATTTGCTCTCCTTCAGTTTGTGGCCATTGTTTCTAGTTACCCAAGTGGGTGCCCTGGTAAACATCATATCCCCTGTTTCCTGCTGTCCCCCCGTCCCCTCCCCCCCGATGAGTTTGTAGACGGCCACAAGATCACCTCTCAGCCTTCTCTTAAGGAGGCTGAAGAGATTCAGGTCTCTCAATTGGTCCTCGTACGGTTTTTCCTGTAGGCCTATAACCAGACGGGTGGCCCTCCTCTGAATGCTTTCCAGGTTATCTATATCCCTCTTAAAGTGCGGCACCCCACACTGGATGCAGTACTCCAGCTGTGCCCTGACCAATGCCGCATAGAGGGGAAGTATCACCTCCTTAGACCTGTTTATGATGCACCTACTTATGCAAGAAAGAGTGTGGTTAGCTTTACTTATTACTTCATCATGTTGGTGACTCATGTTCATTTTGGAGTCAACTACAACTCCGAGATCCCTTTCTGCAGTTGTGCTACTTAGAATGGTACCTCCCAGGCTATAGGAGTGTTCAAGATTCTTCCTCCCTAGGTGCAACACATGGCACTTATCCTTGTTAAATTGCATCCTATTCTGTTCCGCCCACTTCCCTAGCCTATCCAAATCCACCTAGATTCGCTCCTTGCCCACTAGTTTGTTTAGCTCATCCCATAGTTTGGTGTCATCTGCAAACTTGGACAGAGTGCTTTCTATCCCTCATCTAAGTCACTAATGAAGATATTGAGCAGTACCGGTCCCAGGACAGAGCCTTGGGGGACTCCACTGCCTACATTTCTCCAAGTAGAAACTGACCCATCCACCACCACTCTCTGGGTGCATCCCATAAACCAA
The DNA here is from genome assembly GCF_030867095.1 of Alligator mississippiensis. Taxonomy (NCBI): domain Eukaryota; kingdom Metazoa; phylum Chordata; order Crocodylia; family Alligatoridae; genus Alligator; species Alligator mississippiensis. The sequence goes on along the minus strand of NC_081828.1, from coordinate 154,359,970 downwards.
TTTTCCACCCACCAGACTATGTAATAATCTACACTGCAACTGTTTAGCTTATTTATAAGCATTGGGTGTGACACTGTGTCCAAGGCCTTTTTAAAATCTAAGTAAATAACATCTACCTCTATTCCTTCTTCCAAGCATTTTGTGACCTGGTCGTAAAAAGAAAACAGGTTAGTCAGGTAGGATCTGCCTGCTATGAACCCATGCTGGTTGCCCCTTAGCATTATTTTACCTGCTGGTCCCCCACAAATGTGATCCTTAACAATTTTCTCAAAGGTCTTGCCAAGGATCAAGGGGAGGCTAACCATCCTATAGTTACCTGGTTCCTCCTTCCTTCCCTTCTTGAAAATAGGGACCACATTGGCCCTTTCCAGTCCTCTGGGACCTGTCCTCAGCACCACAAGTGGTCAAACAGCCACACCAGTGGTTCTGCTATGACTCCAGCTAATTCCCTAGGTATCCTAGGATGAAGATCATCAGGGCCTGTTGACTTAAATACATCCAACTGCTCCAAGTGCTCCTTTACTAGGTCAGCACTAACAGTTAGTGGGTTGGTATCTATCTCACGCTTACGTAAAGTCCCATTGGGATGCATGCTTGTATCTGTGTCCAGGAATGCAGAGACAAAGAAATCATTTAGGAGCTCCACTTTGGCCATCCTATCTGTTACCAGTTGCCCTAGTTCATCTTGAAGGGGCACTGTTACCCTGTGCTTTCTTTTTCCTTCCTATGTATTTAAAGAATGACTTTTTGTTATCCTTAAGTTTTGCTGCCAGTCTAAGTTCCATTTCTGCTTTGGCCCTCCTCACTGCTTCCTTGCAAGCTCGAGCCAAGCAGGTATACTTCTCCTTGGTGGCTGCCCCATTCTTCTACAGCCTGTAGGCCTCTCTTTTCCCCTCCAGGCGCTCCTGGATTTCCCTGCTCAACCAAGAGGGTTTCTTTTCTCTTTTGCCCCCCTTTATGTATACTGGGATGGTCCCTTTCTATGCCTGCAGGATCAGTCCCTTGAGAAACGCCCACCCTTCCTGGAGTCCCATCTCTCCGATGCTTTTGCCCATAAGTCCCTCCCTAACTAATCTCCTGAGCTTGTTGAAGTTGACCTTTCTGAAGTCTAGCACTTCAGCCCTACTAGTTATCTTTCCCACCTTTCTCCAGATAATGAACCCTATTAATAGGTGGTCACTATCCCCTTGAACCTGCAGATCCCCCACCAAGTCATCCCCTGTGGCCAGTACCAAGTCTAGTAAGGCATTTCCCCTAGTGGGAACGTTTACCTCCTGTGTTAGGTGAAGGTCCTGTAAGCAGGTTAGAAACTTGGGTGAATGGGCAGACCTGGCTGCCTGTTCCTCCCAGCAGATGTCTGGGAAGTTTAGGTTACCCATGACGACCAGGTCCTTTGAGCACACTGCCTCTGAGAGCTGTCTCGAGAATTCTAGGTCTAACTCGTCCCCCTGGTGTGGGGGTCTCTAATAGACCCCCACTACCAAGTCCCTTCACTGCAGTTAGTCTATTGGCTTCATGCCAACCAGAGAACCCCCTTATGGAATTTCTTGTGTATGGGTGGAGGCATTTCTTTCTCCTTCATAGCCTGCATATATAGCCAGACCTGCAGGAAGGTTCCAGGGTAAAATAGAGTATCAGCTTTATTATACGAAGTGTTTTTTCCTCTACTGACTTTGTCTTCTATTAATTTTTTCACTGTGGTTTGAATTTAGCTGAAATTAAGAAGGAAAAGATATTCACATGTGGATGACTTGATGAAATTAAACTGCTGTGAGTTAGAAATCATTGTCAAATGTGGTATTTAAGTGGTTTATCTGGTGGGGACTGGTGCTAGGCCTGATGCTACTTAAAACTTTCATTGATTGTTCCCAAAATAAATATAGAATCACTCACTAGTGGTAAAATTTGTGGATCACACTAAATTGGAATGCTTAAATGAGGAGGGGAGATCAGTCATACAGAACAATCTGGATGTTTTGGCCTCTTAAAAAACAAAACCAAAACACACACACACACACACATTTTAATTATTAATTTACAAATTTAATTAGAAATGCAGGGCACACATCTAAAAATGTGGCACAGTATCCTGGAAAGCTGTGTCTGTGAAAAGAGATATTAGATAAACAGTTCAACCAGAGCTGTGGCAAAATGGGCTAATGCAGTCCTTAAATGTATAAACAAGGAAGAAGGAGCTGAGAAATTATTTTACCTCTATAAATGTCAGTGACCAAACCAGTTCTAGTGCTCATTTTTTAAAAAATGATACAAAAAAATTTAAGAGATTCAAAAAATGATCCAAGAGCAGGAGAAAATGTTCTGTCTGTCTAGTTTTTAAAAATTTGAGAGATGACTTGATTAAAGTTTATGATGACTGGCTCATGGGCAAAATAATGGGTGCTGGGTATTTAATTTAATGAAAAATACATAACAAAAAACAGAAGCTAAGGTCATGCAAATTCAAATTAGAAACAAAGTACAATTTTTCAAATAGCTTCACACCTCTGGGTGTCAAACTGTCAAGGGAAGTCACAGATTCTCCCTCCCTTGATGTCTTCCAGTCAAGGCTAACTGCCTTTCTAGATAAGGTAGAATTTACTTAGTCAAACACAGGTTTTGGGGCTCAAGGTGAGATAGCTGAGTATATAAGTAGAGGAAAGACTGTAACTTCTATCTGCAGTTCAGTTGTGCTGCTGCCACCCACATTTTAGGGAAAAAGCTGTTGCATTTACTTGCATTTACTGTTCCATTTACTTGCAATACAGTAAGCTGCAGCATCAAGCTCAACTTGCCAGCCTTTATAGAGTTAAAGTAGACCCTTAATCTTCACTTAACTTTCCCGTAACACATCCATATCCCTTTGAATGAGCTGAGTCACTATCTCTCAAGTGTTGTTCATAAGGGAAGCTTCTTGAACTCAGGAATAGAAACTAAAACAGTGGTTTCCTGTGTGTGTGTCAAAAGAAGTCACTTTAATTATTTACATTCCTCTTACCATTTCCTACCTTTGTTTCAAGCATATTTGAAACTATTTTCAGCTGAAATAAGTTCAGTGCTAAAGATGCACTTTGAGCAGACCTAAACAACAGCCAACTTTCAATTTAAAATGCAACACTTTTTTTTTTTTAACTGAAACTGATGCTAGATGTTTAAAACAACTGTCTGTTTTTAGAGACAGACTGGAATTCTGCTTCAGATCCTCCACTCCTCCTCCTTACAGATCTATTGTTGAAGTTGATAGGAATTTTGTACAGGTAGTGAGTGGAAAATATGCTGGAGAGATTTACATTTTGTTTTGGAAACAATTTTACTCTTCACAAGCATCAAACAAAGCTTTTCTTAAAGCTTTTTTGTTGTTGAACAGAAATAGATGCTAAGTGGGGTTTTCCCCTCTTACCATATGCTAAACTCCCTTCTTGGGGAAACTTTCCAAATGACTACTTATGAACAGCGAAGTTGCTTTGAAAAAAAAATTCCTCAGAGGATTGAGGGACAAATCTTGGAGTTGAGTACAATCAATTGGATTCATGTCCATCTGTCTTGATAGGGATAGGCTGTAGTACTTATCACCAAAGTCTGCTCACACTAAAATTGGTGGCTAAAATCTTTTGACTTAAATGGACAAGATTTGATTCCTCTAACTTATTTGTTAGGCTCGTTTCATATTAATTTCAGCTCAACATTGCAGACATTTCCATACAAAATGCCATTTTTTCTGTGAACTATACAAATACACAGAGTGGTGGTGTGCCCACCTGTGATTGGGCAGGTATGGGAGTTGGATCTCCTCTCGGCTCTGCATGATCAGCGTTGTATATGTTTCCTATGTTTATGAATTACAGTCTTGTTGTCAGACCAGACAAACAACTGAAAACAAGAGCCTGTACATGTAACCCCAGATGCTTCATTTTGAAGTGCTTCTAAATAGTAGTTGTTTTTTACTGGGTTATTTTTTAAGTGCTTACCCTATTTTTGGAGCACTTCAAAGGACATGTACATCTGCTCGCTTGCCCTTTGAAACACAAAGACTCATGAAGCACTTCAAATGTTGCATGTGTCCATTTTTTTCACTCGTATTTTCCCTTCTAGGGCAAAGTCATAATAATCACCTCAGTACTGGCCATGGAGATGGAATTTCCTTTCAACCTTCCTCCAGTATCAAGCAGTTAGAGAGCCACTCTACAGTAACTTCTACAGCTCAGAAGTCCCTGCATTTTTCTAAGACATCTTTAGGTATGAATCTCTGATGGGAGATCAAGCCAGAAAGAGACACAGAACAGTGCATCATCTGGCATATGCTACCCACACTTCATGTGTTAGCATATGAGATACTACTGAGCTGAGTTCTTCGTTGGTACAGGAAATGGGAGTGCCATCTTTATAACAGCTTGCTTTCAAAACATGATCATCTCAGCACAGCAGCACCAGTTCAATTCCTTTCTTCCCAGCCCCCATCACCCATGGGGAAGAAAGGCAGGATTTGTCCCAACATGGCAAAAATGTTAGTCATGGAGTTAAATTGTAGACATAAATTGAATAACCACAGAATTATTTGATGTCTAAGTTGTTACATTACATTCTGCCCTGATTGACCCTTCATACAGCCCCCAAATTGTTGGCAGATTGGTGCTGAATTGACCTTGGTCACTAAATTAAACAATAAAAGGCACAATGTGACGTGCCTGTGTGTCTATTATGTACTTAACATTATATACTTTTATTATATACTACCAAAAAGAGATCTTACCTCTAGTCATTGTGAATAAAATCCAGTGGACTTATATTCATATGTATCTGCTTACAGGAACAATTAAAGTGGGTCAAGTTATTGTAATCTGCTCTAGGCAGGGACAAATTTTATTTGTTGTTCCCAAAGACAGCTCTGATCCCTGGTTTCTACCGCAAGTTCAGGGACAAGCAGAAGACAGCACTGTGGCCTGACCTTGGTTGGGATTTCTTACCTGAAAGGGGAAGATAAGCAATTCTGTGGAGGCTCTGGAAGAGACTGTTAACAGTGGTGCTAAAGAAATGTTCTAAACATTGAATTGTTTGTAGCTCTGCTGGTGGCTTTTGGTGGGCTTCTGTCTTGGAGGCTCTCTGTTAGAGTCACATTACCAGAAGCCAGCCTAGAATTTGAGCAGAATTTTTGCCTCATCATCTGCCTCTTTGCAGCAGCTTTGAGAAGGATTTGCTCTTTTTGGCCTTTTGCCCCAAGCCTTTTCCCTGTGTTGAATCCTTGACTGGCAGTGGGCAGTTCCTGTTAAATAGCCTCTTTCCACCTTCTGTTGAAGGTTTTTGGTCAAGTTTGTGAGGCCTTTTACTCAGCTTGACGTTATTTCTCTGTTTGGATACAATGCAGTAACTGTTGAATGACACCTTTGATCAATTCTAACATGTCAGGGAATATGCTAGGCACAGATGAGCAGAGCCTGTGTGTTTTTTGGGAAACTGGGGGATGCAAAGAGTACTGCTGTATGATATTAGTTTAATCACCACTTCCAGCACCTCTGAAATTGTCCTTTAACACCTTCTTACAAAGCTACAATCCTTCTTTAGTTCTGCCCAATTTTGCAATGTAGTTTAACATGTGGACACCTGAATGATTTCTTTATCTCCCAAAAAAGAAAGAGAAGTAGTAATGATAGAGTAAGGCAAATGGGTGGTGGTAGGAGAAGAAGTTTGGAAAGGGTCAGAATCAGGAATTGGGGATCTTGAATAGAAGAAAGGCACGGGGACACGCACATGGCTTCTTGTATGGAAGGAGAATGTGGAACCATGCTATGAAGGGAAGGGTTTGGGAAGCACACAGAGCTCTTGGCACAAGGATTAAGGTGTGGTGGTAACAGAAGGAATGGCAAAGCACTTGTAGATGTTGTGGTGGGCCTTGGTGTATGCTGTGAAACTAGGAAATGTAAGGATTTATGGTGATATAACACCTATGCCCTACATGGGATTGAAGAACACAAAAGTCAGTGACCTGTTGCACCAGAAGAAATAAATTCCCGTCCAACATACAATCTTAAAATTTGCATTATTTCATTGACTGCTACCATAATCACATCATCAGGCACAAGTATTACTTTCCTTATTCTTCTTGGTAGTCTAGAGCAGGGGTTTTCAACCTTTTTTAGTTGGTGTACCCCTGGTGGCCAGTCCAGAAGCAGGGAGTCCCCCAGCCAGTCAGTAAGCGGGGAGGGGTCCCCTGGCAGCATGGCAAAACCAGAAGCACTGGCAGCAAACCCAAGAGTGCCAACAGTGAAACCAGAAGTGCTGCCAACAAAGCTGGAAGTGCCGCCTGCATCTTCATGCCACTGCCGTGTACCCTCTGGGGGCTTCCCAAGTAGCCCAGGGGTATGCATATCCCCAGTTGAGAACCCCTGGTCTAGAGAATGACTACTATACTTCCCTGTGTGCACAGTAAACACTGTACAGTATCCTAGTAAAGAAAATGGACACGATACTGTCTGAGCATGGCAGTATAGAGAACCTGATGCCCCACTGCATTGCTCCAGTTTTACCACAGGGTAACTCGGTCGATTTCAGCAGAGTTACAGTGGCATAATATTGGAGAAATGTTATAAATTACAGCACAGTGAAATATCTGTACCTTTGCTTTTAAAGGTCAAATAATCATTGGTGATCATGCTTTGATGTTTTAGAGCAGTGGTATCAAATGCCCTTAGTCCTCCAGGCTAGATCTGGACCATGAGAAGCCTTGCAGGCTGGATCCAGACTTACCTCTGGCAATGGTAAGTCATTCTTAACTGCCATGAATTAGAGCTGTAGGGATTAATGTACCAATTTGCTCACTCTTCTGCTGCTGATGCAATTCATAGCCTGTCCAGAAGGGCCAGATGATATGGCTCTGCAGGCCAGATCCAGCTTATGACTGTGTCTTTGACACTCCTCTCTTAGGATAGGGAATCTCTGTTGTCTGTACTGAATACTGAATTGAATGCTAAACCTGTACTGCCATTTGGTTATTCTGGGTGGATGTTAGAATTGAATTTGTTTTGTTGGGGAGATATTATTATAAGGGATGTGTTGCAGCAGTATTTATCTTTTGTGGAATCTGGTGAAAGCTTATGATGTAGCTGTTTTGCTTTAGGAAGGGGAGGACATTTTAAAGATAATCCTTTTAAATGTCTCCTTGATGCATTTGATTCAAGTATGTCTGTGTGGCCTCAAATACATTTTACTCGTAACTATAGATTATTGACAGGAGCAATAAATAATAAAGAGCATAGAAAAATTTTAAAGTCAAACTTCTGGCATCCCTGGTTTTCTCAGTAATAGTATCCCTGATTAATGCTGATATGCCAGCTACAAAAATGACAGCAGAACAAATCCACATTTATTCATTCACTGTATCGGTTTGAATAAGAAATATGATTTATTCCTGGATGAATTTCTCTACCAGAATGCACAGAAAGATTGTTGACCTTGACCTTTTAGAATTGTTCAATTTACCCAGTTTGTCATTGGTGCATAAGGTCTACTGCGGTTATATTTCAGAATTATGACTCTCTTAAAAAGACATCCCAAAGGTCACCAGAGGCACTTTTTGGAAGATTCTCCATGACAAAGTTGTTTGCATAATTAAATACCAAAGCTGTAAATGAATAATGAATAGAGATGGAATTAGATGTATTATAATAATTGTATGAAAATGGAGCTGGGGTTGACTTTTTTGTATTTAAAAAGGAAAGAGTGGGTCAGATGAAATAATAAAGTGACACCTAGACAAGCAGTGCAGCATTAAAATTTGTCCATGAATCAAATATAATAATTTATTCTACAGTAAACTCTTCTGTCCCTGTTCCTGGTCTTTTCTGTCTGGGTTATTTATCCTTCTTACAAAAGATTCTCTGTTCCACTTTAGGAACTTTAGGAAATTAGTTAGTGCAGTAGTGTAACTAGGGGTAGGCAAGTGGGGCACCAACCCCAGGTGCCAACTTGAAGGGCACCTGGATCACCCCCCCAATCCTTGAGAGTCCATGCCCCAGCAGCAAGAGCAGCCCCACCGCTTAGTTTTTGCAGCCACAGCTGGTACACAGAAACCACGCTGCTGCTGCTGCTGCTGCTGCTTTAAGAGCAGGAGCTAGGGAGGTCAGAGTAATGCGGTGGTGGCAAGAGCAGCAGCAACAGCAGCCAGTGATTGTTTTGAGTAAGTCTCCTGAGGCCTTCCCCCCTCCCACTTCTTTCCCCGTCTCAGAAATGCAGCCCCCTCCCCTGCAGTTTGCCCAGGGCACAGACTGTTTGTTAGGCCACTGAGTCAGTGCTCAAGAGTCCTACAAGATTTAAAAGCCTACCTTTACCTTCTGTTTCACTCCCATATTGCAGTAACTCTCCTTTTCATAAGACAGAGAATAGAAGTTTGCTGACCTATTGTGTAATGGAGGTAATTGAGTAATGGCTTAAACAGCTTTCAATTAATTAGTGTATATCTTGGTAAAATTCTTCAGCATAGGCAAGACTGAGTCTTCAGACCTTAAACATAATTTTGTGTAACAGAGATTATTAGGGGTGCACTGATGGAGATTTTGAGGGCTGATACCAATAGCTGATATTTAAGGAGGCGTATTAGCCAATACCTATCTGATTTCTGATACAGCTGCGTGCAGCTGGTAAGTCTGTTGTGGTGGAAAGGGAGGGGGGAGGGAAGGGGCATGGGAGGGCAGATCAGTGCCCCTGTGGTGAGGGATGGAGGGGGCAGGGGCAGGCGCTGCCCAGCCAGGTTGGGGTGGGTATAGGAAGGAGTCACGGCTTGTTGAGGGGGTGGCTCTTGCCACTGCATGCACCCTGGGAGGGCAAGGGAGGGCGTGCATGTGCATCTGGATCAGGGTGTGGAGCAGAGTGGGTGGGCTGCAGCTGCTGGCTAGAGCTGGGGCTGCGCCAGGCTCTTCTCAGCGGGGTCTGGATTCAGGGTGGGCAGCAGCAGTGCTGGGAGGGACCCTACAGAGGGGGCTATAGCCACTCCAGATTTTGTTGTGTACCTGCTCCCAGCACCACTGCCGCTGCCCACCTGGTGAAGCCCCGGCTCCTCCTGGTGCACAGGGGGAGGTGAGGGTTGAGCCGGGGCTGTGTCGGGTGGGCAGCAGTGGCGCTGGGTGTGGGGCTACAGTGAAATTTGGGGTGAATGCAGCCCCTCCATAGCCCCTCTTTTGGCACTGCCACCACCTGCTCCAAGCCCAGCCCCTGCCAAGAAAAGCCCAGTCCAGCCCCAGCTCCAGCCGGCAGCTGCAGCCCGCCCACCCCTCTCTGATCTGGGGTTACACCCCGCTGTTCCCTCCCGAGGTACGTGCAGCAGTGGGATCTGTCCCCCCCCAATGAGCCCCCCACTCCGTCCCATGCCCTCCCCACCCCAGCTGGGCAATGCCTGCCCCTGCCCCTTCCCTCTCTCCCTCACCGCAGGGGGCACTGATCTGCCCCCCCATGCTCCTTCCCTCCTTCGTCCCCTTCCACCACAACAGACTTACCAGCTGCATGGTGGTGGGCTCTGCTCCTTGCTGCCTGCATGCTGCGCTGTGGCTGCATGCATGCATGGGCATTTATCGGCCAAATTATGGGCACTTCAGGCCGATTTCTGATACAGCTAATTTTCTTTATATCGGTACCGATCCAATATTGGACCAACATATCAGTGCACCTCTAGAGATCATACTGTAGTGAGGTTAGAGAGAAATCTAAAAATCAAGTTTTTTGCTTTCCATGCACCATCACAGTAATAAAGATCCTGTGGAAAATCACAGTTGTAAAGGTATTGTGTTATTCAACTTCAGTACAAAGATGCAGCATTCAACTTCTGTGTTTATGTACAATGAGCATGGAAGGCCTCATTTGAAGTCAATGAAAAGACTCTTTCTGATTTCTGTACAACTGGAATCAGGATTGAGAGTATCAGCATAGAGTTGGTTGCGTAGGTATAACCTTGGATGTAATTTATCCTATAGCATCTCAGTATTGGTCATCACATGGCAAGAAAAGAGTGAAAAATCCCCAAATTGTGTTTGCAGAGCTGACAGTTGATCTCTTTACAGGTGGAAGGAACAACTTTGCCATAGCATTTGAGAGATACACAGTCAACTTTATAACAGTGTCTCTAGGCCGCTTTTCAGAAGAGAAGAAAAATGCAAAAGTAATACAAATGAAGTTTTGTGAGAACTTTTCCAATATGGTATTATACATTCCATTCCACTATAACTTAATTCCCAGATGGTATTTGAATCTGCTACCCAAGTTAAAATATTGATAGTCATTGGTTTAATCAATACGAAACTGTGAGATCCAATAAATCTTGGCTTAGTTTAAAATTAGAAGGTTATGTTTTAAATATTATGTCAGCATACAATGTTATTAGAATATTTAATTTTAGAGGAGTAGTACACTGCAGTAAAAACCTAAGTATTATTAAAAAATTAATTGTTTTTTTCATTGAACAGAAGTGATAGGGTCATCTGAAGGCAGTTCAGTGATGTGTTTGGCAAATTAAAATGCTGCTTTTAAAGGAATAACAATTGTTTAGTACCAGTGAAAGCACACAGCTCCCAGATCTGACTTGAACATAGACCGCCTAAAGGAAATAACTGTGTGTAGAAGTGTTTTTCAGGATTGGGCCCAAAGACCATGGTGTCCAGCCCCTCCAGCATGAGAGCCAAACACATTGTTTCTGAAAGATCAAAGGGACAATAATAAATACTCAGGGCCAAATTCTAGTCCACCTATTAGGTGCATACCATATTTACTCAAATTTAAGATGACCCTCCAGTAATTAGATTCTGTAAATGAAAAATTTATAAATCTGTTATAATTGCCCATGTGTAGAACCTACCCCCATTCTGAGAGAAGATGTTTTCACCATTTAATAGGGGGGAAACTTTGCCTTAGAATCACGTAAATATAGTAAGTAGAACTAGGAATTTCTAAATATAATTTCATACCACCCTGCTCAAGGCAAGAAAAACTGTTAATACAAAAGATGTGTAGGTCCTCATCCTCCTTACTCCTTTTCTCGGTCTTAAAGCTCAGATGATGCTATACGACAAAAATCATTACTGCATTTTCAGGGACTTGAATAGGGTGGAATAGAATCTCCATTAGGTACCTAAGTCCACAGGCGCTCAGTAAAATCTGACCCTTAGTATATTGCCCTCACTGCTCTTTTTTTGCTATTCAAGTAGTTCAAAGAAACAGAAACAACATAAAAGTTTCCTGCTGAGACTGTGATTCTCAGCCACGGTACTGGAGCATGCCGTATTATCCTTTTAAGGATGCCATGGAGTGCTAGCCAATATTAGCACTGTTGGGTATGCAAACACCTACACATGATTCATAGGCTAAATAGGAATCTGTATTGTCATAACCATTCTGGCCTGTTGTGATCTTTCCAAGTTCTTTGCAACAGACGAACTGCTCTGTTATTTTTCTGCATTCAAAAAAACAAGTGAAAACTTAAGAGATGGCATTTTCCAAGGAGTGCTTCAAGTTTAGCGTGGGATGCCTTGATTAAAAAATGGGACCATTGTCAGCTAATACAGATTAGGCGAGCTCCAAGTCTGGACTGACTTCAGCCACTGTTGGAGTAGAACAGTGTAGCTTGCTGTTGGGGTGTGGTTTAATTCTATTTTACCTGTAGTCTAGCAACAGTCTCAGCAAGAGCAGAGACATCCTGTGCTAGGCACTTTTCTAAGCCTAAAGCATGAGAGCCAAACACACTGTTTCCAAAAGATCAAAGGGGTAATAATAAATATTCAGGGCCAGATTCCAGTCCACCTATTAGGTGCATACCGTATTTACTCAAATTTAAAGTGACCCTCCAGTAATTAGATTCTATACATGGAATATTTATAAATTTGTTATAATTGTCCATGCATAGAATCTAATTATTGGAGAATCATTTTGAATTCACCCCCACTGATTTTGTTATCCATATCAGCACTTGAAAGGTGTACAATTCAGTCTTGCTAAACTCCTATGCCACAGATTAGACCATATGGCCTGATACTATTTTTATTACATATTTGATATATTGAGTTCTAAGTATGAAATATGGTATTATTAATTGAGTCTTGTAGTACACACTGGGTGTGTGTTTTCCCACTCTGCTAGTACACTGAATGGCTTGTTTTTAATAGTAATGGTAATTGTTATTACTTTTATTTCACTGGTGCCTTGAAATCAAAACTGGGATCATAGCCCCAATTATACCGTGGTACTATACATAAAATAATATCATTCTCAAAAAAACCCTAGCAATCTTAATGGACAAGAGAAATGATGTGAGAAAGGACAAGTTTTCATCATCTCCAGGTGGGAGTACTAAAAAGCACAAAAAGATTAAGCTACTTATCCAAGGTGAGAGAAGGGGCGTATGACACAGTCAAGAACTGAACCCAGATGTGTTGAATTCCTTAATTACAAAACCATTTGTCCTCAGTTTTTATTAAGGTATTTCTGCTTGATATTTTGTTGGACTTTGTTTTGTGCAAATAGGCAATTGGACTAGATGACCTCTGGAGGTCCCTTCCAGCCCTACTTCTCTATGACTCTCTGACCCTTGGAAAAATTAGCTCAGAATTAATTAACTGTAGATTTATTATTTTATTTACTCTGATTTGATAATCAGTTTTAAAAAAGAAATAAAAATACTGATGGCTTCAGTTATTCAGTTGCCAAAAACTCATTGGAACATTTAACATTTCTTTTTCAGCAGTTAGTGCATAAGATTACACATGTGTGCACACACAGTGTTTTCAACTGAGTGAATAACTCAGTTATTCAGTTGAATGCATGGGGCATTCGTTGGCCACATTATTGGCCACATCAGGCAAAAAAACCCGATTTCCGATGCAGTCAATTTTCTTTATATTGGTGCCGATTTGATATCGGACTGATGGATCGGTGCACCTCTAGCAGCAGCGGATGGGTCATAGGGCCTGTCCACCTCTGATCCAAGCTGGGTATTTCTAGCCTCTTGTCTAAAAAGATTGCTGACTGCTGCTCTAGCCATGGTCTAGCCAGTTGTTCCCCATTTTATATTTGTGCATTTGATTGTTCCACAAAAGTGCATACTGAGCACTTATGCCTAATGAATTTAATCTTTGTTTTTTATTTCAGACCATGTTTCCAATTTTATTAAGTTAATTTTGAATTCTAATCTTTCTTCTCTCTTCAGCATCTGTCACCCCACTTAGCTTGCTGTCATCTGCAGGTTTACTTAGTGTACAGTCTATTCTATTCTTGTAGTCATTAATAATGATACTGAAGAATACTGGACCCAGGATAGATCATTTGGATACCCTACTTGATACCTCCTGCTAGTTTGATACTGAACTGTGAAAGACTACACTTGAGCATACTATCTAAACTGTTATTCACCCACTTTACAGGACATTCATCTGGACCATATTTCCTTAACTTACACATCTTTGTTCTTTTTTTTCAATATGGGCCCAGTATTTACACTTTTCCAGTCTGCTGGGAATCTACCTGACTGATGGGTTCTCATAGGTTATACCCAATGGCTATGCAATTACCTTGGCCAGTTCCTTCCAATTACCCAGATGCTCACTTGAATCTCATCTGGCCGTGCCAATTTGGAAGCATTGAGTTTGTCTAAGCGACCTCAAACCTATTCTTACCTTAATACAGGATGATCATCTACCACTCTGTCCTGGGTCCTTACCATGTAATGGTTGACATTTTTGTGAAGACTGAAGTAAAATGGGCATTAAACAGTCCAGCCTTCTTTGCAAAAGTTCATTATTAGCTTTCCCTCCCCATTTAGTAAGAGAGGTATATTTTCCTTGGAGTTTCCCTTATTTGTAGCAATAGCATGGTTTTTGTTGCCTGCTAGCTGTATCTTGATTTGTACCTTAGTCCTCCAGATTTTTCTCATCGCAATGTTGAATATAGAAACTAGTTTTAAACAAGAAGGAGATTTAAAAATGTTTGCTGCTGCTTGCTTTGAGATGCAGGTAATTTTGATTAAGGTTTCCCAAGAGAAAGATTAGATTTTTTTCTCTCATTAGTTTAGATATTGCAGCGTTCAGCAGAACGTGTGCTCATTCGATAAATGGGTTGAGAAGTACAGGAATACTTTCCCATTGTGCTATAGACCACTGTAATCATTACTAACAGCGAGTCATTTAACTCTGCCTTGGAGAGGGAGTAGCTCTTGTCTGGAGCAGCTATTCTTAGCTATGTAAGAACATGGCTACAAAAACCAAAAGGCATCATCCATTTTGAAACACAGAGTTTGAATTGTAAAGGACAGGTTGGAAAGTACCAAATTACAGCATACAGCAGGCTGTGGTTTCTGTGTTGTGTAATCCTTGACTAAAAATAATATAGTTGTTAAATTCATTCTTTTGTTGCTTTAATGCAAAGAATAATACATCTCCTGATTACCAACACTAGAATCGTGAGAGGAATATGGTGTGAACCTGTCTACTTCCTGTGTTAATATAGTTGGTATTTGCATGAAATGCTCCTGTCTTCAGATTTTGAAAATAAACTTTGAGCAGATCTGGTAGCTAGGAGAACTCATCTTACCATCCCTGAAGTCAGTGAAGAAATCATAGGCTAAACCAAGTAAAGTTTAACCACCTTCCTTAGTCAAAGTATTTAATCCAATTTCTAATGTGATTCTGATATAGAAAAACTGCATTCATTTTGCATGCTCAATGAATTCCAGTTTAATCATGGTTATACTGATTTACCACTAATTCCCTTTTCTGACTAATTTAAAAGCACTATGTAACTTGCATCACCATTAAATAAGCAATGTGAGTTTGTATTGGACTTTGGATGAAGTAAGTCAGATCTGAGATCATAATTGGTTGTCTTGATTCAGAGTTGCTGATGTGTGGAAATACAGGTGCAAGATACTAAAAAAGAGAGGAGTGCCAGCTAGGCAAAAGTGTATGCAACAGCAAAATCAAGTATAAGAATACAGACACCAAGAGTGTTGACAGTGACTTCTAGAAAAGCAAAGAAGAAAATATTAAATGGTTGGGACCGATCCAGGAAAATGTTGAATGGCTGCGGCACAGCCAGTGAGATCACATTTAGAGCTTCTGCAAGAAGCTGCTCAAAATGCAAAGGGGTATTCTTAAAGCTGGGTCTCTCTGTTCTTACTTAAGGGAGTTTCAGGCTCTGAAAAGTCCTCACCTAATAGCTGGCATGAAAAAACTTTGGCATTGAAGCACCCATGGCATTGTTACAAAACTGTGGGGGCATTTTGAAAAACAAGTTAGCAAAGGGTTTGGCATTAGTACAGTACTCTTATTTAAATGATCTCTGCAGTATATGGCATCCTTACAAATCTTTGTTACTATATTCAGACTGTCTGTATACATGCCCTGCTATAATGTAATTGGTATTTTCTGTTTATCCTCGATCATGAGCTTATAGGAGAAGTAAAAGGAAGTAGCTTTTTAATTGTTAATCATTACGGACCCTTAATAGATCCTATATGAAGCAAGCAGATAACATCAGTATAAATTAGCTGGCATAACTTAGAATGCTGTACTGAAACTGAGCAGCCTAAGCAGTAGGACAACTGCAAGTCTTCGAAAGTACAGTAAAAGTGGGCAACTTTTCTGACATCCTCAAGCTATCACAGTAAAACTGCTTTTGGGACTGACAGCACCATGCTACAGTTGTATGTTGAATAATACACACTTCAGCATAACTGATTTTTCAGAAGCCTTGTACAAGGAACTTTGTTATATCTCACATTAATTAAAATATAAGATCTCTTACATATTAACACTTGTATATGTTCTTGGGAAAAGCCAGCTCTTCTCCTCTTTTTCACATTTATGAACAATCCCACCTATATAACAATAAATCAGGTGAAGTATTTTTTTTAATATAGAATAACACCACTCAGTGATTCTTAAATTCTTGTTTTTAAAGACAATCTTCTGTGGCTTTTGGAGGTATTTGAATTAGCTGAATTTTCACTAAGCAGGGAGTAGGTGTTCTAGGGCTGCTGCTTATTATACTAACCTGGTTACGTTCACTGTTACACTTTCCTCTCTGTGATTCAGGGACAGATCCAAGTTGGGCAGGTCCCTCCCCGTCCCGCACCCTTCCCACCCCCTTTCATTTTTCTCCTGCCATTAGTGAAGCAGAGCCAGCTGGAGTGGAGCAGGGACATGATGCTTCTGTGAAAGGACGTGTTGTTGCTAAGATCTGGGTCAATCCTTCCCTGGCTCTGCAGCCACCACTGAAGTAAGGGCTTTTGACCTTTGCTTACCATATAAACTGTGGCACCTGAGTCTAGGCAATGCTAGTTTCTCTTGCAGGAGCATCCTGTCCCTGCTCCTTACTCTCCTTTTTAAAATCCTAGACCTAGCATTGGTAACACCTCTGTTTTTATCCGCATAGGTCTTTAGGTCAGGGGCTCTCTCTCCTAAAACGTGTACATCTTCTAACTTCCAGGAAATCAGTCCTTGACTGAGGTCTGTAAAAGTTCCCACAATAAAAATGCTTAATACTTAATAAAAATAACCGAATATTGTGCTGCTGTCACATGTGGTGTTCCAACCAATCTCACTAAGGAATCAACAAATATTAAGTTGGTCTATTGGTTGCAACCAATAGACTTAAATTAAATGCAGCTACTCCACAAAACCATTGAAATGCTAATAGACCCTTTCATCTAAGATGCATAAGCAATTTTCAAGCTTTAATACTATAACTTAAAGCATATGGAAGACTACTCTATATTCAGCACTTAGTACAGACTTGTAAAAAAAATCATTGCTATTTAGTATTCTGAAAGCTGGCAAACATCTTGAAAGGATGATACATTAAGATAATCAATATGAGTAACCTGAAATTGCTCTAGAGGTCGTCTGCATAGTTGCCAGTTGCATGTTAGATATACATTATTTTAAACTTGTATTTGTCTACAATCTGAATGTCTTAGCGTGCTAATCATTAGCAAGATTAGCTAAGAAAGGGGAAAAACATGTTGACTCAATATATTTATTTGGTAATGATACATTTGTCTGATACCAAAAAAATTACCACAGAGATAAAAACGTATCTAATTCAACCAATCTGAACCTTAGAGGTATATTTATCCCATGAGATTCATTACCTCCTGGGGAATGTCAATTATTGTATTTAGAGCCTGAAATATAAATAATATATTTCCACCAAGCTGTGTGCATCAGGCTGGCATGCTAAGCCAGTCACTCTTCCCATCTGAGCAGCAGGCAGCAGTACCAATTCAACTATGCAAAAAATAGGTGCATGGAAATTTGGCAAGGCTGTTTCTGTACTGTTACTCTGAATGGAATTGTTTGAACAACCACCTTGTTTCAGTTGGTTTGCAAAAGCACATTTTGGCACTTTCGGGATTTAAAAGTAAAAAAGAATAACAGAAAGACTGCTTATCAACAGCAAGATACACCAGGATCAAGTGGCAACAAATCTTTCCCTTCTCATACAGCTGTTGCTGACTTATCCCACAGCAGTTCTGAATTTTTGACTGAAGCTGATGAAGTGTCTCCTGGTCTAGAGTCTTCTACTTCTGACAAGTATATCTCAATGGTGTAAGAAGACCATACTAGGAAAATGCTACTCATTCTTTCTACATGATTTAATCCTACTCGTTCTTTTTACATGATTTGACTTTACTCAAAGCCAAGGTGTTATTGGAAATGAGAGTATCAAATGGTTTTTCTATTTCCTAAAATACGGAAAACTGACAACTTCTGAAACTGAAACTCATGTTCAGTCCATGCCTTTCCTTTAGCTCAGAAAGACCAATTGTATCACTTTGGAGATGTACTGCCCCTTTCTAGAGAACAAACCTGACCCCTTCCCACCCCAGTTCTCCAAAGTAGCATTGGTCTTCTATAACCATATGTAACTTTTACTCTTTTGCTCATGTAGCAGCATTAAAAATGGACCCACCTGAAGAATTAGGAAGGGCTGCCCTGCACAGGGACAGAGTACACAGAGTTTGCCCCAGTAGGACACCGTTTGCCCTGAGGGTGAGTGAAGCTGTTTTGGAGGTAGCCCTCTTGGAAGCAGGAGGAGTGATGTAACCCCAGAAGGGTTTGAATGAGAGACATTAGCAAAAGCCCGAGAAGAGTCCTGGCTTGGGACTGGCTGACAGTTTTTCCGGGAGGGAGAACAAAGGAGAGAGAGAGGGTGGGAGACAGGCTGGAGACCAAGGAAAGGATCTCCCCACAGCCATCTCCTCCGAGAGCCCCTGGCAGAGCCCTGCAGAAGTAGCAGCAGTTCTGCACCGAGAGTGCTGCACTGGGTCTGTTCTCCCTCCCTTCCCCTTGGAGCCCTGTGGGGCAGGCACAAGAGAGGAGCTGTCTGTGAGGAGACTCCGAGCCTGGGAAGATCCTCTTGCAAGCCCGTGTGTGGCTGGGTGAGCACAGGGGGACGCAGGACCAGGGGCAGATTACTGGAGACTGCCCTGGTTTTCCCCTGAGTGAGAAGGCCCTGGGGAAAGGCAGGCTCAGATGCTGGAGGGAGCCCTGGGCTAGAGGGGCAGGGACTGCTCCAGCCACTAGAAGCCCTGGGCCAGGCAAGGCCCAGGGAGGGGCTGCATTTGCTGCTTGCTGTGAGGCTGTGCTGGGCAGGGGAAACTGTTACAACCTGGGAAGGGGTTTGAGCAGGAATCAGCTCTCTTGCAGGGGAGGAGCCAGCACCTGCTGTACGGAGACCCCCGGAGCTCCTGCAAGGGACACCAGCATTAGGGACCACCCACAGATCCTGTGCCAGAGGCACAGAGGCAGTCCTGCTCTCTGAGACACCCAGCCAGGGGGCTTGTAACGTGTATCCAAGAAGCATTGACCCTTAAGCCACCATCACCAGGTCATGCGGTGTAACATTTGTTCTATTGCATTGATTATATGTTACCTTGCAAATAATTAAATCCTGTAAATAGTTTATAATGGTCTGCAAGGTTGTTTGATTGTAAAGGGAGGCTCTCTGCTTGGGGACCCTGCAGCAGCTACCCAGGGAGCTGGGCAGGGCCACTATTCAGGTGAGGGCGTGGGCAGTGTCGCGCCCAGGGTTACACTCATATCTAGGTTTTACTCTTGCAAACCATCACTATATATACATAATGCTGAAAAAGTCTGTTCTTGTCTAATAAAAAGGATTGAACAAGAACCTGGTTTTTCTGGGTAAAAGCTGGTCTGTTGTGAGGAAGGATAAAGCATATTACAGTTGCATTTATTCAGAAGATTGAGAACAAAAAAGTGGCCTCTTCCCAAATCCATAATACATTCAGTTTGTCTCCATAATAAATTTCCCTAAACACATTATTTTAGTAGAAGTCAAAGAGTCTGCTGAAAATTGTAGCATGTGTGCATATCTTTCAAAATAACTTAAAAGAAATGGATATTTTACACAAATTAACCAAACCACACTTACTGATCAAGGATCTGGTGGGCTAGCTTTTAAATACTTGCTTGACAGGCTTTTAAGTGCATCTTCAGAATATACAGGCAGCAGTCTTTTGAGAAACAGCTTTTCATTCATAGAAATATTTTATTCAGTGACTTACAAGGGGGGGGGAAGTAACTACAGACCTATTATCATGAAAAACCATATCTTCCATTTTCTTTACAAAAATAGTCAGCTCCTCTCTAACTCATTATGCAGAAGCAAAATCCAGTTTTACAGCTGAAGACCCCATTTTGATTTCATTCTATTTAAACATAGTTATCTACCACAAAAAAGTTCTATGCTTTATAAAATAGCTAAATGCAGTATTCACTTGTCTTATATGTACCTTTTATACTTGCAGTACAGGAAACTAGGATGTTAAATAGACCTCAGACTGCTTTGCATATGCATAATATCTACATTCTGCCTTCAGCTGCACTTGGGCAGCACCACTGGAGGCACTGGCACCACCAAGGATAGAATTTAATCTTTTATGTCAAGTTATTTTCATGTATTAATTTATCATAGGGTTATAGAACATTTTTCCCCCTTAAGACTAAGGGAGAATAATGAGTGAACACTCTAAAGGATAAATAAAGCAATTTCAGGCTGAATTGTATAGGTAAAATCCTTAAAGATGTTTAGCACTGTAACAGGGTGGGTGCCCCCAAGGTGACTGTGGCACCCCCTGGCTATCACTCTGCTTCTTGTTCCTCTCTGTCTGTAGGTACTAGGGGTGTGTGAAGTGGGCCCTATTCAATTCAGATTCGGCCCGAATCGGGGGCAGTGATTTGATTCGTTGATTCAGATCACTGTCCCTGATTCAATTAGGCTGAATCCAAATCTAAAGATTCGATGCTGATTCAGAGAATAATAAGCCATGGCAGAGAACATCCTTGAATCAAGGGATTGATTGGCTCTACTGCCAATTTACGAATATTCATTGCAATGTGAGTAAAAGCTACTGTTGCTATCAACCTTTTTTTAACTTTCATCGGTAAGTATAGGAAAATTATTGCAATAGAAATTACAATAGTTTTCAGTGTCAAAAAGTCAAAGGAGCATCCAATCAACTTACTATTTTTAACATCATTAAGAATGAGAATGCGTGGGCACCAGGTGGGGTAGTATCTTTTATCTCTAAAAACGTAGGTTTGAGGTCCCTCTTAGCCTCGTGATTCAGCAAGTTTCAGAAGTATGTGAGTAATCCAATTCAGAATGTATTTCCCACTCAGTATGAATGACCTAATATCCATAGTCTGCAGCACAGGCTTTTTGAAATATGTATATGTGCAGCTAGAAAAGGGTGAATGCAGGAGTGTGTGAAAGAGGGCAATGTTGATAATTTTTTACTAGTTTTCAGATAGTTTCCACAATCAGTTTATAGGAATAGGACCATCTCATTACCTTTGAATAGTCAGGGGAAAAAAGCGCCATTGGTGAAAGAAATGATAAAATGACACATCAGACATAACAGACCCACCAAAAGCAATTATTTGGATTTTGCTAAAGGTTAATAAGTTTTCAGGAAATGTACTGGCTCTTTTGACAAGCCAGATAAACGGGCACCATGTCAATTTATGAGAGCATTTCTGGAACAGGGAAAGTGCTGACACTATTTCAACAGAAATGTTTCTAATTGAAATTTGCGCTGTGATTGTTGTGACCCTTTTAGTGCTATTTGATGGCATTATTGCAGCTGTTTCAGTCACATGTTTTTAAACAGTGCATTCACTGTTTTTTTTGGCAGGGGGTTGAGTTCAGGGGTCATTTTCTTTCTTTTTTCCCTTCAATTTGTAGAAAGTAAATGTCTGAAATTGCAGCTACATTTTCAGAGATAATGATTTCTTCAGTGGATTTACCTCATTATGTTCCACCTAATAATCTGGGCTTTATTTTTAGCTAAGAACTCACTGGTCATTAGTAAGAAACTAAAATATTATGCGCATGAGATGTAAAGTCTCATGCATACTGTGATTAAGCAGATCACAGCTTATAACATACTGTGATTAAGCTGATCACAGCTTATAACATACTGTGATTAAAGCTGATATCATTGATTTATTACTGCCAAAGCAGTGAAAGCCTCTGATTCTTGTGAAGCATTGTTTATATTTTTTAACCATTTAATTTGGCATTCAAATTTTAACGTATGAAAATATAAGATGAAACTTGCTAGCTTTTAATAATGAGGGTTTTAGTTTTAAAATGCATAATGGTAACCATGTAGGCTTTAATGTGTGGTGACTAAATTCCATTTAATGGGTGGCTGTTAACTCAAGATTGATATTTGGCAATCAAGCAGTAACACAGAATTCCTATAGTATTTTTCTGTTTGTTCACTTCTAATTTTTTTCAAGGCCACAAGACTTTTATAGCTTCTTTTAGGAATTCTTAATTCCGTGTACTGTACTGTATGGTAAGCCAACACAAGGACCTACCTAACCCAAATGGTCCATCAGATGTATATCAGTTTTGATAGCCAACAGAACATAAGGGAGTGAATGCGGCAAACATAATATCCAGCCCCTCCAGCCTGACTTACAAAATATTTACAACTAGGTCAACTTGGGAACCGTCTTCAGCATGAGTTTGGAAGGGGCTCAAACTCATGCCTTTGGAGCTGTAGTGAGGCCCCTTAGACTGCTGTTCCCAGTTGCCCCCACTGTATGGTTGAGTAAAAGCAAAACTTTTAGATAAGCTGAGGTCATTTAAGCTCCTGCGTCCCACTAAAAATCAGTGGCTGAATGTGGGCAGCTGTAGCATGAAAGCCCAGGTGGGCAGCTGTGGCATGAAAAGTGGCAGAGACAGCCATGTCCTAGCCACTAGGACAGAGGCGGGCAAAATACAGCCCGCCAAGCACTTTCATGTGGCCTGCAGTGCCCCACAACAAATTTCACCCTGCCCAGCCCTTCCACCCATAATGGTGGAAGCAAGGCACCCATGAGTACACCCTCCCCCAAGCACCCTACTGCACCTGGCTCCCACCCTTGTGGGCAGAAGGGCCTGGCCTGGTCAGCAGGCAGCTTCCGGGAGGAGCTGCTGCTGCTGCCACTGCTGCAGCCCCAAGGGACCTGCTCTGCTTCTCCAGTCTCCTGCTAGCTCCAGGCAACAGGTAGGGAAGCGGCAGGGGCAGGGCTGCATCTGGGTGGGAGCATGGGGTGTGGGGCTGGTGGCAGTGCAGAGCCCACACCTGGGGGACAGCGGCAGTGAGGTGCTCAGGTGGGTAGCTTGTGGGTATAAGGGAGGATGGGGGGGTGTTTGGACCCCTCCCCCCCCACTCCCCCGATGGCGCAGCAGCAGGTAGGGTGCTCAAGGTGCAGGTGCCTGGAGGGGCACAGCTCCGGCCAGTGATGCACATTACAGCAAGGAGTGCAACCTCCACTAGGCTGTCTTTATTGCTGGCACTCTTTCATTCACGTGCAGCCCCTGCATTCTCTGGGCATGGGAGGGAGGCCCCAGGTGCTGGAGCCTGCTGCCTTCCCTGCCGGGGCTGTGCAGTGCAGCAGGGAAGCCACAGGCACCTTCCCCTCGGGACCAGGGAAGGCAGCTGGCTCCAGCTCCTGGGGCTTCCCTCCCATGTCCAGGGAGTGCAGGGGCTGCACGTGAGTGGTGGGGAGCACCACCGATACAGATGGCCTGGTGGAGGCTGCACCCCTCATAGCAATGGACAGCACTGGCCAGAATCGTGCCCCACCCTGAGTGCTGCCTGGTGCTACTGCACCATGGGAGCGGGGTGGGGGCAGGTGCAGGGGTCTCTACACTACCCTACCCGCCCTCACACCGCGCAAACCCCACACTCTGCCCCCACAACCCCCACATATACACACACCCACCCCACACACAGCCTTACCCCCTCACACCCTCCCCCACACACCCTCACACCCTACCATACACACCTCCACACCCTACCATACACACCCCCGACCCCTCCACACATACACCCCAACCAGACACCACCCCACACACACACACACACTCCACCATACACCCCCCCACAACATACAAGACTAAGAATTTATTTTTGAGTTATTATGCAATCAATTACCTCTATATGGACTACTCAAACACAAATCATGACAAAATATTTTTCATAATAAAATTAAAATGTTATAGTAGGTGTATGACTTTTAGTGTATGATTTGGGGTTTTTTCTGGTTCTAAGATGGCAACTCCTCGCTATCCCAAAAGGAGTATTTCCAGGGGGCAAGGGAGAGACTTCTGGTGGCAAAGGTCTGGCCCCAAGATGGTGACCAGGGGTCTGGGCAGCTGTCAAGGGGTGGGGCTACCCATGCAGCCCTAGACAGCTCACAAAATCTCATTAAGCGGCCCTCCACCCAAAATAATTGCCTGCCCCTGCACTAGAACCTAGAGCAGTGGTTCTGAACCAGGGGTGCATGTACCCCCTGGGGGTACGTGAGATATATTTCGTACATTGTATAACACAGGTCGAAGGGCCCAAAAAAATTAATTTCCCATTGAAAGGGGGTACACAAAGTCTCACCCTGAGAGCAAGGGGTACGTCGACTGAAAAAGGTTCAGAACCACTGACCTAGAGCTTGTTTGCTGCAGACTTGAGCTGGTTTATTCCAGCCTTCCCCTCCCCCCAGATAACATTGCTAATCCCTGACTAACAGTAATATTTCCAGAAGAATATATGTGCTAAAATTCTGTTCCACTCTCCCAATATAGGCAGATGTAACAGTTGTATTGACATCAAAGGATACTGGTACAAGCTGCTACAATGCAACTGTTACATATGCATTATTCTGTATCAATACAAATGGAGCAGAACTGCTCCAACTTAAACCCTGCTTCATTCAGTATCAAAGTTAAGTGGTATGGTTCATTTTTATCACTATATGATCAGGCAGGTGTAACAAACAGTTACAAGTGGAACAGCTGCTGCTAGCTCCTGAACAGCAGTTCCTTTTCCTCTTCTCCTTCCCCTTCAAAGTTGCTAAAATGTAAAATTGTCCATATGCTCTGTCCTTTCATGCTTTTTGTACAGAGCCTCTCACTGTTTGGTCATGCATGTTGTCTTTGCTTTCTAACACCCAAATTTCAAAAAATTTCCATAAACTTCATACAGAAAAGAAAGAGCCTATTAAAAAAGTAAAAACCTAAGTAAATAAATAAAATATTATTTTTGGTAAACTTGCTGCAGTTGGATGGTTATGACCTTGTGAACAATGCTGACAACTCTGTAACATACACATGTGGTTCTTAGAATGTTTATTATGTCAATATGGCTCTGATCATAGGTGGAAGATCTCACTATCAGTACTTTAACTTTATTTGGCATTTGATGCTTGACAGTTTTGTCTTTACTGCATTTAGTTTATTCATCAAACCTTTAATTTTTTTATCTAAATGTTGGTAAAATATACATAATTGCTTCAGGCTAAATGCCTCTGTGGAACTGTCTAGCTGCATTTTATTCTACAGAAAATACATTGTTTTTATAAATTCAGATCAGCCTCTGAAAAGGTGTATTCCTGAAAGAGTGTATGTATTGGAATAAACCAACAGGACTGATAATACAGGAGCCTCTAATACTGAGTTTATGGTAGGCATAAAAGCAAAAGATACAAACTAGCTGTCACTGTATATTGTGCTTATTATAAGCTTAATGTTTTCAGTGTAATTACTGTGCAGAACAGAACTCCACCTCTTTTACTAGGACTTTTTGACATTTTAAATTATACACTATTGCTGAATTTTTAAAAAGAGAACAGCACAGTAGGAAACATCTAGCTTGAATGAACATACTAATTTATAAACCACACTGCAATAAATGGGTTTGATGATTCTTGTTTGTGACATTCTGCTGGAGATTAGACTTTCTTATAGCCTGAAAAAAATAGTTGAGGCATGTTTCCACAGTTTTAAATAAATAAATAAATAAAGACTGTCTTCTGCCCTAAAGAAAAGTTTTGCAATTAAGTTGACAGCTTCTGGCTTGTGCACTGGCATCGCAACACTGCATGAAACACTAAACAGTGCCTGTGTCATGTACTGAAATCTCTAATTATTAACTACAAGTGTGCACCCAGAGAATTTTTCACTAAAAACATTTATTGTGGTTGCACATTTATGTTATCTGGGAAAGAATCTTATTTATAATGCTTTACAAAGGAGTGCTCAACCTCTGCCCAGCCTGCAGGGGTGCAGAAATTTGGCAGGGGGGGAGTGGTGGCAACTAATGCCTGCACTGCCAAATTTCCAAGCCTCATAGGCCAGATGACATGGTCCTATGTGCTGGATCCCATCAGCATGCAGGGAGTCAGACTGGGGCAGCGCAGCCTGATTTGGTATACATGGGGCTGAGCCGCATCTGCCATGCACAAGGTTAGGGCTAGGGTGGGGGCTGTGGCTGCAATATAGTCTGTGTAGCTAGGGACTGATCCAGTGCACGCTGGATCAAACCCTAGCTCTGTGCATGCCAGATTTGGCCCCTGGACCCACCCTACATTCAGTTCATAGATTCAAAAGGTAGGGTACCACTTCTTAACTCTACATTTCTTCACCAACTGCTAGCTGTCTTCAGGCTTAAAGCTAAAAGATGCTTTTGGTTGTAACACATGATCAAACATAGCATACCTTTCATCAACTCAAGCTCTTTTCATTTGTCCTCCAAACTTCTCTTCTTCCTTCCATTTTGCCACAGTTTTTCCTTTTACGGTTTGGCCTTTCTTGTTTTTCCTGTTAATCTTCAGCCATATTCTGTGTGTGCAATTTGTATCCAGTTTCTGCCAAAAACCTTGAAATGTTCAGTAAAGTAGCATACATTGGTTCTGTCTACAAATGTGGCTATCTATAGCAGCCTTTCAACTCTTTTCACCTAAGTCATACACCTGATTTAAGTGATTTAAAGTTGTTTGCTTCAGAATATTTCCACAGAATCCCAGAATGAAGTGGGAGTTAAAAAATAACAAAATAGCAAACTTATTTTTTTTTAATTACTTGTTGAACTTGGAGTGGCTTCAGAAGGGCATTCAAGTGTATGATTTAAACAAACTTAATCAGCTTTCGTCATTTTACCAGTCATGAGGGGAGGAAAACAGAATGTTACCTTGAGAGGGCATATTATAATTACAAACTTCATTGGAGGATGTTGTGGAATGCCATGTTTTTGACATAAATGTCTTCCAAGTTTGGTATTATTCCTTGATCATTTCTCTGTATAATTTGCATTTTCAGGTTGTCATGTGATTTCACTCTTGAAATTGCAGCATATAGCTAACTATGTCCAAACACAGGTTGTGGTAGGTAAACACCTACTCCATCAAGGCTTTGACCTTGGTGTCACAGAGTGCCCTCCAGGAAAAGGTTCTTTCCCAGGACCACCGTGACCTTTTCTGGTCTCTGAGACCAACCTCATCCCTAGCCCAGATTCCTTCCAACTCTGAGGATCTTGGCATTTTGGTGCCTCACTTTTCTTGGTTCTCTCTGGTGCTGACTCAAGGATCAAGCATTCACTTCCACTCCTGAAAGAGGGGCTTCACCCTCTGCTGAGGGGACTGAACTCAATCCAAAGTTTCAAGCAACACTGCAGACAATCTCTTTATTAAAGACACTTGTTGGGGAAGGCCACACAGCCAGAGGTTCTCTGCCCTATCAGTTAAGCAGTCCCTCTATCCCCAGTCCAGCTGTATCGCCCTGAGCACCCTCAATGAAGCTCAGCTCTTCCCTTCCCAGTCTTTCCTGCTCCCCAGGGGTTCTCTACCTGCCTCAGCCCCCCCTGAGGTGGTGAAGTTTCAATATTTTTAAACGTCTCCACAATGGCCATGACTTAAGATACTTCTGAATCATAGATGTGTATAAACTGTAAGGAACAACAGGCACAGCTTCCTAAGCTATGATTTTCTCTCCGAATGGAATTTCAGTGTTCGTTATGTCACACAGAAATCAGTCTAGGCACACACAAAGTTTGTTCTAAGCAGGTGACAATCAGGCAGAGATTTAATTCGTTGAAGTCTTACAGTGGACTGAAGCCCACTACTGCCTCCCAGCTTGTTTAGGAGTTCATGTGTGATGTGCCCACATGCACCGTATTGCATAATGCTTTTTTGTGGCTGCTTTTTTTTATTCATTTCTTGCATGTTTTCAAATTTTCTCATAGTTTTGAAATTTGTGCAAATCTACACTCTGTAAGTTTTAACATATGTGGGGATATAGTAAGTGCAAACACCTTAACATTTTCTTAGTCCTATTCCTCAAAACATTCGTATATACATCAGTGATTCTCAACAAGAGTGTTGGGGTACCTTGGGGTGCCACCAGATCCTTTGAAGGGTGCTGTGAGGTATGAGGAGCTAAGCAGATCATTGCAGACTCAGGATTGTCCCTGCCTGAACAACCCCCACCCACACTCCTCATCCCCTCTGTAAGGAGGTAAATGCTGTAGTATATACATTTTTTTAGTTTTCTAAATTGGGTGTCACTTAATTCACAGAAGTTATAGAAGGTTGACTCGAGTCCAGTGAAGTATGCCTCAAGTCCAAAAAGGTTGAGGACCACTGATACACATGAAAGAATTATTTTTGCTCTGCTCAGGGAATAGCCTGACCTTTTAAAAGTTTAGTGATATTGCCACCTCACTGTGGTTTTTTACTGTTCAAGAAAAAAACTTCCTCCAATGCAACCAAGTCAAATATGCTTAGAAAAGCAGTGGCTTCATTATGTGTAGGGGGCTGGAGGAAAGAAAAATGTGTGTGCTCCACATGATAAGCAAAATCTGAGAAAGTTTAACTATGTAAATTACTTTTCAAAGTTACTTCAACTGGTGCAGAGATATAACTAATTGAGATAGTTGTGTGTGCTTTTACAGTGGTGAGAGAGCGTAAAGTAAACAACAGAGCAATAACTGCTACCTTCTACTATACTGTCATCAGGGATTCAGATAAGAAGAGAAATGTGAGCAATAATAATTGGTAAGCCTTAAGTACACAGTGGAAATCCAATAATACAACAATGATTTATGTTTTGAAAGAACACTGGAATTACCATAGCCATCCCTTTGTAACTCTCTTTCACCCTGTCAGCTCCATTTTAATCATTTATATATTTGTACAATTGTAATTAAGAAAAAATCTATTATCAAAGAAGAATTAAAATGTTATTAGTGTGACTTCTCTGACAGGCAACCTTATAATGTAGATATATACTACATGCAAAAAACATTTTGAATCATATAAAAATGCATTTTTTTAAACCAAGACCAAAAGAAAAAAAGATTGGGGAAAAAAAATCAGCATAACAATGCAAGTTTGAATGTGCTGGAATTGTGTGAAATCTGTCAGTCATGAGGAGTGCGCTCAAACCAAATAATAATTATAGCCCTGGTCCTGAATATAGCAATAAGTGGCAAAAAGTAGAACTGAGAGACTGAAGCAATGGAATGAAGTTATGGACTATCCATTGCCATTGACCCAGTGACTCCTAGATGTCCTCCTTCTACCGTCACCTTTACATGCCATTGTGTATTTCAAACTGCTCAAAAAGGACGGAAGCTGGAGCACTTGCAGAAAATTCAGGCTGACACAAGCAGACCAAAGAAAAGAGATTTTCTGGAAGGCTACGTTGAGGCCATACCAAAGGCAAGGAAATACTGTTCTTCCTCTTTTTGCTAAAACATGTTCAAAGAATCCCAGGGTTCTTGACTGATCAACTCCTAATGCTTAAAGTCCACAAAATAGTCCAGCACTATTTGCTGTGGAAAACAGTGGTTTTTCAGAAAAGTCAGAACTGAGCACAGCACAGAGCCTCCATACTTTTAATTAGAAGTTGGAAATGTATTATTGCCTCCTTTATAAGCTTAAAGGCCACATCTTTCAGATCACCTCTAAGAACTAGACTGCCTCTATAATTAGGGGATAGACTCATTTTTTAGGTAATCTTCTTGGTTGGATCTCTGTATTGAAGATAGGTCATTTTTAGAACAACAGTTCTTAAAATAAAGCTGAAATAAACACAGTGCATTTATCTTTATAGCTGAGTATCCATTGCAGTAGAGACAGGATATCCTGTTTCTATGATGTTAATCAATATTAAGTAAAGATATTTATCTTTAATTCATTACCAGAAATATTGACCTGTAAATACTTCATCAAATTATTTGGAGAATAGTTTTTATTTTTATCTGTTATAAATGGCAATGATGATGATTATTTAAATTAAAAGTTTTAAATCACGTGTATTATATTTATGATCTGATCAGTGAGATCTCTTTACAGTGTGTTATAAATCCTCAGATTTTAAAAATGAAAGGAATACCTTCATTTAATTCAGTTAGACCTACTTTGATTGTGGTGCTATTAAGCCACTCTACACCAATATCAACATAGAAGTAAAGAAAACAAAGGACTTTTTCTTAAAACATGACCTTAGATCATCATCTTCTAGAAGTGCCATATTCTAGTAAAATAATTATTTTGCCTAAAATGAGATTAAAGTAACACTGGAATTCTCTCTTCTAACCACATCTCAAAGTGACAACATTTGGTTGAGGTAATGGGCCACAGGTGGAAAAAAAATGAAGCTTGAGGTCCATACACAACTATGTTTTTAAATAATTACCACAGGCTTCATTTTTCAGGTGTTATTCCATAATATTTTTAAGCAAAAGCATCACAGATCATCACTTGCTCACTACATAGGATTTCTTAAAATTTTGCCCTTTAACTTTATTTTTCTTGAATTAAGAAAAGACATTTTCTTTACTTTATCCTGCTACTTAAAGCTGTCCAAAACTTTTCATAAGCTGTTTAACTCTAAGTTTCACATTTATTCAACTCCCATAGTGCTTATTCAGCTTTTTCTTAAGCAGCTTTTTCATTCTTTTCCTACTCTGTAAAGACTAAAGCAAATTTAACTGTAGAACTAATCTGTCATTTCTCAATCCCTTTTCCTCATTCCATGGTTTCATTTTTGCGTGACCAATTTTCTCCATTATCTTTTCTGTCCACTATAACTATACCCTTGTATGCTAAAAACCCTATGGTTAGCTGAAATCTCTTCTAAAGTCAGTATTCTTTTTGTTTCTCTGTTATCCATTAAATTACTTTCTTTTCTTTCTCTTGTTTTTCAATCTAACAAAATTCACCTTCCAAACTGGTTATATTTCAATAAAGTTCAAAGCTGCTGGTAAACAATATTTCCTCTAGAGTTTTTTAATGAAAATGTTGCCTTTTTGCCAGTCCTGTTTTTCCAAACCTTTTTGTTAAATTTACTTTATGTAATACTTTCTCAAAATTATAAAGAATTCAAATGAAAAAATCCTTTGGCCACTTTATATTCTTTCAAAGTTGGGCTCCTTAAATTTAGATGAGTTTTTGATAGCTGAGTTCCTAATATTTTGAGAGTATTTTACCCCTCATGTCTTATGCTCTCTAGAATTTAAATGATGTCTAGTCTTGGCCAAATTTTTGACATTGTCTCATTTCCTGAAATTTGGTCCCCAGTAGTTGTTGCAAGTGTGGGGAACTCAATAAATCAGTCAAAGGGAAGATATCTGTACTACCTTTAGGAATCTGCAAATGCATTTGGGGTTTTTTATTAGCATCCTAATCTATACTTTAATTTTGAGAATATTGTTTATGTTAAAAAGATAATGTGTCCACCTGCATGCATTTGGACACTTTAAAAACGGCAAATGTGAGTATTAGCCCTTCTTCCAATCACCTGTTTCTGTATGGAAGTGTTGATAGAAATTAAAGAAATTAATGTCATGAAGTAAATAAGCAGATCACCCAAATTTTAATGGAAAGTCTTAATGCTTCATTTTAATGAGCCAGATTGGACTTGGCAATGAAGAATGAAGGGCAACCTGCATAATTCTGCAGTTTAATCAACAATAAACCACTGAAATAAATCTCTTGGCCAAATTACAGTAAGTGTAAATGTTTATAAACAATTTTCATTCTACTATATAGAAGCAAGTGATATGGAATATGAATGAAATCTAAATGAAGCAGAAAGCCACAGAAATGAATTACAGTAATCTAGCACAGGAGTAATATTTGGAATCCTATGACTAGCTAGGTCTATAAAAAAGACTGATGAACTCTTGAGTGACACTTGTGTTTTGCAACAGTCCCATCTGCGCCAGCTTCTTGCCCTGTATACAGGATCAACAAATTCCACTTCTGGGTTCCATTATGGTTTCTCTGATCCATGAATGTGTTTCTCTAGATAGAACTTAAACCAGCTGCCTTCCTGGGAGGAAGGAGGACCCAGGAAACTATAGGCCCGTTAGTCTTACCTCGATCCTGGGTAAGCTTTTTGAGAGAATTATCCTGGCACATGTCCACGAGGGGCCAGCAGGGGAGATTATGCATAGGGTCAACCAGCATGGGTTCATTAGAGGCAGGTCCTGTCAGACCAATCTGGTGGCCATCTATGACCAGGTCACAAAATCCTTAGACGCAGGTGTAGCAGTGGACGTAGTATTTCTGCACTTTAGGCAGGCCTTCTTGTGACTCATGTTTGTAAGCCTAACTGTGCTAACATTGTGTGGCATTCTGTGACACCTGGGAAAGGATCGTAAGGCATCCCAGTGTGAATGGACTTGCATTCATTTGTTCTAATGTCTTTCCATCTCTCCAAATTGTGCATGCTTTGTCATACAACAATTCATGGCCTTCTTTTTCCCATGTCAGTAAATGATATTTGCTATCCTTAACATTTAAAGAAGTGAATATAAAAATATTTCTCAGTAAAGTAGATTCAGAAATTCAGTGGTGTGGGAAATATAAAAAGATTACAAAGGTATGTTAGAAAGCGAATTGTGCAAGTGAGCATTAAACCAGTAATAAAGTACACAACGGCCAGAGGCTTCACTGTTTTATTTATCAGATTGTTTCTCCATTGACTACATGATACGCAAAGACCAGAGGAGGTTCTTGTGATTAATTTCAATTGTGATGATCAATATGCAAAGAAAGCAATTATATAGAAGATCCCAGAAAATAATATATTAAGAGCAATAATATGGGATGACAAAAATGTCTGTACTTGCAGATTTTAATGCATTTCACTGTTCTCATTAATGTATTTGCATAATTTAAAATAATCACTCTATATAGTGAAGTAGCAAGCTAGTTACCCTTGGATTGCTGTCATATGTAAACCTCTTCTGGTTTGAGAGCCCTTTAGATTTGGCAAAGTAGTTTTCAACAGGTGGAATTATTTGAAAACTAAGTAAGTGGACTTCACGAGCAAAATATCTGCAAATTATCACAGATTAGTATTCTAGGCAAAATTTTTGATAATTGTTAAACTTCCATTTTTAAAACAATGAAGTTATAAGTGGCATAATGTAGCTGATCATTAACATTTCTTGTAAACAAACTTTTGCATGGTGGTTTAAAAAGTGTTTGTGCATGTGTGTATAAATAGGAAAATGAACTGTGAAAGTGTAATTGAATTATATTAGCATAACTTGAATTGAAGTTTAGGAAATACCAAACACTTCGATTAGCTTGCATATTTGTATTTTAAAATTGAATGCTATGACATGACACTTTTAGTGCTTACCAAAATCACAATTGGGTGCAATGTTCAAATATATGACACTACCACCCCACTTTCCCTCCTTCCACTGTCCTCCTATCAAAAGATACGTATCATGTTTGGCACTGTATATTTAACTGTTTCAACCATGACCATGGTAATGCTTATTTAATGTGATATCTCAAGGTGGTTGTTGACATTAGGGACCTAACTTGGCACTTCCGGACATTAAAGAATGAGGTTCTCTGACGTAAACTTTAAAAAAAAAGCCAGTCCCCACCCCGAAGCTTACTCCTCCCACCATAAAACAACAAAGCTCACCCCTCCCACCATCACCACTACTGCTACGAAGGCTGTAACAAGCACGCTCACCCACTCTAGCTTTTTAATGGTGGTTGGGGCTGGTCTACATGTAGAGAATGATGAATTTACTATGCCAAAAATGCTGACACCACCCCTTTTATCTCAGGTTGTAGTTGCTCATGTATTTAGATACAGAAGTCACAGGTTTAGTTCTGGCTGTCAGCAT
Organism: Alligator mississippiensis; assembly: GCF_030867095.1. Taxonomy (NCBI): domain Eukaryota; kingdom Metazoa; phylum Chordata; order Crocodylia; family Alligatoridae; genus Alligator; species Alligator mississippiensis. The sequence continues at coordinate 154,326,495 of NC_081828.1, read as the reverse complement.
CATCTTATACAACTTCCATATCAGCCTTTTACCTCTTGTATTGTTGTACACACTGCATTGAAAGATGATCATTCCAGTCTTTTATGTGAAGCTTTTCTACTCCTTACATTTGTATTGCCGACACAGTTTCTAGAAAATTTGTAAATTATACATTGGATTAAATTCAAAGAATTTAATTAAATCATTGCTGTTGGAACCATCTGCCTCTAATCTGAATCACACATCTTTGTCAGTGTAGCTATAATGTGTGTTATTCATTGTTACTTACTTTAAAGCCTAACTAAGTGGGTTAAAAGCCTGATGTGAAATCAAATGGTGATATAGCTGTTTATTATGCCAAGCCAAGTAAATACCATCTGAGCTTCCTCCCTTGCTGCCACAATTAAGTTAATTACTTTAAAAATACTTGCGAGTCAGGGAGCTTTATGAAATTGGGTAAGAAATTAATTCCATCGCATTTAAATTTGGAAAAATGGCATTGGGTTCCCAAGTTGTGAGATTTATATTCTTCTCTCATATGGAGAACTATACTGTCAATGGGTAAGCTGTCTCGTGGGAATGAAATGTGAATTTTGCTGACATGCTGTGGTCTCTCTACAGAAAACACATGTTGACAGTTTGACGGAGTGGCCAATTGATTGATTTGTTGTTATGTTTTTGTTTTTAATACTAGATGCTGAAGAATACCAGCCTCCAATATGGAAATCATACTGTGAGTATATCTGAAATCTAAATGAATGTCAATATTTTAACAAAAAAATTATTATGAAATATTTTCATTCTCTAAATTAAAACAAAGTATTTAAGTACATTGGGTATCTGTGAAAGTCACTTCATTAGGATGTGGTAAAAACAAACAAACAAACAAAAACCCTGTTTTCTGTTTAACCACAGTACTATAGGGGTGATAGCAATAACAGCATCCGTACCGAGACATAGACACATATGAGCTGCTTCTGCATGCGACTGGGCTGTTCACACTTGGGTCCTTGGTTTTCCTCTGAAACTGTTAAAAAAGATTCCCATTCATAGGAATATGTTCTTCTTTATGAACACTGAACGACCGCACCAATTTTTACATCACCAAACAACATGATAATAGCTTTTGATCCCTATCGGTGTAGGCTAGATTAGAAATAGAAGGCTTGATATACCATTATCAATCCTAGAAACCAGTGATGTTAGCCTTTTGGCCCTGGGGACCAGATGAGTGGCAAGGACTGGCCCACAAATTCGATTATATCCCATGTACCAGGATCGGGCCCCACAGTGCCTCTGCCTGGCCCTGCATGCCAAGATTGAGCCCCCATTCCCTGTGCTGCCCCCCATCTGCCAGGATTGGGCCCTGTGCCACCCCTGTGCAGCCCCACATGCCAGGATTTGACCCCATGCTCTCTGGCTTACAGAGCTCCCCATAGGTCTGGACATTTGGCAGCAGGGGAGCAGCCACTGCTCTCCCTCCCACTGTCAAATTTTCAGACTTGTGGGGGGTCCCAGATGACATGGCTCAGGGGATGGCTCTGGCCCATGGGCTGGGGGTTGAGCACCCCTAATCTAAACCATCCAGTGCCCCCTATAAAATATATATTTACATGATTGTCTTTGTTATAATTGTACTGTATCGTGAGGTGGCGCTGATCAAAGACAAAAATAGTTGATTTTTAAATGTTTATTTATAATATTGATTTTTTTTAACATTTTAAAACCATGTGGAAATTTTCAGTGAGGTGTTAGCCCTGTTGCTATACTCTTTCCAGAACTAAAACTACTCTAAATAAAAAGTTATCCCTTTTATGATGGCAGCTTCAAACTAATCATGACACCATTTGCAAAATATAACCCTACAGAAACATGAAGTAGTGAGTTGTTAACCCTGTGCATAAGCACCTGACCAGTCCCTTTGATTTTAGTGACATCAAAGGCAGCTCCTTGGCAGCTAAGCTCCATACATGAGCAAACATGGGAATATAATAGAACCCACAAATGCACTGGTTTTGTGACATATTTATTTCTGTATAGTATTATAGGGTTACAAAGATTACAGGTAGGAATACTTTTCCCTAGACTTATGATTTTCATTATAGTATTTTCTTCTGCTGTTCCTAGAAAATATTGCTTACGTATAGCTACAAAGAAAGTGACAATGTAAATCTTCAGTAAGATTACATTGATTTTAGTAGCACTACTCTTTCTCAGAGTTAGGCACAGACTTAAGTAGCTGGCTGAGCCAAAGCCTGCTTTACCACCCCCACCAGGAGTTGCTGAATTTTGTTCTTTTCAGAGGCAATGCTTCCTTTAAAAAAGATATGTGCAAAATTAATAATCCTAATGACAGATAATCTGAGAGGATTGTTAAAGGAGTACTTGAAATAAGAGGGTATCTGGGAAGTCTTGGGCCCATCAAAGTCAACTGCAAAACTCCCACTGAGTTTTTTTGGTGTCAGGGTTCTGAGGTGTGACATAGGCACTTTATGGAAGACTCTGGGAATTAGCATGACACTTTTTAAAAATCCTTCCAGAATTGCATCACTTGTGAGGCAGTTGTCAGATTAGCACAATGCAGCTAAGAATCTTTCCTTTGCTTCTTTCTCCTAAAAGCATACATACCACCCTAGGAAACTTTTAAGCAAACAGACCTAATGTACACAGTCTGAATAAATAGGTTATTATTCAAATATATTCAAGATGCCAATTCTGTGGTGGTTGACAAAATCATCTCCTCAGCAGCTCAGCTCCGTGCATAAATGACCTTAGAAAATGTTGCACAGTTCCAACATGCAGTGTATTTAAACACATTTGATAGTAGTCTAAAATTACAGAGATTATTACTAAGAACAGTTTCCACAAACATATGTTTTTCATTGCAGCGTTAGTTTCTTTGAAGCTGCTTCTTTATTCCTTCAGACACTGACAATTTTGACTTAATCACTGGGAAGATTACAGACAGTAGTAGTATTAATCTGCATTATGATCTACCACTGTGTCACATCAGAGTCTTTAAGATTAGTGTTCATGTGTATTCAGTGTCTATTAAACATCATTATTATGGTATTTTAGTAAATGTCCCCCATTTTTTCAGTTTGTCAGAATATCATTAAAATATCCTATATATGTTGGTTTGTTTGTTTGTTTTTTTTTTGGGGGGGGGGGGTCCCTTAAAGTATTTTAACTACTGCATAAGTGGACTGGTACTTTATTGTCATTTTATGAGTGTTATAAAACAACAATCCTGCCAGTTGCTCCACGTAGGCAGCTCACTGTGTCCTCATAGAGTCTCACTGAAACCACCAGTGCTCCAACAGGGTGCAAGGATCAGGACCACCATGCATTGTCTTTAAGGAGCCAGAACACGTGCAATGGCATTTCTCAAAGCTTGTTTTCTTATGCTTAGACACACAGCTCTGCAGAAAGGCTATTGCAGAAAGGGGCCTAGTTCCAGCATGAAAGGTCTTCAGCCAGTAATGAAATGTTAAAGGAGTGTACTGTCAGAAGGATAGTACCACCTCACTGCTTTTCAGACTTGTCCTATGTCCAGCTTCAGTGTTCAGGAAGATTATTTTTATAATACAGACACTTATATGACAAGATGCTGAGGGCATATCCTTACACCAGCACACCTCTGTGGTTAACTCTCAACAAACATTTTTTCTGTCTACCTCTGAACAGCTAGAAAAGTTAGAGCAATGTGCAAAAATATGCAGGTCCAGGTCCAGTAAGTACCTAAGGTCCCTTTTCAGTGGGTGTGTCTACACATGCACTTTAATGCACAGTAGCCTGTTTTGCTGCCCATTAAAGTATCACTTCAAAAACTGTGCTAATATGCTAATGCACAGTAAAAATAGGCTACGGCCCATTAAGTGTCACTAAAAAAGCACGCACTCTCACTACTGCGCATTAGGGCAGGCTAATACACATTTATGAAGTACTGCACAGTAGAGATACTAAATTGAACATACAGTAGCAAAAGCTCATTAATTCATGTGTAGACATGCCTAGTATTTCTTAAACACAAGCATGTAGTCCCACAAAAGTTAATGGGACTATTCCTATTCTTAAAATTAAGCAGGTACCTGAACACCTGGCTGAATTCAAGCAAAAGGGTGCAAGTGAAAGCTTTTTTATAAAACTTTTCCAGAAAGGGGACGGTTGTTTTTAGGGTGGTACATAAAAGTGAAGATGTGGAATCATCCTCTCCATCAGAGCATATATGAGCACTAGATGATGTTGAGATGTATGCTCATAGAGGGCTGAGCAGAGCCAGGATTTTGTTAAGGGGGGAGAAGTGACCTACACTGCAGGGGTTGCCAAACCCCCACTACTCCCACCCTCACACACACCAAGGTGAGCAGACTATACCATAGGAGCAGCAGTGGGGGACTTTTTAAAAATCCCTCAAATATGAAAAAAAAATGTCCTTCCCCTTCCTTTTCCCTCTATGCATAGTGGCACATCCCCATCCTTCCCCTTCCTTTTCCCACCCCCTGCCCATCACTGCCATTGACACTGTCTCCAGGTGACCCTGTGAGGGGTGCTCCAGAGCCCTGCTCCAGCTGGGCCGCACATGGAGCCAGGCTTGTCTATAGAGAGCAGCGGCAGGGGGTGGGTTACGTTCCCTCATGCCTGCTCCTGAGATGGCAGAGAACACCTGGGGAGACTGAGTAGGAAGGAGGAAGCTGTCTGCTGCTGCCACTGTCCCTAGCTGAGCCCAGCTCCATGCAGAGCCCAGGTGGAGCAGCTCTGGAGCTCCCCTTCCCCACCTCTGGGACAGCTAGAGACAGCAGCTGAGAAGGAGGGGGTGGAGGGGTTGTGCCACTGAGCACAGAAGGAAAGGGTGGGAGTGATTTTTACTTGCTTCGGGGACTTAAAAAAGAGCTGCTGCTTCCATGGCATGAAATACTGACTGTACCTCTGCACATCCCCTGGATCCAGCTTTGATGAGGTGCCTTAGGCTTGTGATACATTATAGAATTTAAAAGGCAGCAGGAAGTAAATTATATTCTACCTTTTCTTGGCAGAAGGAAGAAGAGCACAAGGTTTTTCTTAAGTCACTGTGGTAGGATATGAGTATACATGTTGTCTGTGTTTTGATGCAGGAACCAAAAGCCAGTGATAGTATGATGCCGTTCTCTAAAAGGCAGTAATAAATATGATTTTTGCATGCGATCCCTTTTTATGAGGTTAATTTTCCCAAGCTAAAGTAATAATGAATCCCTTTGTTCAAAGTGTGGTCTTTTTTGTAATCAAAGAGAATTTATCTTTAACCTGTCTGTCAGCTTTAAGCACAGAGGTGGATTGGGTCAGATGTCAATCACATCTTTCATACTGTGAAAAGAAATCTATTTTGTTATGACTTCAAGCCGCCGTATTCCTATAAAGCAGGATGTGTACCCAGTTCTTCAAAAAGTTAGGTGCTTAAATAATTATATAGATAATTATTTAAGAGACCTGATTTTATTAAAGTTCTTAGTGCCTAGCAGCTATTGCTGAAGTCAGTGTCATCCAAAGTGCTGAGCGCTTGATACTTTTGCAAATGTGCATATTGAAATCAATGAGAGCTGCAGGGTGCACTCTGAAAATTAGGTCACTTAATTAGGTGTTTAAGTAGGCTCATAGGAGCTTTGTTTTCAGGACCCATTTTCTAATGTCTTGGCCATAGTATTTGACTTGTGTGAAAGCTCAGATATAATAAACATTTGAGAAAAGAACAAGATATATAGAGAAGAATGAAGTTTTTGAGACTGTCACTCATATCCAGTCTCCTCCTTTAACATCTTATTCTCTCCATTTCTAAGACACTCTCCATTCCTTGTTCTCCCTTTATCTGGCTGTCTCTTGTTGATTTTCCCCCACCCTTTTCCTGTCATGCACTTTCCGTAGGAATTCCCAGCAGACTGTTCTTGCCTGCCAGCTTTTCTTTCTTGCATATCTCTGGTGAACTCATCCAATTGCTTGATTTCATCTACCATTTTTTTAGTGACAACTCTTGAGCCTTCCCCTCAGCTCCTAACCTATCCCCTCTCACTCAATCTGATATTTTAGCTTATCTTTCCAACAGCTTTACAGGGTTGTCCTGCTGTCAATTTACAGTTAACATTGCCAAAAATGAACTCCTTATCTTTCCTCAGAAACTCTTCCTATTCACAATATTTTCTATGGCTCTTGAGTGTGTCATCATCTATTAAGTCATGTAGGTCAGTAACTTGAGGTCATTTTATGCTTCTGCTTCTTCTTTGTCCAACAGATCCAAACAGTGTTTGAATTATTATTAGTAGTTTGCATTGTAGTGGTCTTACTGTTTTCTTCTCCACGACATGTCTAAAATCAGACCTCTTCTCTTTATCCCCCCAGTTTACTACACATAGTACCAGTGATCACTTTTCTCTTACAACCACACTGCTCAGTTCCTCAATTCATAATCCTTCTTACTGATCATTCCTAGTGAATCTTTTCATGATTCTTCTTCCTTCACCAACTCAGCCTCATAATTCTTGCATTTGATTTCCAGGCCTTCTTGTTGTTCTACTCCTCCTTAGTGTATTTATCTTTCCTTGTCTTGTACCTTGTTGCTTCCTTCCTCAACCCTTATTTCTCCATTCCACCAGTGAGGTCAGTCTCAGTGATCCTGTCATCTATCGTAGTAGTGCTCAGCCTTCAGCCTATCAGATGAATCCAGCTCACAGGGCTGTATTATCCAGCTTGGTGTCTCCCCATGGATCCAGAAATTTGGCATTGGGGAGTGACAGCATTAATTGTTGTAGCCTCCAGAGCTGGTCCATAGTCAGATCCAGTGCATGGGACAAGGCTGGTGTTCCAGATCACACCAGTGGGCTGACTTGGCATGTGAACCCCATGCTGAATCCAGCCTTGGATTCGCCCTGCCCGTGGGATCTGGCTTGTGGACCAGCCCTGCATTTCTCATCCAGCTCATGGGGCTGGAAGGTTGACCACTACTGGTCTGTAGTACTTAGATCAGGGGTCAGCAAAGTTTTTGGGCTGAGTGTCAAAAACCCCAGCAACCCAGACTTGGAAGATATTGGCATGCCAGGGGTGGATGGCAGTGGAGTTGAGAGGCAGTGCAGCCCTGTTGTGGCGGTGCAGCCCTGGCACCTTCCCTGCCATCTGCCCTGAGGTGCATTTGCACGTGCTGCCAACAATGAGTGAGGGTCAGGTCTCTGACCTCAGTGCAGGTGCTTACAGGCTCATGGTTGCCTGCTGCAAATGGCTCAGGCTCTGGGCAAGCCCCTGCCACCCACTGAGGAGCCCAGGCTGCTGGCAGTAGGCAGCTGCACTGGGGTCCGGAGCCCTGACCCTGCTTGTTGTTGGTGGTGACTGCAGGCACGCCCCCAAGAACGTGGCATGGAAGGAGTCGGGGCATAGAACATGGGGAGGAGGGCTGGCCCCTTCTCCACTGCAGGCTAGGCTTCAGCTGCACAAGCAGGGGCAGTGCAAACCCCACTGGGACCCCTCTGGGCCACAGTTGGTCACCACCGAGATCTGTGCTACCCTGCAGCAGCGGTCCAGCTCCTGGCTTAGCGCAGTGCGGGCTGGGACTGGCAGCACAGATCAGCGTGGCCAGCTGGTGCTTGGACATAAGAAGAACCCCCTTGGGACTGCCCAGGTCAGCAGCCATGTGTGAGCACCTTCCCCTGGTCCCAGAGCCCATCCCCAGGAGATGCAGATGGGGGTTGTGGGGGCCACTGCACTTATGCAGCTTGCCCCGCCCTTTGCTGCTGGACCCAGCAGGATGGGGATGTGCCCCCTTGCTCCCCCACTCTGCCCCTTCCTGCCTCTTGCAGGGATGCCTGGCTTTGCAGGCATGCAGCCCTGGGCAGTGGAGCACAGCTCTGACCCCTTCCCTTCAGTGGCCTGTGAGGCACACACAGCAATGAGCCAGCCTGCCTGTCACATCCAGTTGGGCTGTGGGCAGCTGCTGCCAGCCATGGAGCCTGAGTTGCTTCCAGCATGGCTTGCAGCCTCCCTGCCACCTGCTGTGAGCAGCCTGGGCTCTGTGGGCAGTGGCAGCTGCCCAGAGCCCGGCTGGATGTGGCCTGCCGAGTAAAGTGTCCTTGCGTGCCATGTGCTAGCACATGTGCCTGGGGTTCCTGACCCCTGACTTAGAGGCAATTTAAACTTTCATTATGAAAGAAATGAAAATTTGCTTTCAACAACATTTTTGCTTTCGGGATTTTTTTGTTTTTAGAAAAAATAAAATTAAAAATACTTTTTTCAAATTATGAAATAGTGGGGAATTTTCCACTTTTTAATTCCCCTAGCTTCTTCTCTTTTCTGCTGAAAATGTGTGACAGAGTCAAAAATTGCTAGATAGTATTATATAAGTATATAAGCAGTACTGCCAGTTTCAGGCATTTAGAAATTGTGAATCAGGCAGTAAAAATAATGAGACTTAAAAATAGCAAATTTGGAACCCTTTTTGTTTGCCTTCTGCTTTCGGAGCATCTAGAGTTCATTTTAAGGTGTTCTTTGTAAACAGAAAAGGATATAACCAGCATTGTTATCCCATATGTTTGACAATTGTGAGTAGCTCCCCTAAAAAGAGAGATTTTATTTTTTAAGAAATATAGTTTTTCCTTCTCTGTTTTGAAAGTAGCGTGAGCTACAGTTTTCATTCATCACTTGACAGTGATGAGGGCAACAAAATTCCTTTCTTTTCTCTTAGCAAATGAAATCTGGGATTCTTGCATAATTACATGACTCAAGTCGCTGGGGAAATCACCAGTTACCATGATACTTGGAAAATGCCCAGGGCTACTACACATTCCAAGCTTTACTAGCCTGTCTTTAAAATGGCACTATGGCACTGTGCAGAAGGGATAATACAACCACCAGCTGGATTAAGTTGACAGCAGACATCCCATTGTTTACAAAGGTCAAGGGGGTTTTCCCTCACTTTTTTTTTCCCCACAGCATTGACACACACTTTCACAGAGGGCCTTCAGTGAAGTCTTGGGTGGGGATAACAGAGGGGTGTGGGTTGGGGGAAGTACAGTACTGTGAACATGATGCATTTCTTTCCATGTGCAATACACAGAGGTCCTGTCTCCAGGAAGGCAAAGCAAGCCTTACAGATTTTATTGGGGTTATGGAGCAGAATTCTGGTTCATTGTAATTGATTACCACCACCATATATTAACCCCCAGTCACAGCTTTTGAAATAGTAAGAAGGAAAGGGTCTCATTAAATAGTGGAAAGGAGGAGGGTAAGAGCCAGCTTCAAGGAAAGGAGTTTAGTCCTCTCCCTCACTGTAGAACTCTGGGGTGCTTTTGATTTCTGGAATCCTTAAGCAAAGCTGATCTGTGATATATTTGAGTACTACATCCAGTAATATATTCCTTTTAAAAGAATGTTAGCACAGGTTGGACTTGGGGTTTCATATATTCATAAATGGCGATAATTTCTGTATTTAATGTTCATTGGTGAGTTTCTCATGAACTCTCTTCATTTTCTTTTAGTTCTTTTGTGGCCTGTGAAAAGCACTGGCACTGTATTTAAAAATGTGATTACTGAGTTCTTCGATCATATGATATATAAATATGCAATTTTATCTTGAGACACCCAGAGAATTTTTTATACCTAATTTCCCACCAAAGTATAGTAACAGTGCCAGTAACAATTACAAAACTAAATTGCACTTCGAAGACTAAAAAAATCAATTTTGTCAGTTTATGATTCAGTGCCTAATTTCCATATAAATGACTTGACTTACATACATTCTAAAAATGTCTCTTTACGCTGCCCTCCTTTCTCCATTTGCATTTTCTTTGCAGCATCTGGCTAAATATCTTAAGAAAAGTTTGTTGTGTATATTGCAATCCTCTAATTATCTTTGCATTTTTTGTGTTTGACAGTGTACCAGTTACAACAAGAGGCACCACGTCCCAAGAGAATCATTTGTCCTCAGGAGGTCAGTTCTTCTTTCACTGTACCTTGTTAAATCTGATGAATTGTCAGCAGCACACTGATATTGGAGATCTTTCATATAGCCTGAGAGTAACAGTCTGTTTAATATTTCTAATACTATGAAACATACTGTTTTATAGAATAGATAATTTTCGCAAATTATAAGGTGAGTCATTAAAAAGTAGATCAATGTTTGTTAAATAAGCATGGAAATTGAAGGGTGCAGACTCTGCCCATTAGAGGGTGCAGACTCTGCCCCTTTTTCATTGTGATACTAATTGGGCATTGCACGGTGCTAGTACACTGCCTAAAATGCTGTGTTTTCCATTTTTTGTTTAATGGAGTAATAGAAATAACATGATTCATATAGTTTCAGTTCATAGAAAGCACTTTTTATGAAAGACTCATGTGTCAGATATGACCAAGAGTGTTCAAAACTTTAAAAATATGAAATAACATTAGAATACTGTTCTCTCATATAATGAAAGCTTAAAAGTTTGTACAATGTAAGAGGCCTTTGGAGCTAAAAAGATTGCTGAATAGTAAAGTCTCCCTTGTCTTCTTTTGTTTTCTCCATACAACTTTTTTATTCAGCTTTCTGTTGAATATGGTAATAATTCTTGTTCAGTACTACAGCTTTATAATTGTAAAAATAGGGTATAGTAGGTATATATTGACTTCTCCATTCAGTCAATTATATTGGTTTGGCTTTGGTCTCAGTCATCTCAAGGACAAAGTAACTACAAAGTCTTAGAGTACAAATTAATAACAATAATTATATTGTGTTGGTAATACTAAGCTACTACATATAATAACCAAATGCTACTTAAAATATGCAAGCTATGATATTAAAAACTCTGAATATACAAGAAACAATACATAACTTTTTTTCAGTTCTCAAATATCATAATCCTCTGCTTTGACCTGTCTACATAAATAGACTGTGGCTCTGAAGTGATCTGCATGCTCTCCACTAGTAACGGATTTTTCTTAACAATACTCCTGTCATGCAAGAAATATTGAGGCTTAGAGAGATTAAGTGACTTGCCCAAGGTCACACAAAATATCTGCACCAGAGTTTGGAATTGAACCCAGATCTTACGAATTGCTGTCCAGTGTTGCGTATATATAATACTGTCTTTCAGTCATAGATACCAGCTTGCAATTGTTTGATAGTAGAATGAGCAAAATCTTAGCTTCAGAATAAGTTTTCATGCACTGTCAGCTCAGGATGTCCCCAAATTTTATATACAAGATCATAAAAACGGCAAGCAGAATGCTAGTGTGGTTAAAGTGTCTGTCTCTCCTTCTTTTTCAAAAGCTCTGCTGAAGAAAAACATCAACATGGTGGACCTCTGGGACTCAAGTGCATAAAAGCTGAAAAGCTTGAGCAAGACTTTTTTATCTTGTTTTGTCATGCAAGACAGATGATATATAGGTCTCTATGACCATAGCATTTTTCACAAGTAGAGACCATAGATTTCTCGTTAAATGAAAGTGCAGGTAATGAGTTCTTCCTTTTAGTTATTCAGCTCCAAGCTTCAAAAGAGCTATGGTTAGCAGGCATTCACTATCATACTCCCCTTATCTACCTTTAACATCCAGGAATTCCTCTGGAATATCTATTCCTGATTAATTCCTTTTATGGAGGCTCCTATTTTATCAGTGTCTTGTTCCAAATTTGGGGTTAAATCATTTAAACTAATTTGGAACACTTTTAGCTGGTTTACACAGGTAAACTAATTTGAACTAAGTTAGAGTATGAATTTTAAGCAGAATCACTATTTTTCCCTTTACTATGGAAGAATATCCACATGGGGTAAATTAGCTATTCCACTTTAAATTCACACTTTTCCTTCTTCTAATTCACTTTAATGAATAGATAATACCTTATTCAATTATAGTTTGTAGAAACATGGATTAACCAAGAAACATAATGATTGAATAGATACTGCTAATGGAGTAAATGTGTAGACAAACAGAGCAATTAAGAACTCTGCAATGGCATACTACATTGGACATACTGCCTTAGATTTTAAAACTTGTTTTGATAAGCAGGACTTTATTTATTCGTTTTTTAAAAAATGCTAAAGGCTAAGTACAGACAGTCAAAAAGCCCCAGGCTTAATCAATTCAATCTTTGCAGGTTAGTTTAAACTGCATAGATTGAACTGATAAGCAAGTCAACAGACATTCACTTTTGAAACAAGAAAGGCAGTCAGACCCCTGTAGTGGCCCATACCGGTAGCTGGGGAGTGAAAGAGCACACCTCCCAGTCTGCCGTCCACTGTTGAAGGCATCCAAATATAGACAAACAGGCCTTACCTTTGATTGGCTGCCCAATACATGCCCCCCAAACCCTTGCATCCCTCCCCGCAGGGGGAACAGTCCTTCTAGCCCAGGGCTGGCTAGGCCACCCAGCCTCAGAGGGCATTCCCCACCCCTGGCAGGTCCCCCCACCCCCAGCCTGGTGTAGAGAAAGGATTCCCTCCTTGTTATTAGACTTCACATTACACTTTAGGGTTGGGGGAGAACCCCCCCACCCCCACCGGACCTCACACCAGGTGTTGCCCCACACGTCGGGGGAGGGGGAAAGCCCAAAGTGAGGGCTTTATTCTCTGTTCCTGCCTGAAGCTGAAAGCAGTTCCCCTAGCCATGTCCTGAATCCCAGCTCAAACAGATGGGGGTGGAGGATGGGATGTAGGCTGAGGTCTGCCTGGAGGGAGACAGGGGGAAGCTCCCAGAGCCTTTTCCCCTCTCCCTGCTCAAGCAGGGAGGGGGAGGAAAGCCTCCAGGGGCTTCCACCCACCCCCCGACCAGGCAGACTCTGGCTTGGGTCCGGTGTGGGCCAGGATGAGGGTTTCAACACCCTCCACCCCCATCCTTCTCAGTCAGGCCAGGGCCTGGCCATACCCCCTGCCCCCACTTGAACAGGGGGGTAGAAAAGCCTCTGGGGGCTTTCCCCTTTCCAGGTAGACCCCCTGCCTTCCAGGTAGACCCTGGCTGGGGTCTGGTGCCAGGGTTTTCCCCCCACCCCTTTCTCTGCCAGCAGGACCTGTGATAGGGCTCCAGCTAGGGAGCAGAGGGCTGGGACAGACCCTGCTCTGCTAGAGCAGACAGCACAGCCCAGGGCTGAAAAGCATCCTGGGATGCTGGGAGACTATGATTTATCTTGAACCAGGAAGGGGATTTGGGACAGAAGTTCCATAAACTGGTTTGACCTAAATCAGTTACGTGTGATACTACACCCAAGCAGGTTTATGTTAAACCAGTTTTGGCCATTTGAAAATGGTTTAAGTGCACTGAACTTCTGTTATGTTGCAGGTTTAAACCAGCTTCTGATTACTTAAACCAGTTTATGTATAACTTCTGTCCCTAGCTGAAGTGTTATGGAACCTTTAATTTCCATCCAGATAGCTACTAAAAGTGAGCTGAAAGATACCATCATTGTATGGTATTATCAGAATTCATGACTGCTCTGCACACACAGCTGTATCAACCCCCCCCCCCCCCCCAATCAGTTGTAATTCACACTTTTTATTATATAGGTACAATTGTGTATGAACACTAATTTTGGATTAAGATTTTCCTTTTTGAATTAGCTTGTCTTCTTTATTGACTTTAAAAAATGGAAATAGTACACACTTATTCTGCAATTAGGCCTTGGGCACATTACATTTTGTAGCTCTATATGCACCTTTTTAGTATGTTCACATATTCTGAAGTGACACAAAGATGGTAGCTCTACTATTAAAAAAGTTCCTGTTTGAAACAGAAACTTCTCTGTAGCCCTACATTTTATAGTGCTACATTACCTGGGGACAGTGCCATGTAGTGCTACAGGGGTTCCCCACAATTCAAGAGCACTTTGCTGGGGTCTGACAGCTGAGTCCTTGACAGCCTGCAGGGAGCAGAACTGCTCCTGTGGCAATGGGAACCAGTGCTCCCTTCCCTTCAGGACCATTGGTGCCAGAGAATAGCTGCTGCCCTCATGGCATCAGTGGCAGGGAGGCCTACTGCCACTACTGATGGGGCCCTGGGATAACTGATGGAGCCCCAATAGTAGCAGTGCTATTGTATATTAAATAGAATGATCTATTTCTATGTATGTAGAGCATCACAAATATCTAAGAAAGGAAGCTCATCAGTTTGTTTCAAGGGCACCTATTAGTGTTTCCTCAGGGCACTGTTTTTATTTCAACTTTGAGTATTTGATATTGATGACTATACAGACTTCATTCGTTAATAAGTAACAGATTTACTACTACTAAGGCCTCAAAGCCTTATCTGAGGTCCTGGAGGCCTCCTGGGGCTGCAGCGGTGGCAATCCAGGCGTGCAGAACCAGGCCGGCAGCTGGAACATGACTGACTGGCCAGGCTCTGATTTCAGGCAGCACACGCTGCTACCATGTGCTCTGCACCACTTCTTTTTGATACCAGGATTTCCCAGTATCTAAATTTGGCTCTGCACTGCAAATATGCAGCATGGAGAACCAAATCATGTGCTCAGGGAAGTGTGGGACGCAAAACTGCATACAGTATTCAGGTGAGGTCTCACCAGTGCTGAATAAGGTGGAAGAATCACTTCCCTTCACATTTGATTCCTTAAAGACCTGCTTCACAGTCTTTACAGGTATTGTGCTTAGGCTGACTAGTTTTAATTCTCTGAAATCTCCATCTTCCCTTTTTTAAAGATGGGCACTACATATGCCTTTTTTCAATCATCCAGGACCTTACCAACTCCACAAGTTCTCAAAGGCTAAGTACAGACAGTCAAAAAGCCTGAGGCTGAATCAATTCAGTCTTTGCAGGTTAGTCTAAACTGCACAGATTAAACTGAAACAGAAGTGAACAGACATTTACCTTTGATTCAGGAAATGCAGCCACATGCCTGCAGTGGCTCAGGCCAGAAGCTGGGGAGTGCTAGCACAGCTCTCTGGCTATGTGTTCACTTCCTCTTCCTGCTACCCCCAAGGTTTCTGGGATTTGCAGTCCAGAGTTACAGCAGCAGGACTCTGCAGAGTTGTTCATCACTTTCTCGTCCTGCTTCCATGTGGCTCTGGGATTTGTAGTCTGCAGTTGCAGCCAGCAGTAAGTTTGAGCAGGGGAAGGGGGTGTTTAGCCACAGACCCCAACCAGGCTTGCCTCCCCCCCTCCCCGCCCCTTGTCAGCCAGCCCTCACTGCTCCAGCTAGGGAGCAGAGGGATGGGGTCAGCTCTGCACTCTGAAGCAGACAACACAGCCCAGCCCAGGGCTGGAAAACATGCTGGGATGTTGGGGGACTGTGATTTAACTTGAACCAGGAAGGGGTCTGGGACAGAAGTTTCATAAACTGGTTTGAGCCAAATCAGTTAAGTCTGATATGACATTTAATGAGATTTATCTTAAACCAGTTTCAGCCATTTTGAAACTGGTTTATATGCACTGAGCTTCCGTTCTGCTACAGGTTTAAACCATTTTCTGATGACTTAAACCGGTTTATATGTAACTTCTGTCCCTAGCCAAAGAGGATAGCCAATATCTCTGGTCAGTTCCTTCAGTACTCTAGGGTGCATCCCATGTGGCCCTGTCAATCTGAAAGCATCTAACTTCTTAAATAAATCCCTAACTTGTTCTGCCATTACTTTATGCTGTTTGTCTCCTTCCTTATCTCTGCTGTCAGCTGCACTCGCCATCTGGAAGTTGACCCTATTTTTGAAGACTGAAGTAAAAAAGGCATGCAATACTGCAGGCTTCTCTGAATCATCCATAACTAGACGGTCTTCTGCATTCCATAAGTGGTTTCTTTGGTCATCCTCTTCCCCTTGAACTGCAGAATCCATTTTTTTTGCCTTTCATATCCCTTGCCAGTTCCATCTCAATTCATGCCATGGCCTTCCTAATTTTCTTCCTGCATTCCTGTGCAATACTTTTATACTCTTCCCTAGTACTATGACCAAGCTTCCTTTTTTGTATAGGATACCTTTTTTTTTTTTTTGCATTTCAACTCACTGAAGAAATTGCTATCTAACCAGTCTGGTATCTTGTTGTATTTCTCATTCTTCTGTCACATTGAGATGGCTTGTTCCTGTCTCCTTAAATTCAGCCAGCTCTTCAGGACTTCTTTACCCCTCAGACTTACTTCCCAGGAGATTCTTCCCACCAGTTCTCTGGATTTGTTGAAGTCTGCTTTTCTGAAGTCCAGTTATTTTGCTGCTTTCCTTCCTTCCTCCTCCTAGGATCTTGAACTCTACTATTTCATTGTTCCCATCACCCAAGTTACCTTCCCACCTTCACATTCTCAGCCACTTCCCCATTTGTGAGTAGCAAATTGAGAAGAGTTTTCCCCCCAGTTGGTCTGCTACCATCTGTATCGAAAAGCACTGCAGGAATTTGCTGGACTGCCTGTGCAGCACTGTTTCCCTTCCATATTGCAATAATATTGCTTTTATGATTAAAGGAAACATGTCTAATTGATTATTGCTAAAATCTGTGCTTTGTTTTAGTATTTGTTCAGAGAACAGTGCCATTTTCAAGGATCTGCTGTAACAAAATAGTTTCATAGTTGGTAGGGTCGGAAGGGACCTGAGCAGACCATCAAGTCCGAACCCCTGCCATGGCAGGAAAGACTGCTGGGGTCAAATGACCCCGGCTAGATGATTATCTAGCCTCCTTTTGAAGACCCCCAGGGTAGGAGCCAGCACCACTTCCCTTGGAAGTTGGTTCCAGCTCCTAGCCGCCCTGACTGTGAAGTAGTGCCTCCTGATATCTAGCCTGAATCTACTCTCCGTCAACTTATGGCCATTATTCCTTGTTACTCCCAGTAGTGCTCGGGGGAACAGGGACTCTCCCATTGCCTGCTGGTCTCCCTCGGCCATACACAGTACCAAATACACAAAACCAATATAGTTCATAGTTTCATAGTTGGTAGGGTCTGAAGGGACCTGAGCAGATCATCAAGTCCGACCCCCCTGCCATGGCAGGAAAGAGTACTGGGGTCAAACAACCCCAGCAAGGTGTTCGTCTAACCTCCTCTTAAAGACCCTAAAGAAACTGGACCTTTTCAGCCTCCGCAAGAGAAGGTTGAGAGGCGACCTTGTGGCTGCCTTTAAGTTCATCACGGGGGCACAGAAGGGAATTGGTGAGTATTTATTCACCAAGGCGCCCCCGAGGGTTACAAGAAACAATGGCCACAAGCTAGCAGAGAGCAGATTTAGATTGGACATTAGGAAGAAATTCTTCACAGTTCGAGTGGCCAAGGTCTGGAACGGGCTCCCAAGGGAGGTGGTGCTCTCCCCTACCCTGGGGGTCTTCAAGAGGAGGTTAGATGAGTATCTAGCTGGGGTCACCTAGACCCAGCACTCTTTCCTGCTTACGCAGGGGGTCGGACTCGATGATCTATTGAGGTCCCTTCCGACCCTAACATCTATGAATCTATGAAAACCCCCAGGGTAGGAGCCAGCACCACTTTGCTTCTTCTGTTATATTTACCTGAATCCCAGATGACTTCAAATTTTAAATGCTCCTCCCCAATAATTAGATTTTATACATAGAAAATTACAATTTTTTAATAATTTTCCATGTGTAGAATCTAGTTACTGGAGGGTTGTCTTGAATTATCTCCCCCCACTACTGAAGTGGGGCAAGCAGCAAGAAAAGCAATGGTGGGGGATAGGCAATATGCCTTCTGCCTGCATTCCCTGGCACCTGCTCCCATGCTGGCTATCCACCAGACCCTGTCTGCCACTTGCCTCCCCCTGCTGCCTTCCTCCCTCTCCCCTTCCCCCCTACTGCTGCTTACCCTATGCTGCAGCTCTGGCTTCCACTCTGACCCAGAGCATAGAACATACTGTGGCCAGGAAGCAGTCTCTTTGCAGCTCCAGCCCTGGCTCCAAGTTGTGGCAGGGCCAGAACAGCTGCCTTGTCATTATATGATCTACCCTGCACTCCCCCTGCACTGTGCAGTCTCTCCTGCCCTTATCCATGCTTCCCTCCTGCACTTCATGATCTCTCCCAGGTCAGGGCCAGAGCTGGAGTTGAAGCCAGAGCCACAGCACATGCTTGCCCCAGGCCACGCTCAAATCTAAGATAAGGTTTCTTTCCTCCCCCTACATGTCGAATGGGGAAAAAAAATCTCATCATGAATTTGAATAAATATATGTCCCTCCCCTCTTGCCCCTGTTTCATAGGACTTGGTGTTTTCATTGTTCTTTCAGCTTCTATGCATTCTCTGCATTCACTCACTGTCAGTTAGGCCCCTGATAATGGAACACTTTTATTGGTTTTACGTCAGACCCCTGCAGTATGCTGTCTGCTTTTACATAGATTTTTTGATTAATTATAATGTAACGACTGAATTCACCTGTCCTGATACAAAAAAAAATTGGTGCAAAAATTAAGATATGACTGTAAGTAAAATATGAATATTTATAGACATGTCTATGGGATTTCCTAACATGTATTTTTCCTTACTATCCCCCACATAAACATCTTGTCAGCAAAAACAGGTTGTCACTCCAGTGGGAAACAGTCTGAACTGTTGAATGTTGGGATATCTAATGACTTTTAATTAATCACCACCAGCAGTGAGAGTACTGTGAATATTCTATCTTCCCAGTAACATTGGCTTTCAGCCATACCCTTGTTTTTTTGGATTCCTTCAAGCAATATTTTAATGATGAACAGCCCTTATAAATACAATGTTTACTTTAAAAAGCAATATTCAGATGGAAGGAGAGTTTCTAAAACAATGTGTCTGTATTTGCAAGCACAGTAACGTACAAAAGACATTATTTTTATGTGAAAGTCTTGTTATGTAGCATCTCTTTAGGATTATTTTCAAAAAAGGTGCTCAAAAGGGGACACATTTGCAGAAATGAGTTAAAGCAAGATGTAAAGTTACCTGATTTTAATCACCAAATAATGCTTTAATAGCTTTCAGTTTGAAAAAGGAGTTGTTTCAGCACAGTATTTGTATTTATATATTTTTTAAATATGGTATGCCTTCAGCAAAGTAATTGGAATGAATTAGAGAATGAATACTGACAGTATTTGAGAACATATTATCAAATTGGTGAAAAACAGGTTTCTTAACATTTTCTACTTTCTTCTCTCTCTCTCTTTCTTTTTTTGGCGAGGGAGACCATAGGTTCTTGCATATGTGTCCTAGAACATATAGTATTCTCTGCTAGACTAAATGTTTAAAGTCAGTCAGTGTTCTTAACTGTCACTCGTCTCTGTTCTGCTCAATACTTGAAGCAATGTTCAAAGCTGTGAGCTTGTCTACATTAGGCCTTTCGATATTGCTAGTGTCATGACCCAAAGGTCTGATTTTTGTGTGTGCTTCGGCACTAAGAATTATCCCTGTGGGTTTACAGCTTCATTGCACGGAGGAGTTCTGCTGCACAGAGAACCCGCGCGCAGGGGAGTGTTCCCGCCACTTTGCAGCGTTCTTTGCAGGGTGCATTTCCTTCGCAACACAGAAATGCACGGTGCAAAGGAGTTCCCGCTCGTCGTATGCAAATTTGTGCCCCGCAATTGGCTAGTGCTAAATTATTCACACGTGGCGGCTAGCGATTGGCCTGCTAGCCGTATAAGAGGCTTGAGCAGTTTCCGCCCAAGCCGAAGAGGACTCCACATCCATCTCGTGGGGACTCTGGGTGTGCGCGGCAGGGTAATAGAAACCCTGTGTGTTGCTCAGAGGAGTTGGCAGCCTGATCCACCGCCCACCTCTTCCCGTCTTTGAACGGAGCCTTCTATAAGACGTATCGATGAGTTTTATGCGCACTTGTCCTGGACATCCAGAGTTTGTCTGCGTGGAGCCTAGCAAACTCCACGTGATTGTTCGAGTTCTGTCTGCGTGGAGCCTAGCAAACTCCACATGTGTCCATGTTTTCTGTTATAACCGCAACTCAAGCAAGTTCTCAGCCTGCACCGCAACCATCTCGGTGTAAGTAAACAATCTTAAAATCAACTGTTAAGTGTCTGTGCTTAATTCTAGCTTGGCGCCCGCCCTCTCCAACCCGGCCTGCCCGGGCTGCCGGCCACAGCCCGTGTGCAGAGCGATGAAAAGGGCCTGGGGCCTGACCCGGCCCACACATGGCGACAAGGATGGGATCAAGAGAGGGCTCGCTAGAGTTAGAATTAGTTGAGAATTGCCCTTGGAGAAGTGGGAGACGCAGCGTAGCAAGCGTCGCAGAATTGGAGGCGCACATCGCGTACCACCAGGCGGGCGGAACGGGCAGGAGATGTGTCCGTGGACACCTTTCGTTAAGGGGAGAAGAAGGAGCTTCCGAAGTCGGAGCCCTAGAGGGGAAAGAAGTGTGTCTGCACCCCTCGGCGTTTGGGTGTATCATGGGCGATGAGCGGGTCCTGTATAGGCCCCTCGATGCTGTAACCCTTGCCGAAGTCAACCCGGTGAGTGCAGTAAGCCCGACCACCACCCGGGAGTGTGTCCGTTGCTCGCGGTGTGCCTGGAAGATGGGAGAACCGATGCCGATCGGCTGGTTCTCCCCTTGCATGGTGGTGCCTAGACTAAGGAGTCGAGATCGTCCATCCGAGCTCTGCGAAGACCCGGAGACGGACGACTGCGCCGTAAATGAGAGAGTGGTCCTACAGTGCGACAAGGGGGGAAAATTAAATGCAACTTTTCAGACTATGACTGATCTGATGAGTGAAACTTTAAGCTTAAAGACCCAGCTGCGTATGGCCGTTCAGGCGGTCGGAGAAGCAGCTGAGAGAGGGGATCTTAAAAAGCCCCAACAAGATGGCGCCGAGCAGAGGGAAGACCGCGTGGAGAAGCCGGAAGAGAGGGATGGAGCTTCGGGAGAGCCCGCGAGGGTTCGGCCGGTGACTCCGCCCAGCGACGCAGCGTCAATTCTGCCGACCACGCCCCTCTGCCGAAGGGAGGGGGAGTCAAGCGGAGGAGTGCATCCGCCCCTCCCGCCTGAAACAACAACAACCCCCACTGTAACAATGACTACAGCTCCGACAGAAACAGCAACAGCAACGACAACTCGCGAAGAGATTGATCAGCCTGCAGCATCAAGTAGCCCAGTCATCAGTCCGCAGAGTGCAGTTCAAGCTACCACCTATTATGCTCGCTCCAGAGCCGAACTGCAGAATTTGTGTAGAGAATCCAGGATACGATCCGATGAAACTCTGGCTGTGTGGTTGGGACGTCTGGTCATGGAACTTGGGTCCGACCTCCTGGACCAGGAAGAGGCAAGCTTCTTGGTGAGACAAGCTTCATGGAGTAGGGGACATGTCACCGACATCGACTTGGTGGCGTTTAGCGTCCACTGGCCTATTCCAATTCCAGCGCTTGTGGCAGGAGTGATTGAACAGAAGGCCCACGCATGGCATGATGGATGACCAGAGCACACCGGTGCAGAACAGCTTGTACTGGCGATCATCGGAGTTTCGTATTGTGCCTGGAACCCACGAATATGCACGTTGGGACTAACACCGCTCCAACAAATGCGACCATGGCCTCACCGTCACCTGCGAGACCCTGGAACCGTTCCAGTGACTCTCGACAGTATAGATAGTTGTCTTAAGGTTTACGCGCAAAGAAACATCGTGGTTTTGCGGAGTGTGCTGAACCCACTGGTCTATCATCCTGTGAGTAGTCTCCTTCATCAGTTGTCAAGACTGCGCGTCCTAATGGAGCCAAGACTATCCAGTGATCGGGAGTGTCAACGCCCGACTGAGGCTCAGAACACAAAACACCGCGAATCCGAGCGTCCAGTATTATGCCAGAGAACGCAAGAGGAGAGATACATGTTTGGATTCCTCCTGCAGCGTTCTGGACTTAATAAGCGACAGCTTTGGATTTTGGGAGACGCGGGACAATGACAGCTAGCCTACGAGTTAGGTTTTCATTACCTAGAAGAAGGCGATGATGACTCATCGACGATTTCATCGAGTTGCTGAGTCGGAAAAGAGAGAGAGCTGTCCAGTATAGAATCATGTCTATATATTTGTATTTAATAGTAATGATAAGTTTAATTGACTGCATTATCGTGCGGTCCTGCATGATTTTATAAATAGTAGTGAAATAACCATTTTAAGAGAGTTCTTTTACAGATCAGGGATTCGGAGTGCGTGGTGGAGAGAGGCCCCGAGAGGGACAACATCACCGAACGGAATGAAGGCCTGGCGTGCGATTCCATCATGACGCCCACCGAAGTCATGATCGTTCAGTTTTTTGTTATGAATGTGATTTTATGTATATGTGTGTGTGTCGGTTATTATTTGATTCGATCCCTTGAGGACGAACTTTTATTGTTAACTGATTTTGTTTTTGCTCGTTTAGTTTCGCAAACCGTTGACAGAGCTATGAATAACCCAGATGATAGGTTTGAAGTATAATTCTATTGTGCCTTCAGCAAGGGGGGATGTCATGACCCAAAGGTCTGATTTTTGTGTGCGCTTCGGCACTAAGAATTATCCCCGTGGGTTTACAGCTTCATTGCACGGAGGAGTTCTGCTGCACAGAGAACCCGCACGCAGGGAAGTGTTCCCGCCACTTTGCAGCGTTCTTTGCAGGGTGCATTTCCTTCGCAACACAGAAATGCACGGTGCAAAGGAGTTCCCGCTCATCGTATGCAACTTCGTGCCCCGCAATTGGCTAGTGCTAAATTATTCACACGTGGCGGCTAGCGATTGGCCTGCTAGCCGTATAAGAGGCTTGAGCAGTTTCCGCCCAAGCCGAAGAGGACTTCCACATCCATCTCGTGGGGACTCTGGGTGCGCACGGCAGGGTAATAGAAACCCTGTGTGTTGCTCAGAGGAGTTTGGCGGCCTGATCCACCGCCCACCTCTTCCTGTCTTTGAACGGAGCCTTCTATAAGATGTATCGACGAGTTTTATGCGTGCTTGTCCTGGACATCCGGAGTTCTGTCTGTGTGGAGCCTAGCAAACTCCACGTGTGTTCGTGTTTTCTGTTGTAACCGCAACTCAAGCAAGTTCTCAGCCTGCACCGCGACCATCTCGGTGTAAGTAAACAATCCTAAAATCAACCGTTAAGTGTCTGTGCCTAATTCTAGCTCGGCGCCCGCCCTCTCCAACCCGGCCTGCCTGGGCTGCCGGCCACAGCCCGCGTGCAGAGCGATGAAAAGAGCCCGGGGCCTGACCCGGCCCGCACAGCTAGCAGCAGAATCAGTGTTGGCAAGAGAGGGAAATTTCAGGATAATTTCTCAAATGTTAGACCAATCCATAGAGGTTTAACGTATGTTATTATGTAGAGAAATTTCAGCTAATTGCTTTCTTTATTGTTCTGAATTCCAACTAGATTGTGTCTAAAGCTATGAAAAATATTCCCCCTGCAACTAAAGCAAGCAACAAGTTTCGTTGCTCAAAGAAGCCATTTCCTCTCTCTGAATGATCACAAAAGGGAAGTGTTTCCCCCTGCAGAAATTCCTTCTCTTACCTGAAACAATCCCAAGAGACTATATTATTATTATTATTATTATTAATACAAACTCAGACTGTACTAACATCAAAATCAGCAATTTGTCTCTATC
Source organism: Alligator mississippiensis (assembly GCF_030867095.1). NCBI lineage: Eukaryota > Metazoa > Chordata > Crocodylia > Alligatoridae > Alligator > Alligator mississippiensis. Next base: position 154,303,072 of record NC_081828.1, on the reverse strand, counting down.
CCATGGCATGTTTTGCCCCCTTGAGTATCCATAAGTATATAGCTAATTATGGGGAGGGGAAAATTTCTCAAGGTATCCTTTTGGCCAATTGTCTGATGAGTAGGAAATTTGAGACTGAAACTTCTCTGAGATATTTCAACCTCAAGATTTATAGATACACACATTTTATGCTTCTTGGTAGCTATTTAATTCCATCCTGATCAGAATTACTCAAGAAGATTTAAAGAGCCATTCCACACTTGAATTTTGCAAATTCTTCTTTGCAAACTACTTCCTTCTTAAGAATTTTTTAAAATCTGGAAGACAGGCTAGGGACAATAGAACCTAATACAGTGTTCCTTTAAAATAGAACAGTAGTTCGAAGACTAGATTAAGGAAAGTATGGCAGAGCAGCTTTGGTGCCTGCCACCTTAAGGGCTGAGAGCAGGCAGCAGGGCAGCTGGCAGGTGTGGGCCAGCTCTAATGAGGCAGTCACATGACTACAGGAGGGCATCCTGATAGGAAGAGGGCACTGAGCAGCCTCTATTTTAGCTCAGGCCCTCAGGGGAGCCAGCAGTTTGCTGGCTCCAGCCATGGAGAGACCCCCACCCATCTAAGCTGATGCTAAGAACATCCTTGGAGGTAAGGGCAGGAGCTGTGGGGATGGAGGCTCCTGGTCCTGGGTATGACTGAAAGCTACACCCTGCTAGGGAAGGAGGCCTGGTGGGACTGCCTGTGGAAGAGTAGTTTCCCAGAAATGCCAGACCAGTTTCCTCCCCAGTGAAAGGCAGATAGGGGAGCCTTATAACCCCAACCACCATATCCTGGTGGGTAACCCCATTGTAGGGACAGGCATGGAGGCCAGCCATGCCTAGAGAGAGGCACCTGAGCCCCAAGGGGTGTAAGACCCTGGAGACTGCAGAGATGGGGTAGTGAAAGAGATCAGTCCCAGTGAAGGAGACAGAAGTATGTGTGGTGGCCACATGGGTCAACCCCCACAAGTGTAAGAACATAAGTGAGAGGGCGTATGTGGAAGGCCTTAGTAGAAAGGCATAAGTTGAAGCCCCAGGAAGGAGGCAGTTAGGCCAAGGCAGGTCTACGGACACCTGAGGCCACCATTGGGCCAGAGGCTGAGACCCTGATAAGACCTGAGACATTGTGAGGCCAAGTTTGGGATAGAAGTTAAAAACTTGTTTTGGATGCCATCTGTGAGGCATAGGACATGGTACAGGGACAGTATGGAGCTATGTATAATGCCCTTGGCATCAGGGTGTAAAATGGGCAGCCTCTTGCCTTTTACACCAATTATTTATTCAACAAATCATGGCAGGTGAGACAGGGCAAACTGCCCCTAGAGAGGTGGGCAGGCTGAAGAGACTCGGTCCCAAGCTGGCCTCCTGTCACCAAAAGAACTGACAAATTAATTTAGACCTGATTTCAGTTATAAAAGTATTTTGTCCTTAATTGTCCTAGTTTGGCAGTGGACCCAGGGACTCCTAGTCAGCATTTAGAAATGACGTGGCAGAAATAGAGATTAATGGTAAGATTGAATACCAGATAAACAAACTTTAATATGAAGAGAAGTTAAAAAGCCTGGGGCTCTCCTCACCTTACAGAAGAGAGGAATAAGAGGTGTTATGACAAAAATATATAGTGTAATGAATAGTACCAAGATGATGCATCAGGAACACCTACTCACCCTTCTTTCCTCATTCGTGGTAAAGGATTGTTAATTTAATTTAAATTACAGAGAATTTGAAAATTGATACAATATTACCAGACTGCAGCTTTTACCCACAGTTCAGAATTAGTCTTGTCACAGAATATTTTCATGGGAAAGAGTTTAGGAGTATTCAAAACTAGGAGATCACAAAAATATTTGATTGGACAACAAAACTATTTATATTTAAGTAGGATACATTTAAAAGAAACAGTCATTTTGCAGAAGATGCAAGTCCTCAATTTTTAAACAATAAGTGGGTCTCTTACAATTAGGAGTTAAAAAGATACTTTTTCCAGAGATGAGTTGTTCTGTAACTTCTGACCACATGATTTATTCTATTTACGTTATCTTCTGAAGCTTCTGGTACTGGTTGTTGTTGTGACAGGATGCTAGATTAGATGTTTTAATGTGGTATTGCAGTTCATATCTTCCATATGCACGAGCACCCAGTCTGTTCGAATGATGGCTGTAATCTCTTCCTTTGCTGCTTCAACATGACAAGCTAGAGCAGCAGTGCTCAACCTTCCAGCCTTGTGGGCCAGATAAGTTGTGCACGGACAGTCCGCAGGCCAGATCCCACCTGTGGGGTTGGCTCACATGAGAGAGAACCCCTGCACCAGATCCAACCATGTACCAGCCTGACCCTGCGGGCGTGATTCAGCCAAGCACTCGTTGATCTAGGATACAAGGCCACATCATGTGACCCATGAAGCTCCCCAGGGTTCTTGAAATTTTGCAGCAGAGTGGCAGTTAACACTGCCACTAAACTTCCAGACCCATGGGGAGCTCCGCAGGCTGATCTGGCCTGTCAGTCAGAGACTGAGCACTGCTGAGCTCTAGAGAGCGTCATATGGTGGGTCTATACTGAAGACACAGGTAGCTGAATCATAGATCAGGAGAGTGGAACCCATTCAGACCAGTTTGCTTGAATGCCCCAAGCTACTGTATGATATTGTGAAAGTGGATTTTAAGGTAAATGTCAAAATAGGAGTAAAGAATACAGGCATCTGTAAAGTAAAAATGAAGAAACAGCTGCACTAGCATAGCTACGCAACTACACAAACAACATGCTGAACCAGAGCAAAATTCAAACATCATATGAAGATTCCCTAGGATTTGTCAAAAAATTTCCATCAAAACATTTTTTTTACTGGAAAATTGGGTTTCAGCTAAAGAAAAAAAAATCACAAATGTATGTTTTTCTGAAATTATTAATTTTTATTAGAAAACTGAAAAAATCCATTTGAAAACTTTTGTTTTTATTATCCAGGTTTTTTCAATGTGGGCTTTTTTTGGTGGGTAAGGGGGAGAAGAGGGGAAGGGTTGATTTTTGGTTATGTCGCTTTCTTTCTTTCGGTCTCTTTGAAAAGTAACTTTTTCCAGGGTGAGGTACAGTTTTTGAATACCTGTACTGACTAGTTTCTAGCCACTGCTTAGCTTTTTCCTCAATGGCAATTTGTTGCTCCTGTGAGTAGCTGTTTAGTGAGTAAAAAGTCCAAAGAAAAAGATGAAATCACAGTAACTGGCACCAGGGTTGGCAAGCCAATCATTGACTGGTCAAATATTGTCAATTTACTGGTCAACTGACTGCATATTTTTGACTGGTCAAAGATTATAGCAGTTTTACCAACCCCCTCCCCCCCCCCCCAAAAAAAAAAAAACAAACCCTACTTCTTTTTGTAGTTTTCTTGACAGAAATGTGTTTTGGGTTTTTTGGGGTTTTTTAAATGGTTTTTGATACATTTCTTAATGTGCTGCTTTTGTGTGTTGTTTGGACCTATTAGCAATTTTTAACATTTTTTTTGGACCAATATATGACCAGTCAATTGACCAAACTGTATTTGACTGGTCAAATACCCAAACCTACTTTTCACAGAACGTGCAGTATCCTAAATTCAATAGTTTGAGATTTCTGACCAATAAACAGACCCTGGCTGGAAAACATATCCCTCACAGTCTATCCTAAATGCTTATTTATCGTGCTTCAGAATATTTAGCTGTTTCTACCTTAAGAAAAGAATCCCAGAACCATGTCACACTGAGGGACCCCATTAACGAGCAATTAAATGAAAACAAGTAAATTAATTAAACCATTTGTATATTGGAGCCTTAGAGTGATGCTCCTGTTTTAACTGTTTTATCCCCCCTGTTTATGATGAAAGCAAAAACAGGGGCAGATACAGTACCAGGAACAGCATGTGCGTTACAAATGAAGCAGAAGAATAATTTTGGATGCACATTGATAAAAGAGAGGAAAGTTCTTCAGCAGTGATCTGTAAAGAACACTACAAACCTAGTTGTATTAGAGGGGATTTACATAAAGCAAGAATGAAAGACCTGGGAGGAAAAATAATACTTAGATAATGGATCGCTATGCCTGTGGACTGCTGAAGTACATTGAAATTGGTGTCTGTTCTGACTATTGTTATGGAGGGCCACTTTAATGGCATCTGCCCAGGTCACTTTGTTCTACGGAATATATGTTGTCTGTAATACAGTTTAGGCTCAGCTGGCCAAAACCGGGTTTTATTGTGCCCCAAAGAATTCTTGAATTTTTTGTTATGGCTTTGGACATGAAGAGAAGTCTCTACTCCACCAGGATCTGTTAAGTCTTAGCAGAATTGTTGCAGGTAGCAGAATACCCCTGAGAATCTGTTATGTCCACTTTGACTGTTCAATTGTTGTGCACCGGGGAGTTTTCCATGTACTTTGCAGATGAAGTTGTTCAGATCTGGATCAGAGTCTTTATTCTGTTGATCTACAGCCACATTCAGGCTGTGAGACAACTATGTCTACTCCATTTGAGTTTGAGCCAGTTTTTATTGAGGTTCTGGGTGTTTTGGGGCTATTCCTTGTACTTTAAGACTTTGTTCCTATTGGCAGTCAAAATCTAGCAGGGAGCCACTGAGCATATTTTTTGATTGAGATGATTGATACTTCCTCTGAGGAGATGAGATGATGGCACCTGACAAATGGGCATTTGCTAGTTCTGTACCTGTTTCCCTGAAACATGAATCACCCAGTGCTCTTTCATTCTACCTGAAAATACGTGCATGTGAATGCACATGATGTCTTCTAATCTTTAAAATGTATGTCGTATAACTTATACTATATTATGTTCCCCAGTTATTGTTTGCACTTTTTTTATTTTGTATAGAAGTCCAGTCATCACTTCTGGTCTATTGAATCATCCAGTATTTAAAAACACATATGAGAAATAATACTTCAAAGTTGACACGATGACAAAATCAAAATAATCCCCAAATGACAATAAATGGACGCCTCTTCCTTGTTTGGCCTTAGAAAAATATAAATAGAATTAAACATACAGAAAAATGGAAAATGTATATACATACAAGCAAACTGCACATGAGCACAAACACTAAATATACTCTGACACTATACAGGCACAAACACTTGCACATAAGCACACGTATATAAAGAAACTCTCAAGCCTGATAAACTGAACTGTCTTTACTGCATCAGGCTTCTAGTAAATGCATTGCAGAAGAGAAATATATTGTATTTGAAACCTTAAGTCTATCCTAACCATGCAGTTGGTCCAATAGAAGATATCTCTCACAAAAATCTTTGCCATTTGCATTCTTCCTTTTGCTTTTTTTCCACCCCTGCTTTTTTTAATCCCTTTACTCCCATCTCTAACTTCGCTATGTACTATTTTAAGCTACCCTGCCTTTAGTCTAAAGTTCTGTCCACACTACAGATTTTCAGTATGTTTGTAACCAATTATCAGCACGCTGGTTCTAAAAACCAGCTATGTTATTCTTTGTCTGTATTCTCTGGGCACTATATCCCTTGCTGACGCACTAGATTTCCCTATAATATTCTGATAGATGATTATACAATTTGTCATTTGTGGATGCTTCCAGCAGCAGCTGTAATGCTGTGGAAGCTGTTGCATGGACACCCGCTGAACTGTGATTGCTATCTGGCAAAAGGACCACCGTCTCTTACTGGTTTCAAACTCATGGTAAAGTTGTAGGTTGTACAAGGCCCAACACTTGCATGTGTTTTATATTTGTATTTAAATCCTTATCCAAACTTACACATCCTCAATCAATCATTCCCCCCCAAAATAAGCACACATTTAAAATACTGTGTTTTAACTTCTGTTATCTTGAGGCTTGCATTCAAGGTAAAATTGATGTTCCTTCTTGCATTTAATTATGCTTTTATTCATGACTGGAAGCTGAATAACTCACTTTTTCACAGTTGAACCTGACCCTGTCTCCTAAATATTTAGCAGCAGTGATATTCCTTTCTTTCATAACCCCCTTGATTAAACTGTTTTTATCTCTTGTTGTAGAATTTACTAACACATTAACGTTTCCATTACTTAAGAAATTGCTGTTTGATTTCTTCCCGATTCTTACTTTTTCCTATTTGTGCTAGATTTATAGACAATTGTATTCTATTGCAATAACACTGGCAGATGTGACTATCAGAAAGCTTTATTTATTGCTTTCTAGTGCTTGTAACATTTTATTTACTATATTGATTGTTGTATGAGGGCAATTAAGGAGTTCATTTAATGTTGCACTTTGGTAACAAGCCTGAATTTATAACATACTAAAAAAACATGCCTTACATCAGTCTCCTAAGCTTTTTTTTAAAAAGTACCAACCAACCAGAGTTTGGGGGGGAATGAAGGCAGTAACACAACAGAATAGAAAGCTTTCCAGTATAATCCTATATTTATCACATAAGACTACTAGCATTCTTCAGGGTGCAATGTTGGATTGACAGGAAGTTATTTATACATCTTGATTCTCACTTTTCTCAAAATAAAATAAAAATGAAACAAAATACTACAAACCATCAGAGCAGAGGAGTATTGAAACCTGAACACCAACGCTGAGAAATATTCTTTGGTAACATCAACTTTGACATCAACATCTTTCCATCTGTTCAGTTTTCACTTATGGTTCAGAAAAAAATTTCTGCTGTAACTTTTATTGTAAAATGTTTAACCAAAACATAATAGCCTCGTCATTATCTAGGAAAGATTTCTTAAACTGTAAATTCTTAATTCATAAAATCTTTTGGAGAAGAGACTCATTATGTGTGCAGGGATTGTGTGTACTGTGGACTCTGTTCCCATTGTACAGAGGAGCCTCCAGGTGTTATGATAATACTACTGTCACCAGAATCTTAACCTGACAGATTTATGATATTATGTTTATATCAAAACGTAGAGTGCTCTACTGTGGATATTTTGTCCTTGACTGACATGTAGGTAATAATTTAATAACAAGAAGAGGTAGGTAGAATGCTGTGTCTTGCCTGAGGTATAGCACTGTATTTGCATTTTCACAAAATTAAATTGCTTAGACATTAGTGGTATAAAATAAATCTTTATATTTAGAAGCAAACTAAACACATCAGGTAAGAGTTTGTAAATAAGCATTTACAATATTTTTTTAAAGTGAGAATTTTACCTTATTCAAATGCAAGTACATTATGTTAGGCTATTCCCTTAAGTGATGTGTGTGTTCATTTTTTTTCTTTTTTATGAGGATTTTCAGTCTTGTTTACTCCTTTCCTGTTGGTGGTTATGAGGTGCAGTTTGTAATTAACTAGCTATGAAGCAAATTCATATAAACTTCCTTTTTTCTGAGCTTTCAGCTTTTTCTAATCTTCTCTTTTAGGTTCAGAATTAGTTTTCTTTAGGCCAAACTTAGTTGAAAAAATGTATTTCTGGGTAATAACTTCTAATGTATTATAAAATCATGTAGGCATCATTCTAAGTACAAAGTTGGCTGATTAAACTTGCTGTGAGGAAAGCCATCATTGCAAGCAATGAGCATACTCCCACTGCTAGTACTGAGTTTGCCTATACACATGCCCATCCAGGTTCTAATTAAAACACTCCAGCATTGCCTCATTGTAGCGTGCATTAAGTCCCCATGCACTTTAAAATGGCCCCAGGGGCGCTAACTCCTTGGGTAAACTTCATCAAATAAGTCTTAGAATAGATAAAACATCCCACAACTATATTTAAGCATGCGGGGGCTTAATACACATGACAGTGGGCTGTTTTAATTGAAGCAGCTGTCCAGAAATGGCTCTAATTAACTCCCCACCACCACCACCGCCAAGCACGTGTATAGGCAGCCTGAGATCTTGTTCCTCTATGCTATGAATTTGTAAGAATCGGAGAATCTGTTGCAACCACCTGGATTTTGGGCCTCCCCTTTTGCTTTTTATTTGAATATGCTGCTACTTATCTTATTTACAGGTAGATTAGAGTATATTAATTATAGATGTATATATGTTAGGATTATATCCTACAGTATATTCATGTTAAAGAGAAATAACATTTATTGATGTTAGGGTTATCTTATTTCTGTGGTGTTGATTGAGTAGAAGAACTCTTTGAAGTTCCTTCTCATCTTAGTACAATGACTTAGATGCTAGTAAATTGCTTTGAAATACGTATGTACCACTTTGGGGCATATCCCCCTCCATCTACATAATTCCCTGTAGTTTTGTGAGGAATTATTTTACACTGTAGTACAGTGTTGTATTACAATTTTTGTATGTTGGCAGGAGTACATTATTCTAAGACAAAATATTCTGGTCAAAACAGGAGCCATAAGTTATGGGGCATTCAAATGCAGTCATTTAAAAAACATATTATTTAAAAGAATGAATTAAAATTAGCCAGACTAATTCATAGATTTTTATGAGAAAGATGACTTTAGTTCTAAACACTGAATAAAATCCTGAAACTCTAAACTATGTACATATGAAAAAAATATCATACAACAGAATGGAAAAAGTATAGACCTGGGCTAAATAACCCCATAGTTCTTATTTTTCCCAGTAGAATTAGATTACAAAAAGGGATAATGTATCTTAATAGTTTAGACATCAAGATTGGAGTATGAGCCATCTGAGCTGCAAAAGCATATTTGAAAGGTGGGGTAATTGTGTTTGGTTTAATCTGTGCTTTAAGTCTATTAAGTTTCCAATTTTAAAGTTTATTTCTTTGAATGTTTTCAGGATGGACCATTGTCAGGATGGTCCTAAATACTTCATTGGCAACTATCTGAATCCCATGATCTGGCCAGCACATATGGTTTCATAGTTTCCAGTGCTTAGGGAGCCTGGCTCCCTGTATATAGGCACCTGTCCAAACCCTGGACACACAGGGTTTTTACTTATCCCCAGGCAAAAGGATTCTGATATCTAGTTGCAGCCGCCTGATTCCTGGGTCCCCCTGCACCAGGACCTATAAAAACATTTGTGGTGCCCAGCTGGGAGGCACACAGGGTTTTGACAGGTACCAGGGTATGGGTGGCTACACGTTCTATTTAAGGCATAATGCAAATGAGCCAAAAAGTTATTCTGCCTTATGTATCCATAACTTATTGTATGGAGTATAACTTTGTTGATCATTTATTCTGTCATAACACCTTAAAGTGACTTGTATGTGTGGCCAGGGTGGTATTTAAGGCATGACTAACCTGTTAATTGTGTCTTAAATATAATGCATGTTAGGGGCCATGGATAATGTGAAAAATTATTTTCAGCAGCATTTGAAGTCGTGAAAGCTTTCTTCTTTCTTTCTCTCAAGTAAGCAGATATATCCCTAGAATTAGCTTTGTTGTGAAGATTTCCCAGGGAAAAAGATGACAGTTATTCTGGGCATTTCCTGTCCACTTCACAGAGAAGATTTCTCTGCTACTGCCTTGATCGGCAGGGGTGTGTAAACTCGTGTCAAATGGAGAAAGTAATCTCAGATTGGATTTTACCCAGACTCATTCATGGGGATATAAGGAGCTTCCCCTTGAAGTAAATTTCAACCAGTGCAAAAGATAACTATGAATGCCTTAATCTGAAATCTGTGTTCAGTAAATGATACTGGTTTCCAGTTTGTTTCCAGGTACAGGTCAAATGATTGGTTTCAGTCTAAAATGATTTAGGTCTTAGTTATCTCAAAACTGCCTGTGTCTCCATGCTAACTCCTTCAAAATGAGATAAACTAGGATCTTTTCAGTAATATACAGAGACTTTTACCATATTTACTTGAATCCAAGATGAGTGGGTTTTTCCCAAAAAAAACAAAGTGGAGAAAAACCCTCATCCTGGATTTGAGTATTGGTCCGACTGGCAGGCAGTGGCTTAACTCAGGCTTCAACCCAGGGCCCCAGGCTTGTGTTGGATCTAAGCTGCTGCTTGCCCCAAGGCAGAGTGGTTAGTGCAGTAGGGAGTGTTGGGGATACAGCATGCAGTTGGGGAGGTGTGCAGGAAAGACCTACATGTGCACCTCAGAGGGAGCACGAGGGAGACCATGCCCTCCCCACCCCCCACTTAACTTCTGCTCCAGCTCTGGTCTCTCCAGCCCCAACCTGGTGAGGCACAGAGCTGCTGCCACTGCTTCTGCCTGGCTAGGCTAGGGCCACGGCAGATCTCCAGCAGAAGGTACAGAGTGGGTGGGGAGGCAGGGAGTTTGGGCAGCAGGGGACATGCACAGGTACAGGGAGCAAGAAGTATAGGGGGCAGACAGGAGGGGCTAAGGAGGGAGGGCAGGCACAGGTATGGGGGCAGGCAGTAAAGAGAGAAGGGGGCCAGGGAGTGGGGGAACAGGCAGTGGGGACAGGGGGTCAGTCAGGTATGGGGGTGGGGGGGACAAGGGCTGGGGCGCAAGGAAAAGGTGTCTGGCTTCTTGTTTCTGCATTCTCTGCCACAGTAGTAGGGGGACAAATTTAAGATAACCCTCCAATAATTAGATTCTGTACATGGAAAATTATAACAGATTTATAATTTTCCATGTCTAGAATCTGAGGGGAGAGCATCTTAAATTCGGAGTGATCTTGGATTTGGGTAAATAATGGTATATCTGTGCATGGGCATTTCAGGGTATAGGCTATCAGGTCTGGCATTTATCATCCTGCTGGTATGACCAAGCTAGAGTTTTATCTTCAGAATATATTGTAAGATCTCTCTGTCTGTTAAGGTTCTTGCATAAAGATGACATGGAAGGAGCTGAACTCTTAGTAGTGTTTATGGAAGGTTGTCAATATTTGTAGGTATACTGCATCATTTTAGTTTGCTGTATTTTTATATTGTGAACCTAAGTATCTCCAGGCAGTTGAAAATAAATAAATGCCCCAGCAGTGTGGAGTCTGAGATGCATTGAGAACTATGTAGCTTATTCTGTTAATCTGTAAGATCATAGAATCATAGAAGTAGGACCGGAAGGGACCTTGTAGATCTTCAGGTCTGACCCCCTGCCTGGGCAGGAAGAAAACTGGGCTCAAATGACCCCAGCTATGTAGGCATCGAGCCACTTCTTAAAGACCCCCAGGGTAGGAGCCAGCACCACTTCCCTTGGAAGTTGGTTCCAGATCCTAGGCGCCCTAACTGTGAAGTAGTTCTTACAGATGTCTAATCTAAACCTACTCTCCAACAACTTGTGGCCGTTATTCCTTGTTATCCGGGGGGGGGAGGGGAAACAAGGTCTCCCCCAAACCCTTCTGGTCCCCCCTAGTGAGTTTATAGATGGTCACCAGGTCCCCCCTCGGCCTTCTCTTGTGAAGGCTGAACAGGTTCAGGTCCCGTAGCCTCTCATAGTAGGGTTTGCCCTGCTGTCCCCGGATCATGCGGGTGGCCCTCCTCTGGACCCTCTCAATGTTGTCCACATCCCTCTTGAAGTGGGGTGCCCAGGACTGTACCCAGTACTCCAGCTGCGGCCTGACCAGTGTCGCGTAGAAGAGGAGGATCACCTCCTTGGCCCTACTTGAGATGCACCTGTGGATGCACGATAAGGTCTGGTTAGCCCTGCCGACCGTGACCTCGCATTGTCAACCGTGACCTCAAAGATGAAGATGAAACCTCAAAAACTGAGATTCTGACTTCTCTTTAAGAACTATAATCATGTTTCACTTCCTTTGAAGGGAAGGGTTTGCTTGCACATCTTTTGCTAAAACAAATTCCCTAGCACCATAATGCAAAGTTTTCTCTGTTGACAGGCCACAGCCCAGCCCCCCCACCTCACAAAAAGTAGTTGCATTCAGCGGTGTTAGATGTACCTGGCCTTACTGAAGCTGCATAGCATCTAGGTGGTGCTTAGTTCACAAGTTTAGTAAGATGAAAGTTTTTGCTACATAAATGCAAAATGTGTGGTTGTTCATTCTTTGTTGTCAGTATTATATAACTTTACTGTTTTGCTTAAATATAGGTTTTGTCTAACTTCAGGTGAGCATGTTTGGATGATAACTAATTACAAAAAGACAACCTCTAAAACATACCTGTTTTTTTTAATTTGTTGATTATTTTGACTTAACAATACAAATCCTCTTTCCCTTTCCTCTTAATTTGACCCCTCTCTGTGATCACAACAGATATGAGCTAGGAAGCCTAAAACTAACAATCTAACTGGAAGACCACATAAATATTCCCTGATTTGTAATTCTTTAAATATATAGCAAATATGTAAGGTGCATATAAAAACAGAAGACTTCTACTCAGAGGTGCATGCCTCAGATTTTTTTCTTGTTCGTTATGTAAATTTATTCTCATTTTATTCTTGCCTTTCAAAGAACCAAAATATTATTGGGCTCCTCTGTGCAAATATTATGCAGGATATTCTAGAGTTTGATGTTATCATGAATGGTTGATCTATTAAACTGTAAGGAAGTTCAGTTGAGGCTTGATTCAAAGATCACTGTAGTCGATAAAGAAACTCCTAATGCTCTTTGAATCAGAAGGGGAACAGTTGGCACTAATTTCTAACCTCAGCAAATTCAGGGTACCAGGTCAATTTACAGTGATGTGTATGAACCAAAAGAATAGAATCATAGGACAGGAGACTATAGATCATAGGAATCAGACCTGCGAGATCTTCAAGCTCAGTTCCCTGCTATGGGCAGGAAGTTATTGGCCTTAGACGAGCTCAACAAGGTGCTTATCTGGCCTCATTGAACACTAGGGCTGTGTGAAACAGCACTGTTCCATTTCAACTTGAGTTTCGAGGTTTCAACAGAACAGCGTTTCGCTTCAAATTTCATTTCAATTTGAAACCACTGTTCCGTTTCACTTCATTGAAACAGTGATGCACCCATTCTCTATAATGGTGAAGCTCAAAACAGCCTCTCTCATCCGGCAGGCAGATGGGGGCCTGTAACCCTGAGGGCTGTGGGGGCTGTGCCAGTCCTCCCAAAGCTGTGGGCCCCCAATCTGACTGCCAGATGAGGGAGGGAAGCCGGGTGCTGCTGCCTGGAACCTGGGAGCTGGGGAAGGGACCTGAGCCCGATCACCCGGTTCTCCTCCCCAGCACTACAATCAGTTCCCTTCCCCTGCGCTGTGATTGGTTCCTCACAGCCTGGCAACAGGAGGTGAGGGGAAACAGGGCTGCGCTGCCGGCTGAGCCCCATGGGGCTGCAGAGCCGCTGGGAGTGCAGCCCTGGTTCTCTCCTGATCCCACCACCTGGCTGCTGGCTGCTTTGAAACTCAAAACATTTTGACTAGGCTTGTTTTGTTTCAAGGCTGTTTTGAACCCCTTCGTTTTGATTCAATTTCTTGGTTTCAAGCTCAAATGAGTTGAAACAGTTTCGAATTGAAACAGCCGGCAAAATTTTGCACAGCCGTATTGAACACCACCATGGATGGTGACTGCACCACCTCTGCTAGGAGTATGTTCCAGATTCCGGTGACCCTTTCAGAGAAAAAGGGTTGGGTTTTTTTCCTTATGTCCAGCCTGAATTTACCTTCTGTTAGCTTATGCTCATTTGTTCTCATCCTCCCCTGAGGTGCCTTCCTGAAGAGCCACTCCCACAGATCCTGATGCTCATCCCTGACATACCTGTAGGCAACTATCAAGTCACATCTTAGCCTTCTCTTACTTAGACTGAACAGGCCCAGTTCCCAGTGTCTTTCCTCTTGGGGTCTATCCTCCAGGCCCTTGACCATATGGGTGACCCTTCTTTGTACCTTCTCCAGCTTATCCACATCTTTCTTGTAGTGCAGCTATTCTAGCTGTGGCCTCACCAACACTGAATAGAGAGGGAGAAGCACTTCCCTGGATCTATTGGCAACACATCGGCTGATGCACACCAGAGTTCTATGTGCCCTTCTAGCAACCTCATCACACTGCTGGCTCATATTCATCTTCTGGTGTGTTGTGACCCCCAGGTCCCATTCAGATGCTGTGCCAGCCAGTAGATCACTACCCATTGTGTAGTTATGATGAAGGTTCTTCCTACCCAGATGAAGAACCCTGCACTTCTCCCTGTTAAACCTCATCTGATTCTGTTCAGCCCGTAAATCCAGTCTGTCCAAGTCATCCTGGATCTTTACCCTATCCTCTGTGCCTGTTTCTCTCCACAGCTTATCATCCATGAACTTAATCATTGAGCTTTCCACCCCCTTGTCCAAGTCATTAATAAATATGTTAAAGAGCACAGGCCCAAGCACCAGTCCCTGGGGGACACTACTGGAGGTGGCACTCCAGGATGAGGGGATCCCATCAATTGCAACTCTCTGTGGGATTGGCCTGTAAGCCATTTGTCCACCCATCTCACTGTGGACTGGTCCATCTCAGTAGCCTCCAATATTTAGCTTGTATGTGTTTTTGTTTGAATATATGCCACCTGCTTAAAATTTTCTTTGGAAAAAAACCCCCAATCAAAATAGAAAAGGAAATCATTAAATCACTTTGATTTCAGTGAAAAAAATAGAGTGATCCAAAAACAGATGAAAAGGCTTGAAATTGTGTTTCATCCTAATTTTGGATGAAACAATTTTGAAATTGGAACATGTTCTGTGAAATAGAAGTCCTGGTTCTGTAAAGAAGGCAATACTGAGGTGTGCATGCAGCTCTTTAAAAAAGAAAAAAAGTAGAGACAATTTGCCTGTGTTCTTTCCCTCCTCCCCCCTACCCGCCCCCCACAATAAATGTGCTTTTAGAGGTCAGTATCAAAGGCTAAGGCAAACAGCCATAGCTGGAGGGCAGCTGCATTCTTAGTCGCATCAGAAAATGATCTCTTAATAGCACACTATAAGTAGTAACAATTAATGAATAGCTTTTCAAATTAAAAATTAATATTCAAACAACAAGTATTTTATCTGTACATTTCTGTAAAATGTCATTAAACAAAAATTCTTGTGTGTAAAACCTTGTAAGGAAGTGCCCCCTGCTGGCTTGATATTTGTTTCACTTGGAAACTGTAGGTAGAACTGATTTTTTTCTTTTCTTTTTTCATTTAGTGCTTTTTATTGCTACACCATGTTTCTATTATCTGTTGTTAAGGTTTAAGTGGACTAGCATGCAAAGATAATCTCTTATTTGTGTAGAAGCTAAGTCTATTAACTTTATGGATTCCTTAGAAGAACAGTTATTACTCAACTCTTCTGTTCCACACCATACCTAGTAAACATGCCACATTATTCTCATGGAGTATTAAACCAGTTTGTTTGTTTTTTACTGTTGGTAAAGAAAGTGATAGCTGAAACATGACTCTTGATTAGAGAAAGTTACCACACAGTTGTGCTAAAATTGTAACTATGCATTAATTCAGAAATAAAGGGAATTTTAAAACAAAGGCTTTAGATAAATCAAGACATTCATAAGGTGGAGTAGATTGTTGGCTCAGAGCTCCTTGTAGGATCGAGGGCTGAGCAATGAATCAACGTTAGATGGGACAAAGTTGGTGTGCAACAATTTTACTCTCCTAGGTTTTGGTTGAAAACCCTTCCAAATACTTGACTTCAGTGTACTTTGGATCCTACAGGATCCTGAGACCCTTGAGAAATTTCAAAGTGGGCACCTTTTTCAAAATGCAAAAGTGGGACACGTGAAGCTGGCAGCCAGGCATGGGAGTCATGTGGTGCAGCCCCACTGCCTACCCTGAGCCTGCAGGGGAGGAGTGCATTTCCCCCCTGACCCACCCCAGGACTGTCATCACCGCCACCAGCCCTTGGGAATGGGTCTCCCACAGCCTCTATGCTGTGCAACCAACCACGCACAGAACAATAGGGGTGGGCAGGTGGCGGCAGGAGCTTCCCCAGCACTGCAGGAGCTTCCCCAGCACTGCAGGAGCAGGGGCAGGAGTCAGTGACAGTTTGTGCCATAGCCCCCACCCCAGGAGGGATGCCTTCTGCAACCAGCCAGGCCCAGCCCTGGTTACTGCGGCCTCCACAGCCTCCTGGCTGCTGCCAGAGCTGGGCTCAATGCTCACTTCCTCCATCGCCATCTTCCTGCTGAACAGGGGAATCCAAAATAAATGCTGTCCCAGAGTCATTCAGCCCAAGACCAGGACCTAATGTTTCCATTTCAGGACTGTTCCACCCAATCAGGGATGGGTTGTCACTCTAGGGGGAAGAGGAAGGGTTAAAGTCTCCTATGAACATTAAATTCTTCAGCTTGGCATCTACAGGCAAAAAAGGGTTTTAGAAACGAAACAGCAGATGACTAATTGGTTTTACATTGTATAAATAATATACATTGGAAAAAATGGAGTAAATTTATTCTTTATCTCTCCTAACACAGTTTACTGTAGTTCAACTACGTTTTATCATTCCAAATTATTATGGTTACCAGAATAATGAAAATATAACTGTTTTTTCCATTTTTACCTCTTGTTTTCTTAAGAGTGTTTATTGTGAATTCTGGTCCTCTTGTTTAAGTTATCTTTCTAAAATCTGCAAAGTTTGGACAATTAGGCATGTAGTCTGAATTGGATATAACACTCTTTATTAATAATTCAGAAATTCACATGCCTGAACTCTATTTGCATGTTGTTGATTTAAATCTGTGTGTTAATTTTATTTTTTTTCAAAATTCAGGTGGAGAACAGACCAAAATACTATGGACGAGAGTATGTATTATACCATTTTATTTTAATTACCTGATATGTAATCATTTGCTATATCACATAGTACATTTCTATTAGTGCAGAAATAGTAAACAATATAATGGTTTTATTCTACTTCCCACAAGCCAAGGATTTAAATACATTTAATTGTTTACAGTTCCAACAACTTTAGGACCAATTATTTCTATCTAACAGTGCATAGATGGTGCCTCCGCTCGAGTCTAAATATAAGTTAGAAATGAACAAGGACATGGGTGTGCTTGGTGGTCTTTAGATGATTTTGGGGACAGTGATTCTGATTTTTCTGGTCTGTTATTGTTATGATGTTAATCCCTTTAATTACTGGAGGAAGTTCACCCTCAGTTTTAGTGTTCTCCTCCACTCTGATCATAGAGAATGAGGGCTGGAAGGGACCTCACATCTAGTCGAGCCCACTACTCAAGGCAGGTTCATCCCTGACTAAACCATCCTGTGTTTACTGTATTTTTCTCCCCATCATAACCAGTTTGACAGTCATTTAGAATATAAGACTACTGAGGTACAAATATTGCTGCCCTCAGTAGGGGTACAAGGCTTGAAATGTAGTAGAGCTAGTACATTCCCAGTGCATGTTGGGGAGAATGGCAGGCTAGTCAGAGACCTCATAAGGATAAATTAATTTTCCCTGTGCCCAACATGAGAGTGTTACCTATAGGGGACTTGTATTCCCATTGACCAAAATCTTTGTGTAGTGAACAAGGGCTATAGCTGTAACTATAGCTCATGCCAGATCCTTTACTTGAGGTGGAATCATAGAAAATTAGGGTTGGAAGGGACCTCAGGACACTTGGTCCAACCCCCTGCTCTCAGTAGGACCATCCCCAACTAGACCATCCCAGCCAAAGCTTTGTTTAGTCAAGTCTTAAAAACCTCCAAGGAGGGAGAGTCCACAACCTGCCTGGGTAACCTGTTCCAGTGTTTCACTACCTTCCTAGTGAGAACATTCTTCGTAATATCTAACGTAACCTTCCCTTGTTGCACCTTGAAACCATTACTTCTTGTTCTGTCATTTACCACTCCTGAAAACAGTCTAGCTCCATCCTCTTTTCAGCTCCCCTTCAGGTAGTTGAAGGCTGCTATTAAATTCCCTCTCAGTCTACTCTTCTCTAGACTAAATAAGCCCTCAGCTTCTTGTCATATGTCATGTGCTCTAGCCACTGAACCATTTTTGTTGCCCTCCGCTGGACTCTCCAGTTTGTCCACATCCTTTCTGTAGTGGGGAGACCAAAACTGAACACCATACCCTAGGTGTGGCCTCACCAGTACCGAATAGAGGGGAATAATCACTTCCCTTGACATGATGGCAACATGCCTACCAATGCAGCCCAGTATGCCGTTAGTCTTCTTTGCAACAAGGGCACACTCTTGTCTCATATTCAGCTTATTGTCTACCTCCAGATCCTTTTCTGCAGAGCTGCTGCCCAGCCAATCAGCCCCCAGCCTGCACTGGCACATGAGCTTGTTCCATCCTATGAGCAGGACTTTGCATTTATCCTTGTTGAACCTCATGAGAGTTCTTTTGGCCCAATCCTCCAATTTGTCTAGGTCACTCTGAATCCTAGCCCTACCCTCCAGCATATCTACTACTCCCCACAGCTTGGTGTCATCTGCAAACTTGCTGAGGGTGCACTCTACACAATCTTTCAGGTCATTGATGTAGACATTGAACAAAACCGGCCCCAGGACTGACCCCTGAGGCACTCAAGCCATTGATTACTACCCTCCAGCCAGTTTTCTATCTACCTTACAGTCCATTCATCCAGCTCATACTTCCTTAGCTTGCCTGTGAGAATGTTGTGAAAGACCATATCAAAAGTCTAGCTAAAAATCAAGGTCTACCTCATCCACTGGTTTCCCCCAGAGCCAGTCACCTCATCATAGACATCAATCAGGTTGGTCAGGCATGATTTGCCCTTGGTGAATCTATGATGACTCTTCCTGATCACCTTCTTCCTCTCCAAGTGCTTAGAAATGTATTCCTTGAAGATCTTCTCCATGATTTTTCCAGGGACTGAGGTGGGGCTGACTGGTCTGTAGTCCCCTGGATCCTCCTTTTTCTTAAATATGGGCAATATGTTTGCCATTTTCCAATGATCTGGGACCTCTCCTGATCAACGTGAGTTTTCAAAGATGATGGCCAGTGGCTCTTCAATCTCATTATCCAACTGCCTCAACACCCTTGGGTGTTGCCTGGGTAAGTAGTCTGGGAGCTGACCTTCCCCGTGAAGACTGAAGTGAAAAAGACATTAAGCACTTCTGGGGTGTGGGTTGTAGCCGTGTTGATCTAAGAACATAGGCAGATGAGGTTCTTTGGGTGACTCTGATATCTTTTATTAGACCACACCATATCTAATAATTAGATATATGATACTATGTAATATTAGATGTATGATAATATCTAATATTAGACCACACCAGAATGGCATCTAAACCTGCCTTACATATCTACAGGAACAAGATTACAATTTGGAGTACAGACCCAAATATATTACTGGCCTTATACACTTCGTCCTTACACACAATAATTTCATATTTTAATAACCAACACTTCCTCCAGACCATGGAAACGGCTATGGGCACCAAAATGGCCCCACAGTATGCCAGCCTTTTTATGAGCCACCTGCAAGAAGACTTCATCAAGGGCTGCATCATCAAACCCTTCCTATACTTAAGATATATCAATGGCATCTTCATTTGGACTGAACCTGCAATCTCTGAGTTCCATCAGAAATTCAACAGTCACCATCCCTCCATCTGCCTATCTCTTGAATACTCCACCACCAACATCATCTTTTTAGATACGATGATCAGTATCCAGAATGGTAAAATACAGACCACATTATACAATAAACCCACAGACCAACATACATATCTGCACAGAACCAGCAATCACCCTAAACACACCAAAAAAGCTGTGATATACAGCCAAGTGCTCAGATACCACCGAATTTGCATTGAGGAGAACACCCAGGATTGCCACCTCACCAATCTTAAAAAGGTTTTCACCCAACAGGGACATTCCTCCAGAGAGAGAGAGATTACACACTTGAAAGAGTCACCTGGATACCACATGAAGAATTGCTGCTGTACAAAAGAAAAACCCCCACGAATCGCACACAGCTGGTTATGACACATCACCCCTCCCTCGAACCCATACTGAAAATCCTCAAACAATTGCAACCCATACTAGAAACAGACCCTATTCTTAAAGACATCTTCACATCTTCCCAGAGCCACCCATCCTAGCCTTCAAACAAGCACCCAACCTCGCTAACCTCATCACCAGAAGCAAACTTCCTCAGGCCCAGAACACACCGAATGGATCCAGACCATGCTGTGACAAGAAATGCAAAACCTGCCAACACATCTCCACCGCCCTCACAATTACCCCACAACAGAGCCATCAGCATTCCCGGATCATACAGCTACACCTCCAGAAATGTAATACATCTCATCCAATGCACCAAATGCCCTGATGGAAAATACATAGGAGAGACCAAACAACTGCATACCAGAATTAATGCATACCAAAATCTATCAAATGCAAGAATACCCAACTACTGGTGGGGGCACATTTCTCACAAGTAAATCTGTCACTCCCCTAATCCTCAAAGGAAACTTACAAAATGCTTCTCGGAGACGAATAGATCCAAGGAGGTGATACTTCCCCTCTATCGGGCGCTGGTCAGACTGCAGTTGGAGTACTGCGTGGAATTCTGGGTGCTGCACTTCAAGAGGGATGCGGATAACCTGGAGAGAGTCCAGAGAAGGGCCACTCGTATGGTTAAGGGCTTGCAGACCAAGCCCTATGAGGAGAGACTAGAGAACCTGGACCTTTTCAGCCTCCGCAAGAGAAGGTTGAGAGGAGACCTTGTGGCTGCCTATAAGTTCATCACGGGGTCACAGAAGGGAATTGGTGAGTATTTATTCACCAAGGCGCCGCCGGGGGTTACAAGAAATAATGGCCACAAGCTAGCAGAGAGCAGATTTAGATTGGACATTAGGAAGAACTTCTTCATAGTTCGAGTGGCCAAGGTCTGGAATGGGCTCCCAAGGCAGGTGGTGCTCTCCCCTACCCTGGGGGTCTTCAAGAGGAGGTTAGATAGGCATCTAGCTGGGGTCATCTAGACCCAGCGCTCTTTCCTGCCTATGCAGGGGGTCGGACTCGATGATCTATTGAGGTCCCTTCTGACCCTAACATCTATGAATCTATGAGCCTATGAACTCCACTTCAGCAACCTCCTCGATACTAAAAATCATGGACTAAATATAGACATTGGGTTTATGATGCATTATAACCTGCCTGACATCTGACTCCCCATGTACCTGTCCACTATTCATCCCCCTTCTCTTCCCCCCCCAACCCAGCCTGTCTCTCACCCACTGACTCCTCAGTTTACATCTTCACTGACTGCCTATCTTGTATGCATACTAGCCCAGCCTCTGGCTTCTTTACTTTTCATTTCATCCAGGAAGAGTACACACCAACTGCAGAAACTTCCTCAGCCCGATGAAGGGTTTTTAAACCCAAAAGCTTGCTTAAAATTTTTTCCCAACTATTTAAGTTGGTCTAATAAGATATCAGATCCACCCAAAGAAACTTGTCTGCCTTAAGCACTCCAGCCTTTTGTGCACCCTCTGTCACCAGGCTGCTTCCACCATTCAGTAAGGGACCCACACGGTCCCTGATTCTCCTTTCGCTACTGATATACTTGTAGAAACCCTTCTTGTTACCCTTCACATCCCTTGCTAGCTGCAACTCCAATTTCGTTTTGGCCTTCTTGACTTCTTCCCTTCATGCCCAAGCAATGGTCTTATATTCCTCCCTAGTTTGTCCAAGTTTCCACTTCTTATAAGCTTCCTTTTTGTGACTTAGTTTACTGAAGAGTTCTCTGCTAAACCAAGCTGGTCCTCTACCATACTTGCTAACCTTCCTATGCATCGGGATGATTTGTTCCTGCACTCTCAATAAGGCCTCTTTAAAGTACACCCAGCTCTCCTGTACTCTTCTTCCCCTCAGACTGCCTTCCCAGGCAATCCTGCCCATGAGTTCCCTGAGCGAGCTGAAGTCTGCTTTTCTGAAGTCCAAGGTCCTTACTTTGCTGCTCTCCATCCTTCCTTTCCTCAGGATCCTAAACTCAATCATCTCATGGTCACTGCTGCCCAAGTTGCCAGCTACTACTACATTCCCCACCAATTCTTTCCTGTTTGTGAGCAGCAGGTCAAGAAGAGGATGGCCCTTAGTTGGCTGCTCCAGCACTTGCACCAGAAAGTTATCCCCAACACTCTCAAAAAACTTCCTGGATTGCCTTGCACTGCTGCATTCCCCTCCCATCCGATATCTGGGTGATTGAAGTGCCCCATGAGAACCAGGGCTTGTGATCAGGAAAATTCTGCTAGCTGGGATGTGTGCGTGGAGCTAGGATTTGCTCTTTAATACAGTATGTTTCTGAGGCCTTAAGTCTTATTGCTAACAAAAATAAACATACTTCATACCCTAGTTTGTAATTCCATCCCAGATACACTAACTGTGATTGATGAAACTGAGAGAGCCAGCAGCCTGCCCCTAATTACTATAGTTTCATTTTAAAATACAATCTGTGGCAATAGGGGAGTTGTACATAGTTGCTTGAGTGCAGTAGGGTTAAAAGACATTCTCCATCTAATTGAATCACAATCCTTTCTTGCTTAAAGTTTTTAAACCATGTCACAGTCTTCTGTTGGTTACTGACATGGTATGGAGTCAGAGAAATGTAGGGCTTAAAGAGATCATCTAGCCCAGCGGTCACAAAACTTTTCAGGTTGCAGGCCAAAAATAATCCAGCTTCCATCCGGTGGGTGGACTCTAAAACCCAACTGCCACAGCAGAGAGAAGAGTTCATATGGCCACCACTTCTCCCTGCAGCAGCCTGAGGAGAGCTCCACTAGATGCCGATTATTCCCACTGGCACAGGAGAACCACTGCTGCCAAAACTCTCCGCTGCCAAACTCTGCTAAAGTCCCCGGTCTGTGGGCCAGATCAAATGGCTCATTGGGCCAGATTTGACCCGTGAGCCATAGGTTGCCAGCTCTTGATCTAGCTCAGCAGGGGCCAGCCTTTTTAGCAGATGTGTTACAAATTAGCCCTGCACCCACCCCAAGTCTGATCCTCTGATCCAAGTCTGCCACCCTGATCCTCTTTCCTTTGCCCAATCTCCTGCTCTGCTTCTTACTATATCTGCCACTTTGCTACCTGTTCCCTCCGTGATCCGCCACACACACAGGCTGCTCATGCACTTGCAGCACTCGTACCACTGCTTGACCACCCCTGATTTAGCTCATCTTTCTGCACTGAGGAAGGATGATATTTACTGGACTGCCCCTGATAAATATTTGTCTGACCTTTTCTCAAAAACCACTAATGAAGGAGAGTCTACTGCCTTGCAAGGTAGCTGGTTCCAGTGCTTCATTTAGGATTTTTTTTTCTCAATATCAAATCAAAATATTCCATGTATTACAACAAACATTCAAGGAAAAACTAAAAATCTAAGTTGTTCATTTGTTGTCATTGTCAATGAGCTTATAAATAAGATATGTTTGTTTATATAGTTTAGGAGATGCGTATTTTAATTGATTAATAGAAAAACACCTCCTCTCTATCAGCACAGTAGGAAAGTACAAACCAATTATGTAATTTTTGAAAAAGAAGTATACTTAGTAATGCTTTGGAACAATCCCCTATAACCTTACTACTTCCAACATGTATATATTACATGCATTCTTTTAACATGTTAAAAAATGACCTAAATTCAATTGCTTTTCAGTTTTCTTCCATCTCATTTTTTTTCCTTTCCCCACCAAGCCAGAAGCAGCATTTGAAACATGTCGTTTCCTATGTGTTGTCTCAGACAAGAGACGATGCTTGGTGTTGGTTGATTTTACTATATTTTGGATAGCAGCACTTAGAATCTTTCAAAGCTCCATAGAAAGGTTTAGTGATGCATCAGCTGGCAAAATATGTGCAAGTCTTTGTATTTTAAAATGCTCTACAGACTGTTTTGTCCTTGTTTGAAGTTCACAGCACAAGTATTGATCAGTGTAAAGTTAATTGTTTATCTCAGGTCAGGGTCAGTTTCTTTTTTCATAGTGCAGTAATAAAGAATCACAGAAACTGTTGATTTCCTTCAGCATTGGGGAAGGAACTTTCTTGAAATAAGGCCAATGATACCTTTGGCAGGGCTACTCTGAACCTCTTTCTACTAAACTATAATACGTCTGAATTGAATTTTTGCCAGGTTTTTTTGCTTGCTGCTGTCTATTACAGCGGTGCAAACTTGTGTAGGCAATAAAGGCAAGCTTAAAACACCTGCACTGATTTTAACTTATCTCACTTGATTTAAAGTGTCATTAATTCTGCTAATTTCTAAATCCTCTTGTAGAAAGTACTCATTTTAGTAAGCCCCAGGTCAGGTTGCACTTCTTCATAAAGCTGGTAAAAAGGGAGAAAAAACAATGCAGGTGTGAATTGTGAATATTTTTTGTTTGTTTTGGTTGAGGTTCTTATTTTGTTACAATTCTGAACAATGGCAGTGGAGCTGGTTGAAATTTAGCCTGAAAGCAAAAGCTGTATGGGTTTCAATGCAAACTGGATTAGCCAAAATGCATTTTATTCTGTTGCAGTGTTAGTCTTTCCTCTGGATATGCCAAAACTCATACTGATAAACACTTGAAGAGTCTTTCACCATTTTTACCTACTTTAAGACTTTCGCCCACATTCAAATGGGCCTGACCACAGTGTTTTCCTAGAAGTAGGGTTTTGGCTGATGAATAGCTTCTTCCTCTGTGGCTAAAAAAAAAAAAAAAATGTTGCAGAAAAATCTTCTAGCACAAGTATTCAGCTAGCGAGCAGCCTTCAGTCTCTTTGTTCCCTGCAGGTTGTTCCCCTGACACAATATTCTGTGTGTCTATTCCACTATGTTCTACTAATGGTCTTCTGTATCTTATTTTAATAGATGTAACTTCTTGTGGTCTTTTTTTCTACATGGAATTATTCTATAAATTACTGAAATCTCCTTCTTCCAGGTTTCATGGGATCATCTCTCGGGAGCAAGCAGATGAACTACTGGGAGGTGTGGAAGGAGCGTATATTCTTAGGGAAAGCCAGCGGCAACCTGGCTGCTACACACTTGCTCTCAGGTAAACTCAGTTTTATTAAAACATTCATACATCTGATAGACATTAGAAGGAGAGGGAAGAAGTGACGTTGGTCCCTTCTGGGTGGGGTGCTGTCTGCCATTAGTTGTTAAGTTTTAAAATGTAGGAGTGATTTCAGGCTCCTACCTGCTCTTTGACAATCCTACTACAACAGTCACCTAGCCAACCTTTTTTTACCATCTCCAACTGGCTAGGAGGTTTCCTACTGTTGTTCATTATTTTATTAACTCTAGCTTAGACTGTTGTAATGTCAGTGATATCAGGTCATTCATTAGAACCAATTGTAGATTGAAGTAGTACATAATGTTGTTTCCCACTTAAGTGGGACAACTTGCTGGAATGGAAAGGAGTCTCTGTTGGCGCCTGACTGAATAATCAAATGATTTTTTTGTGCTGCTGGAATCTTGCTGTGTTATTAATGTGTTCTAATTGTCTGAGGGTGCCTAGTATGTTAGGCGGGAAATTTTTATATTGGAAATCAAAAATCAACTTAAGGCCTAAAGTTTGTTTTTTTTGTTTGTTTGTTTTTTTAAAAGACACCAAACTACTTAAGTGAAATCAGTGTATATCTTACAACTGTTATCATCTTACTGAGCAATATCTTCTAGATTTTATTACCCTTAATAAAACTATACTTTTATTACTAACCAGTTTATAACATTTACTGTTCTTGTGGTGCATACAAAAAAGATTCTAATTTTATACTCTTTCTGATAAGTCTAGGGAAAAATATAGAAAAGATTTCTTAGAGTTAAACATATTGCACTAAAATCCTCTTCCTCACTTCTGTTTGTGTGTAAACAAGAAAGTGAGCAAAGTCAAGAGTTGATGTTCCTTGCTCATAAAAAGTGCAAGAAATGAAAGCAATATCTACCAAATGGAAAAGAATGAAATATATAAATTTTTTTTTTTTTTGATTAGGGGTATGAGGTAGGTATTACCAAATAAAGAGTACAATAATGGATTGTCCTTCACTAAATATATGTAGCGTGGTTGTAGCACCTGCAACCCAACACCCACCCTCATAATACTATAGAGCAGGAGTTCCCAACGTTCTTATGCCACGGCCTGGCAAACTGTGGCCCAGCAGTCACAGCCGACTGCAGCTGAAATTTCTGGCTGAAGACAGGTAAGGATAACCCCGCCTTGCGCCCCGGGATCTGGGGGGTAAACCCTGCATTGCCCTGGGTGCTACAGAAGGAGCTGTGGCCTCTCTGTCCAGCTCTGGGGGGCAGTGGTTTGCTGGTCTGCAGCCACTTCCGTGCTATGAACCTGCAGCCAACCTGCCGTGGCCCAGCACTGAGCCATGGCCCAGGGATTGAAAACCTCTGCTATAGAATACGTTTTCAACCTAAAGTCTATATATAGATGCATGGAGATTCAAAAGTGTAAATTTGCTCACAGATTTGGAATTTACATTAAAATATTCTGGCACAAATTTGGCCACCATTTTGGTCTCTAAGGGTAGGGACAGAAGTTACACATAAATCAGTATACGAGATTGGTAACTGGTTCAAATCTGTAATACAACAGACGTTCAGTGCACATAAACCACTTTTAAAATGGCTAAAACTGGTTTAAGATAAACCTGGATAGATGTAGTATCAGACTTAATTTATTTAGGTTAGATCAGTTTATTGAACTTCTGTCCCAGCTCCCCTCCAGATTCAAGTGAATTCACAGTCCCCCAGCATCCCAGTATATTTTGCACATCCCCTGCAACCCCTGCCCTCCCCTCACCCCATCCTTGCAGGGTAGGCAACCTAGCTTTGACCCAAGCTGTCTGCTCCAGCTGAGCAGGGAGGCATGCTCTAGTATGCCCTGCCACCCTCTCCCCCAGCTTCTGGCCTGAGCCACTGTGACTGCATTTCCAGAATCCAAAAGTGAATGTCTGCTCACTTGCTTATCGATTCAATCTACACAGTTTAGACTAACTTGCAAATATTGAATCGATTCAGCCTTGGGCTTTTTGGTTATCTATACTTAGCCCAGGGGTGTATCTATACTGTTACAGCAGCAAGCCATGACAAGCCTACTCTGCACATGCATGCACATGCCACATCTGGAAATATACAGGTGAACATGCCCTGCATTGACAGAGGCTTCCGTCTGTGAAACAAACCAAATATATAGACATATCTATTTGTGGTGAAATCCTGGCCCCAATGAAATCAATTGAAAAACCTCTCCGTATGTCATTAAGCCAAGATTGCACCCTTGATATGGTATTTTTAAACACACTTAAACATTTATAATCGCTGCTTTTTAATGCAATTTTAAAAACCATGTACTATATCCATCATAAATGGTCACACAGAAAGCACAGAAAAGCACATGCCATCCTAGGCTTTTGCCAGCCATTAGATCCACATCTCTGCCAGTCCTCTCAAGACAAGCAGAGGTTGATTTAAGTGCACAGATTTTTGGGTCATGTTGCTCACTACATTTAGTAAATGGCCTCAATTCTACAGTCAGATCTAGAACCTAAAAGGGTTCTATATGGTTCATTCAGACAGATCCAGATGTAAATATCAGGATGTAAAATATATACATATTAAGCAAAATTACCTCCTCATTGTGATGGTATGATGTATTTTCTCTCTCTTTCCCCACACCTTTTTTTTTTTTTTTTTTTGGATGCAGGTTTGGTAATCAGACCTTAAACTACAGGTTATTCTATGATGGCAAGCACTTTGTGGGGGAGAAAAGGTTTGAATCTATCCATGATTTGGTAACAGATGGCTTGATAACCTTGTATATAGAAACAAAGGCTTCTGAGTATATTTCCAAAATGACCACAAACCCCATCTATGAACATATTGGATATGCTACGTTACTTAGAGAAAAAGTATCCCGAAGGCTGAGCAGAACGAAAAATGAGTCGAGAAAAGCTAGTGTAACAAGTGAAGAAGCAACCCAAGTGGAGAAGGTAAGTATTCAGTTTTAGATGAAAATTCATATTACTTTGATTTATTATTTTAAATGTTTGAAAATCTAAATTTATAAAACTTTCCTTTAAGAAATATTTTTTTGTCATTAGTAAGTGTTTCTGCGTAGTGAAATGTTTATATAGCCTGCTAATATGGAAACAACACTAAATTACTATATATTTGGAGCTTTGGAAAGAAAAATAAAAGCTTCTGCCTTTTATCAAATACCAGTAATTTTACTGTATAAGGTGTGGAACTTGACTACCATAGAAACTGCCTCTTTGTGCAATGTTACAATAACCAGGGCCTGTTGAGGTGTTTGTTTACCCACATACGTTGGTAAGAGACATTCGCATTGCTTCACAGTAAACCCAAGAACATGGCCAGGAAGTACAACTCACCCAATCATACCTGTGCCAAAGCCGAAATTATGGTGAGATCAGTGCTACCTTGCATATACACCAAGAAGCATGTCCAAGCCAGAGAACAGATCTGGGTGTATGTTTAGAGCAGCATTAAACCAATCACTTTGCCTAATTTCTGGTTTTCAGTATGTGCTGAGGGGGATGGAATGGGTGGGGCATGATTCTTAAAGGCTTGCTATGGAGTCCTTTAAAGACCAAAGCGATGATATATTCAGTGGTGGGTCTGCAACTGAATAACTTGTTCCCATTGGTCATGCACCAAAGCTCAAGTCTGCAAGCTTTTCATGTACAAGGCAAAGCTCCTCTTTCTTTGGTGAATGGGTCTGGAATGGGGTCTTATTTTCTTTTTTTCCTTCCCTCCTTTTTCTTGGCATCTCTCATGTGCCCAAATCCCAAAGCAACATGTGAACTAGATACTATTGACATAATGCAATAAACCAAGAATTCCTTCCAGTTAGTAACCAGCTGGAAACATCAGATTAAACTATATACAGTAATTACTATTGCAAGATATGATGTGGATGTTTCACCTATGCAAATGGTAATTCATTAAGTACCCAAATAAAACTTTCTTCCAGATGCAGATGTTTTTGGTGGATTAGCTAATTCATGTATATGTTTAAACTTCTGCCTGATGATTGCTATGATTTTGATGTTTAATCAGCTGGTATATATTTGAGAGATGGTGACTAAATTTGCAGGAAGATAATATGCACTATAAAAAAAAAATATAACACATCACCTTTGCTAAAACGTTTCTCTCCAACTGAATGGCATTTCCAGGCTAGTTACTTTCTGCCCTGATTCACATATTAGCACTGACTGAATGCATGCTGGTTTGGAAATCTGACACAAAGTAAAACAAACCAGATGCAGGCAGTGTGTAACAGTCTAGGAATTGTTCCAGGTAATGGTTCTTACTCTTGAATAACTGGAGTGGCATCTCAGGCTATTCACTTTCAATAGGAAATTAATTTGATTAATAATGCTGGTTTTTAGTAAAGGCACACAGCCTGGGGAAGATCTTTAGACAATAGAATCTGAATTAGGGTTTTGTCACAACCTATTTCAGGAGAAATCTTTTGACAGTGATAGCATAAACTGGATGATGTTCCAAATACTAAGATATGGGAAAGTCATACAGAAACAGATGTCATACCCATTTTGTTGATTCTTGTGATTGGACACTGGCTGCTTTCAAATGCTAAATCAAGCCTAAGAGGCTGTATTGTGACTTTGGGGCATAGTGAGAAAAATGCATAGTACAGGATGAAATTTTTCTGTGTGGGTGAGAGTGAATAACAACTCAGAAAAACTATAGGTGGGGTGCCAGATTATGCTGTGGAAATTAAAGTTTCCTTTGCTGAGAAAAAATATCCGACATGCAACATAGTGACTTTTAAAACATTATTATGTGACGTTAGTGTAATAAAGGCAGTTTCCACAGTCCTAAATTCTGTACTCATTCCTTAGCTTATGAAGTCATAGAAATGTATTGTTTATAATGAGAAACAAAACATAGATTAGAAATATATTTTAAATATATTAGAAATTATAGAATTATTATTAGAAATGTTTACCTTAGTTGCAACTCTTAATCATAATATTGGTGATTTTTTTTTTTTTTTTGTTGGTAATATTGGAGCACTGCAAAATGGTTTATTTTAATAATTTGTTTTCAGAACTAATTGTTGTCTCTTTTACGCTGAGGCTTTGTCTAAATTTTTCAAGTTGGGTTGCTTGAAGGTATGTACTTAATCAAAATAGCTTTTCACACATGCAGAATTGCAAGCTTTCGGGCACTTCTGGAAATCAGACTACTTTGCCTAAGCATCAAATTATGATAATGAGCAAACAAACCAATAACTGAGTCAAAAGAAGTGGGGTCTTACTGTGTATCAGATGCTCTGAGGGAACTGGTTTGTGTACATGCTTTTATCCCATGTTGAGGGAAAGTTAAACTGTGGTAACTTAGTCCTGTTTTACTTAGGACTTACTGTGAGGATAAAACACATGTCATGGAGCCGGTGACATACAGCAAGTCCCCACCCCCTTTTAACACACTATATTTTGTAACTGTCTGTGTTTTTAGACTCCTGCATTTTGAGCTTTAATCTCATCTATCTTCCATTAAAATTAATAGAAAAACTAGCATCAACAGAGAGAGAATTGTGTTATACGGTTTAGCTAAGTTAAAGAGAAAAAAATCAGTATTTACAAAGCCCTTCTAGAGGATTGATATTAAAATGTTGTGCTTGTAAATATTCATAGAGACAGGGTATATGTTTTCATAGCTTTATGTGTACAACTAGTGAGTACCTGCAGCACTGGGATCTACCTGCAACACTTAGCAGGTTGGCTGGCAGGTTCCTGACTAATTTTATAAATAGCTGTACTCCATATGGCAACTGTGTGCTTATTCACCATATTGGCAGCTCTCTGACCCTCCTGTCGTGAAGGAGGAGAAAAGAAGAGATGCCACCAGAATTCATTTCTTGCTATCAGGAGCAGGGGCTGCCTTGCAGAGGGGTTGTGCTTCAAAAGGAAGTTTTTAGACTCCTGCATTTTGAGCTTTGATCTCCTCTATCTTCCATTAAAATCAATGGAAAAACTAACATTGATTTCAACAGAGATAGAATTGTGTTGCAAGTTTTAGCTAAGTTAAAGAAAATAATCAGTACTGAGACCCGACCCCCCACCCCCCATCCATCCCCAACAAAGGCATTCATTCACCTTGCATGGAGATCAGGAGCTTTGGCACCAGGAACATCCCATGTGGATTTCTGTGAAGGAGTGCCTCTTTGTTTTGGTGCCAGACGGGGGACATCTGCATCTTTTTCATTCTGTCTACATATAGAGTGGGGGGGTTCCCATCACAGAGGTATGTGTTCATTTTTGTGTAATTTGGACAAATTGATGAGCAGGCCGTATAGGATGGATAGAGATAAGGGAAGCATCACCTCAGACTGACCCCAGATAAGCAGGCAAAGGACTGTGAAATAAATCAACCAAGTATCATATTTATGTTTTACAACAGTGTAAGTTAGAGCAAAGCAATATAGTGTTTACTATATAAATCACAGTTAAAAAAAACAAACTATTTCAGGAATATTGTTTGAGGAAATACTAGTTCAATGTTAATTCTATCAAAGACTTTGTTTTTGTTTGCGGTTTCCTGTATAGCATGTTAGACACAAGGCACATTATGGTTACAGATCAAAACCTTCACCTTCACTTAAAACAATAACATTTAGGCAACCAAAAAGAAGCAGAGTAGCAATCAAGTTGACATATCAAGTAATTTATTTGATAAAACATGTGCAGACCTATGATTTAATTTTCTACAAGATAAGTTTAGAGTGAAATGGGGAAATGAAAGTTTTGAATTATTGAACTGGCTCTTTTAATATTCTGCCTACAATATGTTGAATGTTTTGGAAATGATAGGAAAGAACAAATGTGAAGAGAAGGGAGGCTCTCATTATTTTTCAAAAGGAACTTTAAGAATTTGGCACAGTACAGGTTAAGCCCCAATGCTTAGATGAGGCTTTTTAAAAGTGACATTTCACTTCATATTGATACCATTTCCAAAGCTGTAAAACCACTGCTGAAGGCACTACTTTTCTCAGTAGATTTGTTACACCATTTGGGGAAATCTATCCATTCTGTCTTGTCCCATGTTGACAACAGAAATTATTAAATGTCTCAGTCATTCCAGAGAGCCTTCTCCCCTTTGGGTAGGTCAGTGGAAGGTTGCCGGGGAGGCACTGACTAGAAAGAGGACGCACATTTGAACAGAGGGATCTGGAACTGCCTGAGGTACCTGTCTACTCCCATAATATCATTTCTTAGAGGTTGTAATTAGTGGAGTTGTGCCTACTGCAGTGAGGGGGGATGTGATTTCAAGTGTCAAATTAAGCTATCTTTGTCCATTTTTACTTATTGTATTTTGGAAGAATCCCGAGAAACTGTTTACATGTGAAAATGCCTAATAAAGTAAACACCTTTCTGCATCACCCTTCTTTGAACACCTACAAGATTTACAAGTATTAAGCCAGAGTCAAATATTTGAGTCAAACAGCCTGTCCTGATAGCATGCTTACGGCATGTCAATGTCTATGGCCAGGGGCACGCGAAGGAGGAATGTAGCTAGCATAACATTCAGCCATCTTTGTCTCCATAGCCTGAATGATGAGACACCCATTAACAGCTAGGGCAGCCTTCAGCACAGTGGCAGCTTATGGAACTGTAGAAAGATGCCTCAGCAATCAGTAGTGTAACTCGGGAGTGACTGAAATCACCTTTGGGAGGGGGTGCAAAAATTGCTGCTGCCATGCCACCTCGACCAGCAATACATGTGGGCTCCCCAGATTTTATTTTCAGTGTTTTAAAAATGTCTTTAATCCAAAAGGAGGGTGCTTCTTAAGATTGAGGGGTCTTAGAAATGTAAATCCTACAAAATATTAGTTGAGAAGAAAAGTACACAATGGGCATGTCTACATGTGCATTTATGCTGGCTTAAATTTACTTAAGTGGAAATAGGCTGGCATCTACACGTGCAGGCATTAAAGTGCATTGATGCTGTGTGTGGACTGACTTGGGACTAAAGTTAGTCCCAAGTCAGTCCACACCCACAATGTTACTGCTCAGTAAGGTGTCTATACATGTGTAACTGCACAGTAATTAATTGGGTGTAAGTTTGATACCTGCCTGATGCCGGTATCAAATTTACCCTCAAGTCGGTGTAAGTCACCATATTTACTGCACAGTACAGGTGTGCACATGACACACGCCTGTACTGCACAGTAATTTTGGTTACTGCACAGTAAGTGAATACATGTGGACACGCCTAGGCACAGCCATTCTTACATGACCATGCTTAACTAGGGATCACAGGTAAAAAGTTGATATCATGTTGAAAGAACATGGAAGTATTTCATAATTTAAGGCTCTTCAGTCCATAGTGCAGATTGCTGTTTCATATTCTACATGTGTTCTAATCATGGAAATACTCTGACTTGGGGAAAGTGAAAAATATGCAGCAACAAGACCCATAGCTGATATGAAACTCACACTGGAAAAGAACTTTAGAAGATCAAAATAATGGTTATTAGTTTGGTTGTCTGTTTTACATTCTAAGTATCCATTTAATAGAAGTAAAACAGTTAATAAACACTGTAAAGTTAAGGGAGGTATTATCTGAATATCTGTAAAGTGCTAGCTTATTGAACTAGAAAGATACATCTCAATCAGTAGGGATGACAGGGGTTACGTTTGGGGAGGGGGATTGCAAAAATAGTTGCTGCTGGCCACACCACCTATCCCATGTGTTACTGTGGCAAAACTCCCATGGAAATCACCTGAGATAGGATCCGGCTTAGTCCATTCAGAATTACAAATTGCATATGAACTACTTGTTTGTTTGGCATCTGGACATGGAATACCTGTTAAGCCCCAAAATGTCAATTTAATTATAAGCATCTGCTGAAATGTGCTTTTGTCAGTAAAGAGCCCTTGGTTGTGATAATCTGCGATGGAAAAAAATTGGTATTTTAAACTAAAAACATTGAGGATTTTGCTCAGGGACTGCACTAAACAGTGTGTTAACAATAGACACCCATGGAGCTCTATTTCAGTAGGCAGAGAAGCTGAAATATTGCTGCTTGACATAGTAACCTTTTTACCCATTTTGCTGGAAGCAAGTACCATGCATTTATGTGCAAATGACTGAGCCCAAAGTTAATATTTTATATAGGATTGAACAGCTAAAATGATAAGTGGTATTATGGAATCTAGAAGGTCTTAGATTACCTCAGTCAAAATCCTATACAAATAATAGCGAAGCAGATAAGAGAGCTGTTCCCGTTAAGGAACAGGTGACAAAAAAGGAAGAATAACCTGCTGGAAAAAGTAATGGGTAATATTGTAGTCATTAGTCATGCTGTTTGCACACATCTTTGCATGGAATAGAATAAGGTGCTTTGAGGAAGCAGTACATTTTTCTCCATCTCTAATTTTAGATGTACTCTGATTATGCTATTGTATTTCATTACAAGTTTGTATTATTATAAATCAAAATTAGTTGGAGACGGATCAACTTAGGAAACTTTTTTGATTTGGTTTAGTTCCTATAACATTATTCATAATTCCCCTGACTCCTTTGAAGACTTCTTCACTTCATTCTCCATCTCCATTATTTTGCCAGTCCTCAGCCTTGCTGGCCTTCCATTTCTCCTTTATCCTTTCCTTCCTACAACTCTTCCCTCTTATCATGGAACTCTATTTTGTCCCTTGCTCCTTTGTTGAGACAACTGCATATACCTTTTCACAGACTGGGTACATATAGGCATTACATTTACATCAATCTAATTAGGTTTAAGTCGATCTAAATGCCTGATCATGCAGACCTGCAGAGGGCTTAAATCACCCCAAAATGATATGCCTAATCTAAGAATGAATCTCAGTAGGTACACTAATTTAGACTGAGATCAGGTTAACCTGATCTATGAAAAGGTTAACCGATCTTGCAGTTACATAGTTTCATAGTAGCTAGGGTCAGGAGGAACCTGAACAGATCATCTAGCTTGATCCCCTGCCACAGGCAGGAATGAATGCTGGGTTCACAAGACCCCAGACAGGTGATCGTCCAACCTCCTCTTGAATATGCCCAAGGTAGGGGCGAGAACCACTTCCCTGGGAAGTTGGTTCCAGATTTTGGCCCTAACTGTAAAATATTGCCTTCTGATCTCCAACCTAAACCTATTCTCCATCAGCTTATTACCATTGTTCCTCGTCACGCCAGGTGGTGCTGGGGAGAAAAGAGCTCTGCCTATTTGCTATTGATTCCCCTTGATGAGCTTGTAGGCAGCCACCAGGTCCCCCCTCAGCCTCCTCTTGCTGA
Source organism: Alligator mississippiensis (assembly GCF_030867095.1). Lineage (NCBI taxonomy): Eukaryota > Metazoa > Chordata > Crocodylia > Alligatoridae > Alligator > Alligator mississippiensis. The sequence goes on along the minus strand of NC_081828.1, from coordinate 154,268,042 downwards.
GGCTGAACAGGTTCAGGTCCTTCAGTCTCTCCTCATAGGACCTGTCCTGCTGCCCTCTCACCAAGCGGGTGGCCCTCCTCTGAACCCTCTCCAGGCTGGCCACATCCCTTTTGAAGTGCGGAGCCCAGTACTGGACGCAGTACTCCAACTGCGGCCTGACCAAAGTTGCATAGAGGGAGAATATCACCTCTCTGGACCGGCTTGAGATGCACCTTTGGATGCATGACAAGGTATGGCTGGCCTTGCTGGCTGTGGTCTGGCATTGGCGGCTCATGTTCACTTTGGAGTCAATAATGACTCCGAGATCCCTTTCCGCCTCTGTGCTTTCAAGAAGGGAACTCCCCAGCCTGTATGTATGGTGTAGGTTCCTTCTCCCAAAGTGCAGCACTCTGCATTTGCCTACGTTGAACCCCATCCTATTATTGTCTGCCCACTTTCATAGTCTGTCTAAATCTAGTTGCAGCCTCTCTCTCCCTTCAAGTGTGTCCACCTCGCCCCACATCTTAGTGTCATCAGCAAACTTGGACAGCGTGCTTTCCGCCCCCTCACCCAAGTCACTGATGAAGATGTTAAACAGTGTGGGCCCAAGGACTGAGCCCTGGGGTACCCCACTGCTTACATCTTGCCAGGTTGAGTACAGCCCATCCACCACTACTCTCTGGGTGCGCCCATCAGCCAATTTTTTACCCATCCAACTGTGCAGGCATCAATGCCACAGTCACTTAATTTATTGATGAGGATGGGGTGAGAGACAGTGTCAAAGGCCTTCCTAAAGTCTAGAAAGACTGTCCACAGCGACACCATCATCCAAGGATTTAGTTACTTGGTCGTAAAAGGCAATTGGGTTGGTCTGGCAGGACCTGCCTTTGGTGAACCCATGCTGATTGCCCCAGTGTATGTTTGCAGTGCAGTCATGGAGTTGGGAAAGCCCAGCTTCTCACCCCAACCCCCTGGCTTTGCTAATCCCACTACCCCCACCCTGACTAGACCTATATTTTTAGCCCCCTGCTCAGATCAAGCAACCTCCTCCCCTTTCCCCCCCCCTCACAAACCTGTCAGCCCCCCTCAATCTTCCAAAGCTCCCATGGACCTGCTAGCCCCCCTCCAATCCCCCACCCCTTGCCCCAACCCAAGTTACTTACTCCAGCTCCTGAAAGTAGGGAACACATGTACATGTAATTCCCAAAATCAATGAACTGCTGAATGCATCCACTCCCAGTCTAGGTGTAGGTGGCCTAAAATTGGCCTGTTCACACCTGAGGCCTGTTCACACCCGATGATTTCCTTCCAGATATGTACCAGAGTACACTGAGTATGCTGTTAAGAGTACACTGCTTGTCTCTAGGAGTGTCCCTTCAACGGTATAAGATTTAATCTCTGCTGCCCATGTAGGGCTACAAAGGGTTAAAAGTAGTGTAGAAGGGATCTTTACAAGAATGCAAAGCAGGGAAAAAGGACTACCTAAGCATTTCAAAGTTCACAGTTCAACTTGAGCAATGAGCTGAGGTTTGGAATGCCGTGCTAACTTCTCAGATATTGTTTATAATTTATAAAGAAATGAAAACCTTATAGCTGCATGCACAGTACCAATTACTATTTTAAAAAATGATTGGCGGGGTCTTGTAATATATATATGTAAGTAATTGTACTTATGAGGAAACAAAAGCAGATAAGGATAAACTACAATTACGTTCTCAGGACATATACTGTATATTCACATAGCAATACAAAGTGATCGATAGAGGTCTTCTGTCTAGAGCAAATTAGAGGGTGTGTGTGTGTGCATGTTCACCACTGATGTATGGCTTTGGGGCCAATAGCAATAGGTATATATTGCTATTGGCCCAAAAGCCAACTCAGTGATATTGTGAAAAAGAGATGACTTAAAACTATATTCTGTCAAAAATGTATCTGCTAATTAGTTTTGAACTAAGAAGTTTATAAGTCTATCCATGCACCAATTCTTGCGTACAAGTTAAAACATTCTGGCAAAAATCTAAGTTTTGCAACAGTTCTGGAAATGCATGTTCTGACTTATTCTGTGTTCCAGTCCACAAACTTGAATAGCATATGATTCCCTATTGGACTTCATATACTCACCTCCTGGAAAGTGGCTCTAAGATCCCTTAAAACCAGACCTGTTATGTTTCACACCTATTTTTTCCTCTGTATTTATTTATTTATAGATAGATAGATAGATAGATAGATAGATAGATAGATAGATAGATAGATAGATAGATAGATAAACACACACACACACACACACACACACACACACGAGCTTTAGCTTTTCTTGGAAAGAGAGAGAGACAAGAAACTGACATGCTATACTATTTAAAATACTGTATGTGATGGTCTAGCCTTTAGTTATAGCATTTCCTAACCTGAACACTTAACTGTGCTGCCTTAATATTTCCTTTTAATCTTTGCTTACATTTAATGGTAATTTAGTTTAGAATTTTCTTTTATGTTATATTACAGTAAGGAGCAGCAGATTTGAATGCAGTACCATTATTTTTAACAAGCAGACATACTTGGAATTGTAGTTAAGTTATCGTTTAATTAAAAATGGGTAAATGATTCCAAAAGGGGATAATTATTGAAATAAATTGCATGAATTGTTTTTGCCTCTATTCTTAGTATCTTTGAAACTGCTGTTTAATTTTTTCCCACTCTTCAACGTGTGTGTATACACGCATATATTGTAAATTTAAAAGATGGATACGTTCAGTATCTCTTGATTTGTTTTCTTTTCTTTCTGTGTGTAGAAGAAAGGTTAAAAGAAAATCCTTTTTCAGCCTTCTTTAATCCAGTAGAATTCCACTGCTTTGCCAGAGTAAGGATTGCTGAGAAGTACTCCATTTAATTCATGTTAGCGACCTTAGAAGTTAAGGCATCAAAAGGAAAAAACCCTCCAATCTTGATTACTTTTGTAGTCCTTCTCTAAAGCTGTTGACAGAACTTCTCTTGCTTTCTGTGTAATAATGCAGTAACTTGCTCTTTTAATATTAGCATCTGATTAAGTAGGCTGCTGCCTACAAAAGCTTATTGACCCCTACAAAAGCTTATCTTTTAAAGACCCAGTTAGTTTTTAAGATGCTACCCTGCTCTGCATCCTACTTTAATATTGTTAGCATATGGGTATCAAAGTAGGGTTTTGTTTCTCAATGAGCTGAATCAGTGAGGTGATTATTCCTAAAGTGAGCCAGGCAAGATAACATACTGGCAATACTTTCTATGCAGTACCCATTCACAAAGCTGATATAGCACAATGATAGTCAGCCAGATTTGATGCCCATTAAAGTACATGGAGACTCCCATTGATTTCCATGGGCCTTGGATCAGGACCAACAGACAGGGCTGTACACATGTAATAAAGTATTTCCTTGTCCAATCTTTAAAAATATATATATTTAAGGAGTGCAAGCTATCAGCCCTCCAAACCTAAACAAATTGGATATAGATGGATCCTTCATGCAGTCAAAATGACAGAGTAATCCTGGAAGTAAATGGATGCACCTGCAACATTTTTTTAAAGGTCCAAAACATTATTAAAGTTCTCAAATACCAGTACCTTATCTGCCTTTATGCTCTGTTGAACATTATTGATCTTTCCCCCTTGGCCATTATCCATTTCCAGCACAAGCAGTTGGAAAAGATTTTTCGGAAACTCAGTTGCGCAATGGTGCAAACATGCTTACATTGGTAATTTTAAAGTAAAATTATATACTGGGTTTTTATTTTGACTATTTAAAATAGCTCAGTATTCTTAAATTATATAAACTAATTTCCATAGCGGCATGTACTGGGGCAGCAGCCTCCCATTTAAACATTTCATTTGAGCAGTCACTGAAAAATAAAATGCTACTGTAGAAGTAAATCCATATTTGATTTATCTTTGGGTCACTATGTAACTCTACTAAATTTTTACAAGTGTCTGTGAACCTGATGCATTGTAAGATACTCAGTGGGTCTAAATCAGTTTAGATGAATAACTAATTGTACTTTGTGTCAAAATGAGTCTGCTTGAAAGTTGATCAATATTTAGATGCTTCAGAGTGTATGTTGTAGGTATACACAATATTTTTTGTCAAAATTATTTGGGGGGTGTCTCATTGGGTTCTCTCCTTTCTAATTCTTAATTTATATAACCTTAATTTTGGTGTTCAGTGTACTCTTCCCATCCTGTTCTCTCTTCCATTACTTCTAGGATGAAGGATCATGAGATCTAGGAAGTTGTATGCCCAACCTATTGTGGCCTGAGACTTTATTTTTATGGAGGGCACCATACACAGCTGCTAAGTTTGGAAAGATGAAATAGTGGAGTGAAAGGGAAAGTTCAAGAAAATGGAAACCATTTTTTTTAAATGAAAAGAGTAATCCTGATATTTAATGTACTGTAAAGTTAACTCTTCTATCTAAAAGAGTAAAATAATGAAACCATAAAAAAACCAACTAGATATTGAACACAATAGACTTCTGTTTTTAAAAAATGTTGACCCTAGAGGATTACAGAACTGTGAACAATAAGCAACATGGTTTTTATAAAGAATGAGTATCAGGCCAATCAGACCTGATTGCTTTTTGATAGAATTGCAAAACTAGTGAATGGTGAAAAAGGAACAGAAGCAATCTAATTGGATTTTTCACAACACATTCAATAAAATGTTGTATGAAACTGTATTCTTGAAATTAATGCAAAGTTGAAATGAGCATGATCACATGGACTGAAAATGGTAAAATAGTAGGTGATAATAGGTGATAACACATTAACCTGAGGTGAGATATCTGATGAAGTACTTCAGGGACTGGAATTTGGTCCTGTTTCATTAAATATATTTATTGATCGTTTGGAAGAGCTGTAAACAAGACAATACTGCTAAATAGAAGTAACATATAATATTAAAGGAGGAGGAATTGTAAATACTAGTTTGGATAGATCGTACCAATGGGAGCTAAAGTGTAGTCAGAAAATAATTCTATTTGAAAAATGTGTCCTAGTACTAGTGAATGCAAATTATTTAAAACATAAATATTTAGGAGAGTGATGCTGGCAAGCATATTAGAAATTAGTTAACAGTCTTCTGGAACTGTAAAGGACCATATGTTTGGTTACACATAAGCAGGTATTGCATTACTCCATGTATGAGTATAAGCTCTGGAAATGTATAAACAGTCCAGAGCAACAACTTCAACAGAGTTTTATCCTGATCAGCATATGTTTAATCAAATAATTTGGCATATTTTATGCCTCAGAACATGAGCCAGGCCATATGCATACTATGCAGTCTCCCTTCTGCTTGTACTGGTCCTGTCATGATTTGCCCTTTTACATCCATGGGGCCAGATAATGATATTTGCTGCTTTGGGGTGGAGTAGGAGAAGGTTGCAGCTGCAGCCTCAAGAGGAAATCAGGCTAGATAGAATTTTTTTTTTCCTGAGTTGTGTTGCTTTTTGAAAGACACTTTTCCTCTCTGTTTGTCTGGCCATCCATCTGTGTAGGCTCTTACACAGTTTCTACTGTTCAGGTATTTACTTACCTTTTTTTAAGGAGGCTACAGCTGCTAGTGGTTCTGCCAGAACAGGGGGATAGTACTTCTACATTTCAAAATGATTGAGCCTGACATTTAGGCAGGGATTGAAGTGAGGAAGTGCTCCTTGAGTCTAATACCTTCTTTCCTCCTACCATGTGAGAACTGTATGCAGTTTAACTGATATTATTGGCAAACCCAAGCAGTATTCATTTTATCCATTTTCTTTTGCAGAACGCAGGTGAGTTCCTGCAGTCATAGCTGGTCTTGCAGTCACTTTTTTTTAATTGTAAGCCAGAGCTGTGACCTGTAGTAGGAAGAAGAAGGCTGACATGAGGAATTTGGATTGGCTGCTTGGAATAACAGATCAGCCTTTTAAGAGGAAGCTGGATAGTTGCAGAGAGCATTCAGGGGAGATGGAAGTGATCTTTGAGACCAGCTTTGATAATGCCGCAGTCTTTATTTCAGATATATTTAGAAAAGCCTTTATATGCATGATTAAACTTTCCATGTGACAGCTTCAGAAGAGTCAATCAAGATGATTTATGAATGAAATTGCACCTGTTACACACTAGGTGGCAGCTTTACTTAAGAGTTTTTGTGGACTTAATTTCAAGTTGATTCTTTGTAGGTGTTTTCATGATTGTAGGGATACCAAAGTCTGGTATGTTGGTAATAGGACTACCCTTTTTTCTTTTTTTTTTTTTACCAACAACTGCCTCTCCACATGTTTAGCAGTGTAATAATTTTAAACATGATCATAATAACTTTCTTTGAGCCTGAGGCTACTGTTCAGCTTAAGAGATGGTGCTAAAGTAGCATTTGGACATCTGGGCTGTGTCCAGATGAGTGCGGCCATGAGGTATGTGGCGCCGCAAACACATCTGCAGTGCCACATACCACATGTTCTGTTGTTCTCCACGCTGCAAGGGAGCAGCATGGAGGGTTTCTTTTGATATCCAGGGGTCCAAAAAACCCACGGAGAAAAAATGCAGAGCAGCACATGCAGTGGCATCATGCACCACCCAAAGCTGGAGCCTGGCCGGCTAAAGCTACCCTCTACTGGTGGCCAGGCTGTGCATGGCAGGATCACTGCTGCTGCAGCCCTGGGAGGCCCCCAGGATCCCACATGAAGCTGCTGAGGCCAGCGCAGTGCTGGCCCCAGCCTTCCCTACCCCACCTGGGATAACTTGCACACGCGTGCCGGCACGTGGCCATAAGCATTCCCCGGTGACAGCTAGCAGCTGCACCAAGGATCCACATACATCTGAACATGGCCCTGTTGTTTTATGGTGGGTATATGTGCTAATTACCTTGTGCAAGTATCCTGCCCTGAAATATTTACTTAAATAATACTTGCTTACTATTACTTACACGGAGGAAAGTTGTATGCAAAGGCATTGTTGTGGTTTGTTTATTCTATTTGGCTAAAGGGTTGTTGTATGTATTTTACCCTGTCCAAAACAGTTAAATGAAGGAGACCTCCTCAGTTCATTCCAGCGTAGAGGGAAGGCATAGTTATTTCTTTTGTTCCTGGAGTTTAATGCAGTGTGATCCAGCATTGGGACCAGTGTATACCAAAACAGGAGATGTACACTTCACTGCAGATCTGTTACTGAGTCTTGTCAACTCAGGAAGGCATACAGACTCTCTCTGTTAAAGCTTCCCCATCTGATTAAAAAATTAGAATAAATACTAATAGCTTGCTTACTTCTGTAAAACACTGATAACAAGGTTCAGTTAACTAGTGAAGCCATTGCCATAGATATCACAGAAGCAAAGAGCTTAACAGAATTCGGAATGGATCAGACTTCTCCGTGGCCACCAAGAATATACAGACTTATATTTTAACCCTTTCTAATATAATTTTTAGGCAACCTATTAACCCTCATGCTTCAGGGTATTAGTCAACACCCAGCCAATGTGGATTAGTAATAAAATTAGTAATTTTCCTTGTGGACCGGTTATTCTAGAACTGCTTTCGTCAGGGATGTCTGCACTATCTTCTGAACTGTTTAGTGTTGGCCAGTGATTCTACAATTCAAAGTATTGTTGCCATTATTAATCTCAGGTTTGACAAAAGCATTTGATGTATTCAGAGCTAGCTTCTACAAGCAAAACAGTCTTTTTCTGAAAAGAAGTAAAATACTAAAGGCTATACTATTTTTTTTTGCCACAAACCACATGTATATAGCACCATGTTTGTTATGAAGTTGCTGGCAGGAAGGGGAAATAGACTCTGCTATGGAAGAGGTATTGGAGGGTATTGCAGCTTTGCATTCATTGGAGAGGTCTGGCCAAGGCTGTGCCCAGTGCCCATCTCTTCCAGCTTGCTTCTTGCCCGTATGCATAGGGTATCATAGAAAATTAGGGTTGGAAGGGACCTCAGGAGGGCATGTAGTTCAAGCCCCTGCTCAAAGCAGGACCATCCCCAATTGGATCGTGCCAGCCAAGGGTTTGTCTACCTGAGTCTTAAAAACCTCCAAGGATGGAGATTCAGCAGCCTCTCTGGGTAACTTGTTCCAGTGCTTTACTACCCTCCTCATGAGAGAGAGTTTTTCCTTATATCTTACCTAAACTTCCCTTGCTGTAACCTAAGATCATTGTCCGTGGGTAGACTAAATGAGGGGTGTGTATGCACGACACTTTAAAGCGGGCTAAATGCTTTTGTATTGCTTTAACGGTGTCGTTGTTTACATGCTTCGGCAGCATATTGTGCATTAATTCCATCTGCTGTAGGAATTGTGGTGGTGTGATGCACCTTAAATGACTTAAAACTCCTCCAAGGAATTTTAGTTTGCTAAGCCTACAGCCACAGAGGGAAGCACCGGGCTCTGTGGCTCTGCAAGAAGCCCTGCAGGCAGCCTGGCATCAGCCCGGGAAGGCAGGCTCTGCCCAAGAAAAGCAGCAAGCCTGATTTTTTTTTTTCCCTATTTCCCTTCTCCCTCCCCCCCTAAGCCTACCTGAGCTGCACGAGGGCCCGGTGCTTCCCTCCGCAGCTGCACTGCTCCACGGGACTGCCTGAGCCAGGTGCCTGCAGGCGGTGCCACCCAGGAGGGGGGCCGCCACTGCCATGGAGGGAAGCACCAGCCTCCTCCACAGCCCCGGGACCACTTTGCCCGCTAGCAGCTCGCCCTCCCCTCCCCGCCACTGGAGAGGCAGGTAAGTCAGCAGGGTGTGTGCACGACAAGGGGGTTTAATTGGCCCTAAATTGAAGCAGTGGTTTTAAAAACCCACCACTTCAATTTAGGGCCCCCGTTTCGTCTACACATGCCCATTACTCTTTGTTCTGTCGTGCCACCGCTGAACAGTCTAGCTCCATCCTCTTTGGAAACACCCTTCAAGTAGTTGAAGGCTGCTAGCTGACATAGCTAGGACATGGTTACTATAGGTAGTTGATACAGCATTGTGATGTGAAGACTGAACAGCTTTAGCTTGCTTACAGAAATCAGAAATGATCATAACTAGCAGAGAGGGGTTAAAATTCAGACAGTGAACTAACATCTGCTTTTCTACATGCTCTCTTCTCCAATCCCTGTCCGTTATTGAAGCATTGTATTTGTCAGCATGTATAAGACGTGTGTTTAAAAAAACAAAAACAACAGATCAATAGAGAGACATCTGGGAAATTCCAGCTGTTGCAAATCAACTAGTTTTTTTAAACATTTTGTTAGGAAGTAGAGAAAGCATCCTCCTTTGATTCTGTATTAATTCGATTAATCCAGTTTGCCAAATCTCTCTCATCTGCAGCACAGCCAAATGGCTCTACAGCCAGGGATTAGGGCTGGTCTAGTATGAAAATAAAATCTACTGGCAGCAAAACATCAGAATTGGAATAAAGAGAATGTTTGTTCCAATTCTCACTTTGTGAGGCCTCCATTCTCACTTTGTGGTCACTTTTAGCCCTTGGAGTACTACTAAGTAAGAAACACACCTGATGTGCTGTTCTTGTGTGCTGGCAGAATCTTGAATAGTTCAAACAAGTGAAGTAATAATTTGATATAACCAGGTATATACATATAGAGATTGCATGTAATGGATTATTTGTGTTGCTTTATTCTAGAGCTTTTTAGAAAAAAATTTTCTAGTGTTTTAAACAATTTTCAGTACAATGGAATAAGTTTCATTCTTTAGAAATATAAGAGGTACAACAAACTTTGTCCTTTCTCTCAGCCCTTGGTGAATTTCATAGTGGAAGTACAAGTATTTAGTAACTCGCTTCTAGTCTTTTTACCCAGTTCATCCACTGAGATCACAATGGCAGATCACAAATGCTCTCATTTTTTTATATTATCTTCCTTTTGTCAGTTTGTAATATGCTCATTTCCTGTGCAATATATATTATGCATGTGACAGTATATGGACCATAACATTGACTGATTTGATGGCTTTAATATTTTCAGTTTTTATCAGGTAGAGCTAACTTAGTGACTTTTAAAATTGGTATGTGTCAAACCAGTTAGACTATTTCCAGAAATCAGTTTTAGCAACGTAAGCAGAAGATAAAACTTCCTTGAGGTACAGTTCAGTTTTATGCTTGTAATGATATGGCCTGAGATAAATAAATATCCACTATTCTCAATGTTAAAAGCAACACAAACAAATGGGAAGACCAGTCAAGAACCAAAATCTTTTTGTGACTCTCAGATATAATTGCAAACTTGCTAGAAGTAGAGGATTTCAGATTAGTACACTTTTTATGCTTTCACTTGTATTAATTATCCATCTTGTACCTAAAATATGGCCCCTAGTCTTTAGAATAATTATAAAAATAATATGTTGTTAATAAACTGTCTGGGATTACAAATCTTTCTCAGCCATAAGCTCCCCTTTCCATTCCCTATAATATTTGGATAATAATTATGAATACCTGCACTATAAACATCTATATTGCTTGCCAGGCAGTTTTAAGATGGGGACTAGTACTGTTTCTATAAGCACATGTCAGGAACCAATACAGTCCTAAAATATTAATGAATCTAATAACCATGGGAAGAAGCAAGTTATTTTCATAGCTGTTACCACTCTTGCATCCAGTAATGCACATAAGAAGCAGACTAACCAAATAGCTGAAGATATTCATGAAATGTTGGCTTCTTTCTAAACTTAACAGTTTGAAATATATGTAGTAAACAAACATTATTATTTTCATTTATATACGACTTCTGAAAATGCCATTAATGATCACTAAATTCTGTAGTCTTATCGAAATCAAGGACAGAAGCGAAGCCAATACCAAATTTAACAGAACATTAAATGTACAAGTGAGGATGTATATTTTTATGAATATCCTCCTCAACAGAGTTATGCCAATTTTAGTATTTTTAGCTGCAAAATACAAATCAGCAAATATGAAATAGTTTTATAACTGCCCATGTGGGACCATGCAATGTTTTGGATCAACTCTATATGCTTGTATCTTTTTGTTTATCTTTTCCTTGTTCAGTTCACAGTTCAGTGTATTTTAAGATGCTATCCATGGTCTTCTGGGGTATAATTACATTTTTAACTTGATCTGTAATTTAGTTGCTAGAACAACAGGACAGAGGGCTATTTGGAATCAGAACTGACAACAGGGAGGTTGACATGCTGACGTCAGTCTGCCTTCTGACAGGTCTCTAGCTCACATTGTGTGCATGTACGCAGAATACATATAAGAATCTAAAACGTGGCAGCCAGAATCTACAGCCCACCCACAGGTTCAGGTTCACAGCAGAATAATCATCATCCAATAGTCTGTTTTCATTTTCAACATTATGATGGGGTTGTATCCTCCCTCCCTTGAAATCTAATGTAATCATTTGCCATACACCTTTTACTTTCTTAGCTTTTTCTCCCTTCCCCTTTCCCTCTCTTCTCCTCTCTTTTTTATATCATGTTAAATGATATTTTAAAGCCTTTTTTCTCCTTCCTGTGACTTTTTAGAAAGAGGTGTTGTCAGACAGTGATCCTGTTACCTAGCAAACAGAAAACCTGACAGTTGTTAGTATGGTTCTATACTTACTTGCTAGGGACAGAAATTACACACAAACTGGTATAAGTAATCAGAAACTGATTCAAGTCTGTAACACAGCAGAAGTTCAGTGCACATGAACCGCTTTCAAAATGGCTGAAACTGTTTTAAGACAACCTGGATGGATATAGTGTCAGACTTACCTGATTGAGATTATCAGTGAGTGGGCAGGGTGGGCGGGCTAGCCTTGGCCCAAGCTGTCTGCTTCAGCCAAGCTATGTTGGGCCTGGGCTACTGCAGGCATGTGGCTGTATTTCTAGAATCAAAAGTGAATGTCTGTTCACTTAGTAAATTGCTGTTCGCTATGTAATTTAGACTAACCTGAGAAGATGTACTCAATTCAGCCTCAGGCTTGTTGACTGTCTATACTTATCCACTGTGATTGAGCCAAAATACTAAATATTTTTCACTTCCTGCCTTCAACAACTTTATAGCATTGCTGTACCCTGCTGAACAACTGCTGGACTTCAGTAACAGGTGAAATCATTCCTCTGGATCTGGTTTCACCAGGATATTATCCCAGCTTCAGCTTTGCACAAATGGCTTTATATGTGAAATTTCTCTAGTTTGCACACATGCAATTGGGCCAGAAACATGCAGAGGTTTATAGTCGCATGGAATCCAAAATAAGGCTTTGTGTCTTGCTAATCTTTACAGTGCTTGGGGAGGTGGTCTTGTGTATGAAATAAGTTTTATACATATGCTATATATCCTGGTTTTTGTTATTTAGAATACTAATTTTTTAACTTGAGGTGAAGTAAATTTTCTTGTTTTCTTTTGTGTTTCTTATATTTAGTTGCTTTTAAAAACACTAAGGCCCATATTCTATTCTGCTTGTGAGGCACATAAGTAGACTTAGGCACCTAAGTCTGATTCTTTTCCATCTGGAAAGAGTTACTGTAAAGGGTCCTCTTCACTGATTTTTGTGAAAAGCTAACACACCTACTAGGCTGAACAGAATCTGGCCCTAAAGGGTTTTTTTCTATGCCTAAAGGCATATCTACACTGATAATTAAGGATGAAGTGAAGCATAAGCCTGGTCTTTAATGTGAGTTCTGTATGTAGGGTGGTGTTAGGGTGGAACCTGGGGCATAAGTGGTCAGTCTAAGTACAGGGAGTTAATGAAGTGAAAGCCAAGATCAAGTGTATATCAGTCTGAGACCAGAATATCAAACTGAGGGTCAGGATGAGGATATGTTTAGGGAAGGCTGTTGATCAAGGCAAGAGATACCAGCAGAAACAGGAGCAATCCAGGTCAGACAAGAAGCAGCAAAGGATGAAAAGAAAGCAGGAACAGGTAAGAAAGGGCAGGAAGGTGCAAGACAGTGCCAGAGGTCACAAGTCAAGATTATAGAGCCACGGTCAAAGTCAGGAACAAACACCAAAGTCAGTTCAGAGGCATTTGAAACAGGCCAGGAGTATGGCAGAGCAGTCTGTTTATGCAAGCAGGTTTCTGCTGTCTGTTCTGTCTCATGAAGCTAAATACATTGCTCCCATGACCCTTATAGCTGGACTTGAACTGGTAGGGCCCTCCTCCTATAGACTCTGGAGACGATTCAGCCTAGTCTCGGACTACTTCCAGCTGGGGCGTGGTACTGGGTCAGCCCCAGCAGGACTGGGCTTTAACTTGACATTTATGAAGGCCAGTTAGGTGTCCAGAGAGGTATTTTTTGTGTATCCCATTGCAGACAGGAACAGTGACAAATGAGACAGCATCTGAAATGGAAATATAAAATATTCAACAACTTTTCTTCTAAGTTACGTCCTTTTAGCAATCTCTGTAGCAAACATAGAAAAAAATTACTGTGTAAAAGCTTGAGACGGCTATGGGTAGTTAAAAAATACCACATGCTATATTTTCAATCTTTGATATCAAAGGTTCTGCTACAGTATTTCATCTGTGAGCTGACCAAGACTGTGCTGATATCAGAAGTCTTGAAACTTGAAACTGTAGGTCTCATTAGATTAAAGGACCCTTCTGCAAACAACTTTATAGATGATACTAAAATGAATTTAAAATAGATAACTCTGAAATTGTCCTTAAATTTGTTTTTCCCAAGCACTTCACAGACTTTAGTTGATTTCACAAGTAACTAATTTAATGAATTAACTAATTTTCATGTAGTCCTTTGTCATGTTACTGAACTTTAATATTAGACTTTAGCACTGAAGTCATGAAAATGCTTGGACAGGAATAGTCCATTCTCTGAAAAGAGCTTTTATTAGGCACAGCAATTTGCACCTTCAAGCATAAGAAACGACAGAAAAACTTTGCCTATGCTGAGACTCAGCCAAATAAGACACAGCAACAGCCTAAGACACAACAGAAACTTTGCACAAGTTTTCCGTAGTCCTGAGGATAGAGCCTGCAACCAGGTATTCAGAAGTTTTTCTGGTGGATCCACAGGTGTTCTTAGCTGGTGAGGCCAGTCCCACAGATTTCATCTTTGCCTGGGCTTTTATAGGCAGTCTGTACCTTTCTTCCCCTGGGTTGCCTTCACAGTGGCATATCTTTCATGTAGTTCGCCCCTCTTGCGTATCCCATGTCTCAGGATGTTTTCCTGTTTCTGTATTGTCTCCTGCTTTCACAGTTTTTAAAGTGCCTGTCGCTCACTTTTGAAATGTAGCCCCTGCTTTCTTAGGTCACAGTGTTTAAGGAGTCTGGACCCTCCTGTGCTACCTCAGATCACGCACTCAATAACTGTCACCTAGCTTCAGAATTAGTTAAAGGGTAGGCCAGAGACTGTTAATTATGTCTTGTATTTGCCAACGGTCAGGTAAGCACTTCACATTCATCTAAGAATAGCAAAATTAAGACAAAGTGAACATGAGTGACTTACTCAAGGCCACATAATGTGCCAATGTCAGAGCCTAGATTAGAACATAAGTTTTGGTGTTCCACTGCATTTCATACTTCACTAGATGCTGGTATCCAGACTCAAAAATATTTTAAATCAAAATTTCATAATGGGTAAGGGTGGAATGGACATGTGAGATACTAAGTGTATCTTGCATTTATATTACTCCCTATGAATGCATTCTCACTTATGATTTATCTAATCTCTTCTTAAGTATCTCTCCAGTGGTGGTGCTTCAACTTCATTTTTCCTTTTAAGAACAAACTTTTCCTTTCTTAGCTTTGGGCCATTTCACTAAGCTTATCTTACTGTTTATGGTACTTTCCATTTTCTCACAGAGCCAAGCTTGAGAGCTTTTGGTGACATAATAGAGGAACTCGGGCAACTGGTTTGGCAAAGGGGGCTTTTCAAACCAGCAGATGAGTGAGTTTTAAAATTACGGCTTCTAGGAAAAGGAAAAAATACTAATGTGGCTAGATTCAATGAGCTAAATATGTAAACATGTTAAAAGAAGGAAGCTGTGATGAATCTACTGACCCTTGTGGTTTGTATAATAAGAAGGTGCATTGTCTGTACATGCTGTAGATTTCATATATAAATGTAGACAATTATTTAATTTTATGCCATTTTCCAGCTGTCCCCTTAACTTCCTGAAAACCAGCTGCCACTCACTGTCCTGCTGTGACTTCAGGAGAGGTTTTTGCTGCTCTGCTTACCAGTAGTGTTAATCAGAAACTTGGTTTTACATTGCTGCCGGTACCTCCAGCTCTCCCCTTTCCTCCTATAGCAGAGGCAGTCCAAAGAGAGGAAGTGGAGTAATAATAATCAGCCCATGTCCATTCCGAAGCTGATGGACCATAAGCATCTTGGTGGGATGGATTTTGTGAATCCCCATATGCCTGACTGTTGCCATAAACCATTTTGACTTCCCTTTGCTGGGGGGGGGAGTAAAAGCAATGTCAGCAGTAGCAAAACTTGAGAGGGGGTGAGCAGTGCACTTAGCCCTGGGTACCAATTCAGAGGGGGCACCAGAATGGCAGCCCTCAGGGAGCCTGTTCTGTCATGGCCACTAGAGCAGCCCCTGTGGAGGAAAGTGCTCACTTACCTTTCCCTTCCTCCTTCACCACCCAGGGCACCAAAATTTTAAATTACGCCTCTGAACTACTGCATCTCGTGGGAGAAGAGGAATCATACCCAATCCTAATGCATCACCATGCATCTTCAGCAGACCAGCATCCTGGAGAAAAATCACTTATAATACCCCTGCCACATAGAAGATAAAAGTGATCAGCCTTAGGGGAAGAAAAACCAGCCAGGAATTCCCCGTTTCCCCTTTTGGCTGCTCATTTCTGGGGGCAGAAAGGTACAGCTGAGTTGGCAGGGAGGCAAACCATATCTTAATTCTGGTAATATTTCTTTCTGTTCCCAAAAAGTGTAATGGTAGCAATTCTCCCACTTCTCCCCACCTCCCAAAACTCTCCCCTTCCATCTGGCTACCATCTTTAACCATCACAAAGGCTGACCCAATTTACATTCTGTCATATGAAGTCCTCCTAGGGCCTGCATTGCTGTGGAAATGGAAAGATGATCTCTTGGAGGTGGCAGTACTTTTCAGATTTCCTTACATAGAAACAACAGCAAAAACAAATGGAAATGCGTATTGCAGTTACTATGGACTAGAGCAGCAAGAGCCTGTTCTCATCTGAAATATTACAGCAGCTCCAGTACAGCTAAGAGAATTCTTAAAAGAGGAGTAAATGCTGAGAGACAAAAACAGCCCCCAAGATCTACCCTTACATCCACTGACATTTCCTAACATTTATATAAAACTTTTCAAAACAGTCTCAAAGATCAAAGTTCCACAATGCCTTTTGCACACAATTTATTTATTCAGTGATTAAGGTCCTCAGTGCACAAGAAAAAGTCTTTATTCTGTGAACTCTGATGTACGGGCAGTTAATGAACACAGCCTCTGTCTTGCCAATCTGTCATTAGTTGTGAGTGTTCTTATCATGAACTTATACCAAGGAGTGGGAAGGGGGAAAAAGTTTTTCATTTTGATGGCACAGTTTTTATGCTTAATAGATGAGTATTAGAAATTTAGAAAAAAATAGCTAATGGCTTCATCCAGCAAATGTTTAATACTGAGTGCAGGGTTTAACATCAAGACCATTCCCATTATACTCCATAGGAATAATATTAAGCACCACAGTCACTACTGTTTGAAGGCTTAAGCCCAATAAATAACTTGACTGATTTTTTATTTTTTATTTATTTATTTATTTATTTTTTTGCAAGCACACAGGACACTTAACATTCCAAATTCTGTAAAATCCAAGGAATTCTGGTTAACAAAATCTGGGGCCTGATTCTCTACTATGTTACAACAGTTTTAGGCCAGTGTAGCATATTCTACCAGCACAGCACAGCACAGCACAGCACAGGTTTGGATATTTGGGTGCCTAAGGACGTTGTAGGTTCAAAAGGCTTTTATTACAATGCAGATAAAGATTTTTTTAATTAAAAAAGACTTCTACTTTCCTAATGTTTTCTTTTACTGGAAAAATTAGTCGTGGAAGACAAACAATTTAAGAATCTGATTAAAATAATTCTTTCTGCATCGCAGGAAAAAAATGTTGATTGTTGGTATCACTTTTTTACCTACTCAAACTTTTTGTGCTCTGACAGATTAGTTAGGTTTATTTAATCAATTAATCACAATTTTATTTTGGGTTGAAGATGGTACTTGGTAGCTTCTGCCTCCTTTTTCCTGTTAGTTCATTGTTCATTGTGGATATTGCTCTGGTGCCATCTATATCTGGACTGACTGACCAGAGAAACACAAAAGGAACAGATAAGATCTGCCTACTTTAAAAGAAGTTTAGTCTGAGATACCCACCTACCCACAGATGTTATTGCTGCCAGTATAACCTCAAATGAGAAAGCATTGAACCCAGGGCCAAACTAAGAGGAAGGCTTCTGGGTAGCTTTCTAAAAAATGGTAGAAATCTTTCCTGGCATCCACAGGAGCAGAAGGTGCTTAGCATTTCTAACCAAAAGCTCCTCCCTCTTCACACTTTGTGGATAGAGCCCATGGGTCAGTACCATGTTTAGTACCGTGCAGACAAACAAAAATCAGTGTTGGCCTCACTGCCCCTCATTCTCAGTACTGTTTTTCTCTCAACCCCTCCTTTTGGCAGTAGCTATACTGCCAAGGAGCCATCTTCTGATTGTCTTTCAGTTCCTCTACTATCATTTGAGAAGTCCAGCTGTAAGTGCCGTAGGAGCAATATTTTTGGCCTATGTCTGTCGCAAGGAAACCGAGACAGGCAGAAATTAAGTTGTAAATCAGAAATACAGTGCCAGTTTTTCATCCATTCTCCTAGCAGGGGGTTTCCTATAGTAATCCCTCAGCATTTAAAAATAGGAGTTTTTTTGAAGGAAGTAGCACTTGAAAGATCAACAAGTTTATGTCTAATATTGTATGGGGATATTTTCTGTGATTCTTCTGCAGTCAATATCTTTCTTTATCCATGCAGCAAAGCTGTCACGTAAAAAACTACAACCACCTTTGTGTTTCTTCATTTTTTTCCCCTCTTCCTTTCCCAGGACAAGAAAAAGTCCTTCTTTTGGCTTGTGCCCACTTTATGCAGCCTCAGAAATCCCTCTACAGACACTCTGTCGTCTACCTACAGGACGTCAGAAGAGCAAAGGAAAGCGCTCACATTTCACCACAGCACGGAAGATGCAACAAAGACAAGCAGCAAAGGGGGGAATAGGAGTCCCATAGCAAAAATGTGCAAAGCTTTCAAATTTTAGGGGTCACCCAAAAAAGTAAATAGTATAAACAAAATTATTCTTGGTCAGCATAATATTCTTGGGAATGATAATTTAGGGAAAAAAGGGTTAAAACTCTCTTTATTTCAGTAACTGCATAAGTAAACTATAGGCGCACTCAGGGCTTTGCATCATTATAATCATAGTCAAGCAGATTATTTAAGAATCTCTGTTTTCCTTCACAAATTAATGTATCCAGTGTCTCTGGTATGCTTTTGCCTGGATTTTTTTTTCATCCACTGGAAATAGTTTATTTCAGTATTTCCCAGCTTATGCCACTTACTGGTATTCCATGAGAACTGGCACTGCCTTCACTTCTTATAAAAGCTGACATTTTCAACTTTCCTAAGTTCACTTTTCTGTGTAAGAAATTGCTGCAGCTGCCAGCAATTACCATGACTTGATTGTTGGGAGGCAACGCAGTCAGTGTCACTGCAAATAGGAGAAGAAGTGATCCATAAAACAAGGTTATGATTGAGGTGAGAGCTGAACTGTAGCACAGCCCACGAGTCCCTTCCTCTGCAGGATTCATTTAGGGAAGAGCAAGCTGCTGGTAGCCTAGGGATTCTGTTCCATAATTGACTGAAGTGTGGCTGGCCTGGGCCCAGTTTCCATACCAGGAGCTCTGCTATCCTAAGCCAGCTGCTGCTTTTTAGATAAAGCTTGGGGGAAAAAAGGTTACCCTCACTCTCTGCCACTGTTCCTTAGGCAACAGGAATGTGAAGGGAGTTCCTTAATTTGCCACAGCCACAGTTCAGGCAGCCAAGGAGTAGGAAGCAAGCTTGCTATCTTTGAGGAGGATAGCTGCCATTCTTCAGATGAATAGGAAGGAATGTCCTCATATCCTGGTATAGAGGACCAGTAGGGGAAACTGTTATGCCTTCCTCCTGGAGCAGAGGTCTTTGTGAGCATCCCACTGTCACCATGCAATCCTAGAATGAGGGGACTGTACTAAGGAGACCGGGTGGTCCCTGAGGTGCACACACACTCTCCTTGGTTTCAGTGCCAGAAAGCCCTCAAAGATCTTTATACTTTTATCCTCCTAAGGAGACGTGGCACAGTTCAGATCGTGTTGTTCAAGATCCTGAAACTCATTTTTCAGAGGTCGTGCACCTCAGTTAAAGTTGTGTGTGCTCACCAGTTATTCAGATTAGGTTTATAGAAATAGCTATCAAGTGATCTAATCTAGATGAAAAAGATTTGAATTCACCAAACAGGTATCTACCTTAAAAGATATCCTCCATTGTTGTGTCCAGTATCATGCTCAATAGCTTATTTGATTGGGTTTCACTGGTTTTAGCAAGTAGTTCCTGATAACCTCATACAGAATAGTGAGGTTACCAAATATTTTTTTCTTCATAAAACCTTGTTTTTAGTTGCTTATAATTTTGCTAAACTTCAGGCAACAGTCTCCAGTTTTGGGGACAGGGCAGTATCCTGAATGTGCAGCCCTACCCACATCTACATCAGCTTCTGCAGCAAGGGTTTGGGTTTTTTTGGAAAACTTCAGCAAACATATTACCTATCTATCAGGTTGAGTTCAGGAATAAATCGTTTTGTGCAGGTTAAAAAGTCCTTGCAAGTGGAATGGAAATTTATTTTGATAAAACATTTTTCTGTTGAACAATGCCAGGTTGTCCAAACTAACACTTTATTGTCCCTCAAACTATTTGAAAAAAGGACAATTTGACAATATCTAAACACATTTTTCTGGATTTTGCCTTAAATAAGTTTTGGCTTCAAAATGAAAATTTACTTATCAACTTTTTACATTTAAAAGAATACTATATCTAAACAAAACACTTTGAAATTATCACAACTAAACAGTTTCTCTGTTAACTGATGCCAGAGGTCTTTGCTGTGAATTATCTCTGTAGAAAAACAATAATAGTTCCTCTTTATTGAACTGTGACTTTATAGTGTGAGGTTTCTAATTATATAGTAGCAAATCTTTTCCACAAGGCCCCTTTCTCATTCAGTCCACAGGATAGGTTGATAATGCTCAGGTTTGATGTGGGGGTTATGCAGTGAAAGACACTGTTCTCTGAAGGCCCTCTGTCTCATTAATTGCAGAAGTTTGAAGGGGTGCAGTGGATGAGAGGGGAATAAATGAAAAAAATGGATGGACTTGTGAATAAAAGTATTTGGATACCACAAAATATTGTATTCCATCCCTTCCTCTGCTACAGGGTTACCATGTGATCCAAGGCAAGTTGCTTTTCACAGGTAGCCACTCTTCTGGCTGCATAAGTTGAGATCCTTTTTTCAGAAGTGCTGAGCAAGTACAACTGGAGTCAGTGGAAGCTATTCTCTAAACATTAACTCTTTCAAAATTCCCTGAAAAGTTAGGCCATCCCAACATGAATGGCCACTTTTGACATTTATATCTTATGTCCTCAGTTACCCATCCTTACTCCTCTTCTCACAAAGGTTTTGTGAAAATAATATGTTAGACACATTGAAGGATTTAGTAATTCACTGTTCAGTATAGGCTTTAGAGGTTGTATAGAAAATAAGATGTAGGCTCTAGGCTGCATATTGAAATGCTAAATAGTTACTCATTCTGTGAACACTGTCCATCTTGATTTCTGAATGAGACCTCAGTCCTATGGAAAACGATGTGTGATGATGTAAAGACTCTTGTCATATGGTACAAGGGATCCAAAATAAGGTTGAATTGAGGTAGTATTTTTGGATATATAGTACATAGGCAATGGATGCGACTTAGCCCTGCTTCAGTTACAGAACTCAACTTGAGGATTTCATTTTAAGTCTCAAAAGTAAAAAGGGAAAGTATTTTCTTTCCTTTGCATTTCAAAGATTTACTTGCTTGGCAGTGAGTAATCAGTTGTTCAGTGAGTGGAAGAGCATAACTTTGGAAAATAGCCCCTGGTCTCTTTCATTAACTCTTGGGAAAAAAACAAAAGAAACAGGAGGCGTTGGCTCTCTTAAAAGCACAACCGGATTGAATAGAACATTCCTTCCCACTAGGGCTGGGCAAGAGTCAGCCAGCTTCACAGTTGATGAAGACATAACTTTCAGAGTTATAACACTGAAGTAAAGAGGAATGAAAATGAATACTAATAATTAGTTGGTCTAATAAAAGATATCACATCTACCCAAAGAAGCTTTCCTGCCTAGAACCTTGTCTGCCTATGTTCTCAGACCAACATGGCTACAACCAAAAACCCTAATACTGTATTAGGCAGACATTTCTCAGAAACTGTTTCACAAGCTACCTTCCTTAAACCAAGGGAGTTACTTTCTGTCAAACGGGACAGAAAATTTCCTCATCTGTCTGCTATCCTGTTGTTCCCTTCCCCCCCCCCCCTTATTATTTATAAAGGTCCTGATGTGTACTGTACACTTTTATCTCATTATTAGTTTTTAAATGTATTTACCTTGGAACTTGCAAGCAGCAGTGGGTTAGCCTGAAGCAGAACAAAGTCTATGTCTGCGGGCTGTAGTTATGTATTACTTTTAATGATTTATCTAACCCTAGCAGCTACTGAAGATACTGTTTTGAAAGTTAGAAATTGCTGCATGCAGACTGCACACAAGGCCAGCTGCTGCCAAGAGAATGTTAAGAGCTATATTTTGAATAAACCAAGAAGACAAACCCAACAACCAAGCAAAAAGAAAAAAAAAGAACTAACAACGAAACACTCAAAGGCTAAAGCAAACTGATACACCTTTATAACTCCCTCTGGACTTCCAAGCTCTAGAGGGTGTGAAAAGGACTAAATTCCAAACAGAGGGAACCCCTAAAGCAAAGTTCCCACTATCATTCCTAAGTATTTCCATCCCCAAAACTTGGAGCCCATTTTAATTGTCACAGTAGGGCAAAAGCACCTAAAAATGCAAAGGAAATGAAAACAAGATGTTTGGCACTATGGTTGAGGGCTTGTAGCATTTTGCTCCCACTGAAAAGGCCAGTGGCTACATTCTGTAT
Source organism: Alligator mississippiensis (assembly GCF_030867095.1). NCBI lineage: Eukaryota > Metazoa > Chordata > Crocodylia > Alligatoridae > Alligator > Alligator mississippiensis. Next base: position 154,245,851 of record NC_081828.1, on the reverse strand, counting down.
TAAATGCAACTTGAAGTTAGTCTTCTAGGATGAGTCCTAAAGAAAGCTCATTAAAGCAATTCAGCCTACAGGTGACAAAAGCTAGGATGACCCTTGCCAAGTCTGCATCACAGCTTTGTTGCCTGTATAAATGACATAAAGCACCGCAGGCCTTTCTTTCATCCAAGTGTTTTAGGAGCAGGACTGGATGAATTGAAACCTTTCAAGAGTGGAAACTGTTCTGGGGAAAAACCCTTACAGACAGTACAGGCTCCACACGTCTGCGCTTTCCACTAAATACTTCTATGTGCTATAAGTGCAAGCAGTAGACTACAAAAAGCTGTGTTCTGCTGACTCTGAACACAAGCACTGGCTGGAGTGTGGGGAAGGTGGATTGGAGTCCACCCTCTAGCGCTGGCTGAAAAAGACCCATAATGAACTTCCTGTACTCCCTTTCCCCCCTCATTCTAAAAAGAGTGCCTGGGAGGCACTGTTCTAAAAACGGGTTATGGAACGAGGGTTCAGATTTTCACAGAATTAGACCTTTCTAAAGCGCTCTGCAGCTGTGCACTTCTGTTTGGTCACAGCTGTAAGAGCGCCTTCAGGGGCCAAATCGGATGAAAATTGTCACTTCTTTCTGTGCTTAGATTGTGTAGTTTGAGAATTGTGAGTCAGGATTAAAACTCTGAAGGACATCTGTGTGGCTGCAAGCTATGCTTGCTTCTACTTGGCACAAAGGTCCTGCTCTTCCCCTCATCCTTTGCAAAATTTAAGTCTTGTTGGAAAATGTAAGTTCACTAAGCCTGAAATGTTGTGTTCAAAACATCTTGGGTTGAATAAAACTTTTGCTGAATCCAAGCTTGGGTTTGAACATGCATATAGCGTTGTCTGAATTCTTGGCAGTCTTCCCTGAATCCTGAGACCCAACACTGTGGATCCCTGACCCTGGAATGGTCAGCCTTGGAGCCAGAGATGGCTGGAAGCTCCAGGCCATTAATATGGAAGCAGCCTATTTGGCAGGACTGTGTCAGGATCGGAGATCCTCGAACAATGTCATTTTCACAGAGTAGGGGTAAGGACCAGGCAGTATCCAGTTCTTCATTTGAAAAAATGAATTTTTCTGTGAACTGAAAACTCTGCTTTTCAGCCAGCTCTGGTCCAGATATGACACATTATACCAGTGTCTGAGTCTACAACACTTATGTCTTAATGATTGCATCTTGTACCCTATACATTGAAGGATACAAGGACTCTTGAGAAAAAAGAGCATGTGATATATTTAAATTCAGTATCATTAGGCAGTGCATTTAATATTTAATGTCTTAGCTTATAGATAGATAGATAGATAGATAGATAGATAGATAGATAGATAGATAGATAGATAGATAGATAATGTCTCTCTCTATGTATATTTAATGTCTTAGCATATATCTATCTATCTATATAAAAGCTAAACTTTCTCTAATAAGGAACTATTCATTACATTGCAGGCTACTAATACTTGTTTGAAGCTTTTTTCACTCCTAGTTCTAAAAAGTCTTATCTAAAATAAATTAGACTAAAAGATGGAAGTTTGACAAACTTATAAGCAACGGAAAATGTTTTGAACGTTAATTATAATTATTGTTATACACTCCAGCCATATTTTCTGTCAAAAATAGGTTAATATTTAATTCATATTTATATGTGGTATGGACTTAAGATTTTTACAGAAGTGAGGATCGTTTCCCAAGTAAGCTAGGGTTTGGCAGGCATTACAGTTCAGGTCATCTGATTGTAAAACATCTAAAGTTTCTGTTAATATTCATGGAAATCTAAACTTAACAAACAAGTTAAATTATCTTTGGCTTTTATTTATGGAATGTTTTCTGGACTGGTGCCAAATTATTTTCTGAAGAAATAGAGGGAACCAGTTACTATGTAAAAAGCATCAGCGGCACAAAAAACACATGAAAGGAAAGTTACTTAGTAATTGGAAGGAAGGCTCTTCCCATTCCTTTCTTGCTTGAATGTCCATCACTCTATCACTCACATGAGTGCCAGTTCTTGAAGGAGGTTTAAGACTTAAAGCATTGCATGTAGCATAGTTCAAGAATACACTAAGACATACTTTTTGGTAATTTGGTGTTGATTCCTTCCTTCCAATGTTCATAAATTCTTTTTTTAAATCTTGAAAATAAAATGTTTCTTGTTCTACGAATATTTTGTTTCACTTGATAAACTTCTTTTCACTTTAGAGAAAAGCACATATGATGAAGATGGTTGTGGCTAAAGGCTAGTCTGTCTGCTTTTTGGAGCAGGGAACACAACTTTGCTGTGCATTTATACAGCATATGGCACTGGAGAGTGTCTGTCCATTACTGGAGCTCCCATGCATTTCCTCCATGCAGATAATGAATACTACTAATAAGTGTCTGACCATAGTGTGTAGGCATAGGAATCCTATAAATACCATTAACACCAAATTGTGTTATGTAATCCATAAAATATTTAACAACTTAAAATACCAATGTAATTTCTAGAATGAACAGTACAACCAGTTTGGCACTGCTTAATTGCTGGAACACTAGTTGGTAGATTATTTTGAAACTGATGGGGTATTGTCCACAATAAATCTGTGGCTTAGCATGGTTTTAAGAAAGCAAGGCAGAAGTCTCACTGGAACAGTCTATCATTTAAACATGGTGTAGTGTTACAATAATTACAAATCAGTGTAAATTGCAAAATTGCTACAATTTTAGTTAAGTACTTAGGAAACTTTGGAGTGCCTGATCAGTCAGTTCACTTACAAGTATTACCGTCCAGTAAAAATTTGAATATTTCACAAATTTTTTTGAAATTAAGTTCTTTAGACAATAAGTCCATGCATATTAGTGATTCAGGTTATCTTACAGAATAAAAATGAAACTCTTCCAGAGGCTTAGCTCTCACAATATTTTCTCCTTGGATGCTATGCAGTTATGATAGGAGAGTGTCCTTAAATGAATATGGTCAGAGAGTGACTGGAATATTAATAAAATGGGTAAGTTCTATAAGTCTACACTGAAAATACTTGGTTCAGTAAGATGACCCACTCTTAAAATTCCACAGAGACAAAAGCAGAAAATACAAAATATACAAGGTTGAAAGCACTGTCATGATAGGATGATAGAGTTTTACGCTCAGAACAATTCAGCAGGTGCTGCACTGTAGTAAAATGTCAGCAGATTTTTTACTGAATTCTTTTCCAAACAATTGTTTTTCTTTATCAAAGAAGAAAGGTAACCCCAAGAGTTGTCAGTACTCGGGTATTCTATTTTTGGGAGAAGAGTAGCCATAGACAGATTTATTTGGATTCCCAAGAAATGTTTCAGGTTGTCATTTTTCATGTTTCTGTAAATCACTTGGAAATATGTATTTAGATCTCAGCAGTTCTTTTAGCTACAAGGCATGACATTGCCTCATGTTGAATTTAATGAGCTGATCTCTCTCTATCCTTTTGTGTTCTTTGAGGCCCTTTGGGTTGTTTTGGTGCCAAGCACTCATTATAGACTTAAAGAAAAAAAGTTCATCTAATACTAAAATGTTTTTCCTGTGTATATTATACCTACCTGGTCGCCAATGCTACTGAACTGATTCAGACCAATGATAAATGGATACCCTAGACCAGGCACTCAAGGTTCTTAGACCAGGCAAGGTTCCCTAAGACCAAGGATGTCAAACTCCCTTGGTCCCCTGGGGAGCTCCATGGGGCTAATTGGGACTCAGCAGAGCAAGTGGTGGTGGTGTTAACCACTGCAGGTTCCTGAGCCAAGGGGATTAAGGAACCTATCACTGTGTATGACACTGACATCTCCACAAGACAGGGGTGTACCTGAAGATAGATGAAAGCTAGATTCCATTCTATTATCATTGCAGCTGTAGTTGATCAGATCATGCCAACTTACCTGTATGCAGAGTCAAATAGAACTGCTTTTGATGATTTTATTTTTCATCTGTGAAAGATGTCAGTAGGTGCATTGTCACTTGAGTACTCCTTTGCACCAAGGTCTTCCTCTGAGAGACTCTATCTTGTGCCTTCTCTCATTCAATATCTATATGGGACTGCTGAGTCCTTATGAAGGCATGTTCCATAACCCTTTCTCTGTTCTAAAGACATTCAGATGTTTTCTCTGTTCACCTGATTTGGGCAATGCCATGGAATCTCTTAGTCCATATTTGCTAGAGCTTGGGCCCTGGATGAAAGCAAACTCATTGAAGTTCAAATTGGATAAAACTGAGGTGAATCTCTTTGGCTTACTGAAGGAACTAGAAGTTGTGCTGAGGATTATATCTGGATCTTCTATTTAGGGAATGTGCCTACATTTGTTATTAGTGTCTGCAGCCTCAGGGTATTGTTGGACCTTCAGCTGCTGTTTGACGTTCAAATATATAGCAGTATCTAGCAAGGTTTTTTTCCACTTCTGCCTGGATGCAGTGGTTTGTTTTGAAAATAGTCTTTGCTACACTGAGTCTGTCACCTCCACATTACATTCCTGCAATGTTTCTTATGTTGGGCTATGCATTAATCAAACTAAAAACTGAAGTTCAGCAAAGTGCAGTGACCCATTTAGTTACCAATGCTCTTGAACACATAATTTCAATATTTTAAGATCTGGTACCTGTTACATCTTAAAATCTATCTGTAAACTGATGTTGACTTGCAGGCAGTTCTTTAAAGAGACATAAAAGAGACATCTCTCTATGTCACTGTCACAGTGGTTGTGAACTGACATGCCTGAGCTGGCTTTTCCTTTGAAGGGAAGACAACAGCTCCCAAGTTCAGGCTTCTCAACTTGTGAATTTGCCGCCCCTTTTGGTCCAAAAAAAATTCAAATCTGCTCATCATTGTTCTCTATCTCATCAAGGTTGAGGAGAGCTGTGTTTGTGTAAAATGCAGAGTATAGCAGTGAACAGACGCTGACTTTCTTTTGCCCTTTAATCACAAAATTACTGAGGAACCAATAAAGGGGTCTCCACAAATATTTAAATTAAGTATAAATTAAAACATTGGATATGATGATGATAATGCACAATGGCAGTTTATTTAATTAAATTTTACAATATTACAACCATAACAGGGCAACTTGTTACAGCAAATTAGGTAGGTTTAGTTGTGAAAAAGGCACTTGAATTGTGAAGCGATTACCATATTTACTCGATTAAAAGATGAGCCACCCCCGATTTTAAATGGAGGAAGGGCTTGTCTTAGAATCAGGTGTGAGGCAGTGGCTGGGGTGGGGGGGCGGGAGGGACAAGCAGTTGCTTTGGCTCCAGCTCCAACCCTAACCTTGGGTTGGGGCCAGAGCTGCAGCTGCTGCCTGCCCCCACCACCTCTGCACCCCCTGCCTCCTCTGAAGTCTCAAGCCCCCACTGCCTTCTGCCTCCTCCTTCACTTCCTACGCCACTTCTCTTCTCCGCTGCTGTACTCCCCCCTACCTTAGCTCTGCCCTAGCATGCTGTTTCCTCACTGCAGCCTGGAGCACAGAGGACAGAGCATGGCTCCAGCTCAGCCCTGTAGCAGTGGTGTCAGCTCCATGTCATTATTACAGGGTAAGGCTGGAGCTGTGCTTTAGTGCCCCCAGGCTCCAGCACAGACCAGCTCTGCCAGCACCAGAGCAAAGGTAAGGGGTAGGTGGAGGGATAGGCATGGGGGAGAGACGTCGGGGGTGAAGGAGATGGGAGGAAGAAGGGGCAGGGAGGAAAAAGCAGCATGGGGGGGGAAAAGACGGGGACAAGAGAAAGGGTGTGGGCGCCTGACGCTTCAGAGGCTGGGACAAAGGGGGAGTAATTGTGGGAGGGAAAACGGGCAGCAGGGGGGAAAGCTGCATGGTCCTCCCACCTTGACACTGCCTGCCCCCTCATCACCTGCCCCCCTACTGCCTGTCTCCCACTGCTCCCCCCACTGCCTATCCCCTTACTGCCTCTCCAACCCCCCACTGCCTGCCCTACCACATGCTCCTCAACTGCCTCCCAAAATGGCTATCCTCCCCATTCTGCCTGCCCCCCTACTCACTACTTGCAGTAGTGGGGGGATGAATTTAAGATAGTCCTCCAATAATTAGATTCTATACATAGAAAATTATTCTAAGCATAGAAAATTTATAAATTTACTGTATAATTACTGGGGGGCTCATGTTAAATGTAGGGTTATCTTGTAGTCAGGTAAATACAGTAGCTTATTTTGAATGTGTCCACAGTGTAAAAAAGTTGAGTGTAGTTGTTAAAAAATGTGCAGTCCAGGAGCCATAATTTCTAATGCCATGAGATCTCTCTCTCCCTTCCCCCTGCTTCCCCCTCCTTTTGGTTTTGTTCCTAATTTATAAATTAGCTTAATGTTAAGAGAGACACAAGTAGTACAGAGTAAAAACAAACTCTTCAGTGAAGATGTGCATACAGCTAGCATATTCTTTAAACTGCAGTGAAGTTTAATTTGAGTTTCTCTCTTGCGTCCTGGAATGTCTCTGGTTAGTTTGTTTAAACACAGGGTTTAAAATATTGCATTGTCAGCTCCATGCTGAGGACATTGTTCATTAATATTTTTCTATATTAAGTACGTCTCTCCTCTCCAACAAGGCTGATGTGCTATATGTTACAAACAGCTGAGAGTCTCCCTAAGACATTCCAGCTGGGAAATTTTATCTTGAACAGGCTCCAACAAGGACATGACTGTGGTGTGATTCCTTTTCTCTAGTGATGTTTAGATTAAGTCTGTCTTCCAGTTGGAGTCCTTTGAGAGCAGGAATGAAACCAGAAAATGGTTATGATTCACATCAGGCTGTTCAAGATATGATTCTTTTCTTATTGCTCATTTTCAACCATGAAAATAAGCTTTTTTTCTGTTTCAGGATCCATTTCTATAATAGTGGTTTTTATTACCTAAGTAGTTCTAATAAATTCTAGACAAAATTAGGATCGTCATGGTAGTTCAATGAAAATGTAGAAGGCATCTGAAAATCACAAAAGAAAACAAATGCAAAGCCTGTATTTGTGTTTGAGTGCATAATTGAAAGCACAGCCTCTCTTGAAAATCTACAGTGGAAATCTCCTCTAAGGTTAGGAACAGACATTGCTTTTGTCCCTGGACAGGTCATGGCTGCATTTGTCCGGAAACAGAAACGTCCCCAAATTGGCATGTATACACAACACCCTTCCAATCAGGGTTTAGTGAGTGCTTGAATGCACTGCTGCTTTTCTGCCACTAATTTAGTGATGCAGTGCTGGAACAACAGTCCAGCCATACTGTGTAATGTCCCAGCACAAACTGTTAGCACTTCTTATCCCATGAACCCTTTTAGGGTTTGCTTTTAGGGACAACAGACATGGATGTCTAAGTGATTGAACTATGTCCAGGGATAAAATGCTTTCTCCTGAGACAAATACATCATCTGTTTGTAACCTATAAATATGAAAGTTTGTCAAAGTAGATGAGACATCTGGACATGCTTGTTTACCCTCCCCCTTGGTATCTACTTTCTGTTGCTGTGTGAGATGGGGTACTGAGCTAGTTCAGCTGGGTCTGACCCAGTAAATTCCAATTCTTATGTTCTTATGTAGGTGTTTTGAAACTAGGTAGGAAATAGATTTCCTATGTAAAAAATTGTTTCCCATTCTGAACCAGGACTTCTGGCTAAAATGTCAAATCCTGGTATATATCTACTTTGGTTATTCTACAACAGTATGTTCAGTTTTTTGCTGCTGCAGGCCCTATAAGTGGTGTGGGCTAGTCCACGAACCAGATTGAGTCCTGAATCAGCTCCAGCTGGCCTCTGTATGCCTGGATCAGGACCTGGGCCACCTCCATATACCAATCTAGAATGCTATCCAGCCTCCAAGGCTCCCCATGGGTCTTGAACTTGGACAACAGGGAAACTCCGATTGTTACCACCGCTCCCACACCACCAAATTTTCAGCTCACTGGGGATCTTTGCAGGCCGGATGGCATATCTTCACTGATTGGATCTGTCCCATGGGCTAGGGGCTGTGCGCTCCTGGTTTATAAGGTGCAAATTTACCCTGCCTTCTATGTGAGCTAGGGAGTTTCAAGACTGGAGAGGTTTTAGACATGCCCACCAGCAGAAACATGGGTCCCTAGGGACTTTAGGCATGTATGTGGTTAATCGTTAGCTGACATTTTTGAGGATGTCAGTAGCACCTAAATTGGCAGCTAGACACCATTATAAATCTATTCACTAATAGACTGAGCGTATTTGATTTGGAAATTGTGGAAAGACAATAAGCTTTTTAGAATAGGGATTGTAATGTATTATGTGTTTGTATAATATACTTAGCATGAGGTCCAGAGGCAGACCATTGAATTGTCTTGCTAGGGCTTCAGGGGTGTGAGTTTGAATCTTTGACTGCACAGCTGCCAAAGACAACCTGGCCCCCAGTCCCTTGGGGCACTTTTACATGTGCTGTGGGGGGGGGGGGAGCTTTAATTAGAGAACCTGCTCTAATTAAATACCACAGCATCTCATATATTAGCATCCGTACGCTTCAAAATGGCAGCAGGAGTGCTTGAAGTAAAGCTTGTCCGACAAGCTTTAGTTCAAGTGTCCCTGCTGCCATTTTGAAGTGCAGGAAAGCTGACATAGAAGACGTGGGAGGCTGCTTATTGTGGTAATTACCACGCTCTAGCTGACTCGATTAATCAAATTTGCTCTGACACACTGTAATTACAGTGCATCGGAGCAGGCTCCATGCTTATGTACAGGCACCCTTGGGCTGGGGAATGATGCTAGCCACATCAGTTTCTTATGTGCTGTTGGTTATAGAAACTTCTGTGCCATGAGCTATGAGGTTTGAGAGAACCTTTGATCCTGACAAGGGGCTTTTAACGCTCCCACACTGTAAATATTAAATAATAATAAACATGGAAACCTGCAACGTTATATTTAGAGTCAATCCACAAATAATAGGAAAAATGACCGAGTAACTGCATAATGCTTATGCATTCTAAATTTGTGCACCTCCCTGATTCATTGATAGAGGATATTTTTTCTCAATTGCCAATGTTTAGGGGTTATTGCATCTAATGAGCCATTCTACATATTTTTATTCTTCGAAGAGAGTCTTTCTGTTCTTCATTATGCATATAACAACTAATAGCAGTACATCGATGACTTATAAGCATGGGTGAACCTATTTTTATTTCCCTTTATTTCATGGAACACAATAAAGTATTGGTTAAGCTTTGTACTTAATGATCCACCGTTATGGTCACTATCACAAAGAGAAAGACTGGAGTCATAGGTTAACTCAGTAATTTGGACTGCTGATTTAGGGTCTGGGCCTCCAGGTGTCCTCTATGCCCTTAACTCATATGGGGCTCTGTGGAAGTGGAAGGTGCTCAGCACTTTATAGAATATAACCAGCAGTTTACAACAGGTAATTTTTTGTCTAATGCAGTCTCTTCAGATACCAACATTCCTTACACTGATTGTCTGGCAGACATTTTTTTCAATGGTGATGCAATGACATGGCCATTGAGGAAGGCTAATGAAACTATTCCAAATCCTCAGAGATTCTTGGTAGCAACAGGCAAAAGAAAATGCTGCTTTTTTGCTTCTTCCAGGAATAGTTGTGCAGACATTTCAGTACTTACCTTTAGTTGGATGCCTCAAGGAATATAAAATGTGAAAAATAAAGAATGAATTGTGTTGCTTTCTGTTTAAATTCTCAGAATCTCCAGTTAAATTAGTTGGAGTTGTTATAAAGCTAGCACTACCCACAGTATTTATATTGAGGTTTTTGTCCAAGATTCTCAGCATGGATCACAAACACCAGTTAAACCTTAACAGCAGCCTATATGTGATAGGCAGGTCTTTTTATATCAATTTTACAGCTGGAAAAACTGAGGCACAAAGAAGCTAATTATCGTGCCCTAGGCCATTCACACAGGTAGTATAAGAGGAAGATAGAACTCAAGAATCCTTGCTTCCAATCCCTTGCTCAGATTACTACATAACACATTTGTTTCTTATTTTAAAATAGGTCATTATATATGTCCTGCTAACTTTTCAGAAATAGTTGTTGTGTTGGAAGTGTCCAATTGTTAAGTCAAATTTAAAATCCAGGCATTTAATTTCATGATTTTTGCTTTGTTTTTGATAGGTGTATTGTACAACCTGTTACAAAAACCATATCTGCACATTCCTGGTTTTCTAAAAAAAAACCCTGCAGCCTCTAACACTGTGTTTATATAGGTCAGTTCCTCCACCATTCCCAAAATAATCAGAGCATTCATTGTATATTATAAATATCTATATAGAGCTTCTAGTTCTCTGCTCGCTGCAGAAAGAGTCTAGTTCTAGTATTTAAACCTCTCCAGAGGATGGGCCTGAAGTATCTGAGTGCTCATCAATGTTTCAATGGAATGTAGCTATTGAGGGAGGTCATACTGAGGGAGGTCACAGTTGTATGAGGAGAGATCAGAGGCGAAGGCTTACGAACCCAGGAGATGAGATGTGGACCGTAACCATGTCTTATTGCAGGAATAGCTGCTCCTTGCACTGACACTGTAATCCTACAAAGACTTTGTATATTTTCTTAACATTATTCCCATTGACTCCAGTGGGAGCACTCAGAGTGTACAAACCTAAACACATTCATAAATTTTTCAGGATTGGTGCCTAAATACAAAATTCATTTCTTCAATTTTTCTTTCCCTCCATAGCTTCTTCACACAACCACTGAGACAAGCAAACACAGATGAACAAATGAGGCATAAACTGTCACTCAATTACCCAACAGCATAGGAAAGAAGAGAAATAGTAATAATGTTTTTAACTACCTGGTAGGAGCTCAGATTTTATCCCAATAGGATAAATACCTCATCAAATCAGATGAACAGCAATAAAGCTATATTGAAATGGTGACAATTATAAATTTCCAAGAAAGGCTTCATTCCATTTGAGCTTTCAGTTAAAAACATTGCATTAAGTAGATAGAATTGACAGAATTTTATTTGATGTTGGTGCTAGCTGTGTGGAGCTAGTAAAATAAAATCCAGGCAGAGTAGTGATGTCATTCTCTCAGTTCTTTTTTTTTTTTATCCCATTTTTGTATTGAAAGCAGCCATCTGTCCCTCTGAGAACAATCACTGAAGCAGCTGTGCGTGTTGTGCCATCAATAACAAAAGCTTCCACTTCATACCAGAGGGTAGCAGTCTGGAGGTCGCTCAGAGTTATAAGGACGATCAGGGTCAAATGACACCTGATGCCACTCTGTATGGGGAAAATAAAACTAGGATTATACTGCCTTTATGTGCACATTGACTAGTTGAGAAGTAGGGTCATTCTTTGTCTGTGCTTTTTCTTTAGGGGCCATGGGAATGCATGTGTGTATTTAGGTGTATGTCATTATTCTCTCTTCCTCAGGGTGGAAAAAATAACACAACCCCAAGCCTCCAAAGCAGTGTATAAAGCAAACACTGTACAGCATCTTTTTTGAAGGGAAAACAAAGTGGTACTGGTAGTCAGCAAAATAATCTAATAGTTCACTGTACAATATCAAACAATCTGAGTGTCCTATACCAAACCTTTACATACAGTGCCATGAAACATGCTGTTGATGTTGCATCAGCAGTGAATTATACATCCTTCAGTTGCCTATGGGAACAGAGAACATAATCTCTAGGGCCTAATTTTGATCACAGGCCACAGATAATGGAGTGGTGAAAAGCCTCACGCTTACGTTTCATGATGTGCTCTGCTTAGTGCATGGTGAAGGTGGAGAGAAATAGAGGGATGTACATTCCATCAAGGGATGGAATTGTCCATTTCACAGAGCAGCTGTCATTAATCTTCTTCCCGAATCTTTTCTTCCCTATTCTGGGTCTGTATGCAAAACCCAGATCAGAGCTAATATAGGCCTAGGTTGTATTAGCCCCTTTTGCTGATAGAGCCCAGAAAGGAGAGAAATGTATGAGGTCAATTTATTTTTGTTAGAAAAGCACTATGCAAGGTGCATGAAGGCAATCTAGTCTTTCTCCCTTAGCTCCTAATTGCCTGTGGCAGAAGTTTTTACCTTATCAGGCCCCTTGTCATGCTGTCCTGGCTGAGTGCTTCACCGGAAATATGCAGCCTTTAGACTTGTCCTTAGATAACAGTCATCTAAGAAACAACTTGACTTTAGCAAGGCTTTTGATGCAGTCTCCCTAAACATTCTTGTAAGTAACCTAATGAATCCCGGTTTGATAAATGGACTATAAAGTGGATAGAAAACTGCTGGATTGTCAGGCTCAAACAATAGTAATCAACAGCTCAATGTCTAGTTGGCAGCCAATATCAAGTGGAGTGTCCCAGGTGTTGGTTCTTGGGCAGGTTTTGCTCCATATCTTCATCAGTGACCTGGAAGATGGGGTGGAGGACACCCTCAGCAAGTCTGCAGATGACACCAAGCTGGGGGGAATAGTAGATACTCTGGAGAGTAGGGCTAAGAGTCGGAGAGACCTAGATAAATTGGAGGTTTGGACTAAAAGAAATCTCATGAGGTTCATTAAGGACAAGTGTGAAATCCTGCAATTAGGATGGAACAATCCCATGTACTGATAAAGGATGAGGACTGACTGGCTAAGCAGCAGTTCTGCAGAAAAGGACCTGGGAGTTACAGTGGACAGTAAGCTGAATATGAGACAACAGTGTGCCCTTGTTGTGAAGAAAGCAAATGGCATACTGGGCTGCATTAGTAGAAGCGTTGCCAGCAGATTGAGGGAAGTGATTTTTGCCTTCTATTCAGCACTGCTGAGGCTACATCTGGAGTACAGTGTCCAGTTTTGGGCCCCCACTGTGGACAAATTTGGGGTAGTCCAATGGAGGGCAATGAAAATGGTTAGGGAGCTGGGGGACATGAGTTCTGAGGAGAGGCTGAGGGAACTGGGCTTATTTAGTCTGGAGAAGAGAAGACCGGGGTGGGGTGGGGGATTTAATAACAGCCTTCAACTGCCTGAAGGGGTGGGGGGTTTCCAAAGAGAATGGAGCTTGACCATTCTCAGTGGTGACAGATGACAGAACAAGGAGAATGGGCTTAAGTTGCAGCAAGGGAAGTTTAGGTTTGATATTAGGAAAAACTTTCTTATGAGGGGGATAGTAAAGCACTGGAACAAGCTACCCAGAGCAGTTGTGGAATCTCCATCCTCGGAGGTTTTTAAGACCCGGCTAGACAAAGCTTTGACTGGGATGATCTAGTTGGGGATGGTCCTGCTTTGAGCAGGAGTTGGACTAGATGACTTCCTGAGGTCCCTCCCAACCCTAACTTTCTATGATTCTATGCTTCTACCTTTTACTGCAGACACAGGGACAACCTATCACAAAACCTGTTTGGATGGAGACACAGGCCATGTCCAGATGAGCAGAAGCATGCGCTTGCAGTGGCACATTTTTGTGCTGCTACTTTGTGATGCAGTGCATGCCCCTGCATGAGTGCTTTGTTGTTGGATGAATTGTCTTGCCTGGGGCAAACCACCCATGCCCAGCTCCTCCCAGCTCTCCAGCCAGGGAGAGCTGGAGGCTGTGGCCAGCACCTGTGTTGGCCCCAGTAGTATTACCTGGTGTCATGGTGGCATGTTGAAGCAGTAGGGGCACAACTCGGGCAGCACAGAGGCCTGGCTGGCAGCCAGACTGTTGCTCTGGAGGGCCAGGCCTCTGTTTCTGAAAATGCATGCTTTCTTTGCACATGATGTGCCATTTTTTCCAGCATTGTTTTTTTCATAGATTCATAGATTGTAAAGGGCTGGAAGGGACCTCACAAGATCATCCGGTCCAGCCCCCTGTATTAGGCAAGAAAGACAGCTGGGGTCAGGTGATCCCAGCGAGGTGACCGCCCACTCTCCTCTTGAAGATTTCCATGGTAGGTGATTGCACCACCTCTGAAGGGAATTTATTCCACAGTCTGGACACCCTAACTGTGAAGAAGTTTTTCCTAGTGTTAAGCCTGAAACGGTCTTCCAGGAGTTTGTGGCCATTACTCCTAGTTTTCCCCAAGGGTGCCCTGAGTTTGCCAAGCCTTTGAAATATTCCCCTGATATAGTGGTAAGCAACTACCAAGTCCCCTCTCAGCCTTCTCTTTTTTAGGCTGAAGAGGCCCAAGTACCTCAGCCTTTCCTCATATGGCTTGACTTGCAAGTCTCTGATCATGTGGGTGGCTCTTCTCTGGACTCTCGCAAGCTTTTCCACATCCTTGTTGAAGTGCAGCACCCAGAACTGGACGCGGTACTCCAGCTGTGGTCTCAGTCCTAGTAGCAAATGTTGTTGCCGCACAGCAAATTTGAAGCACAGCACACATTTTAACATTCACTGTGTCCAGTTTATGGCACCACAAACTGCACGCCCCTGATCACCTGGACACAGCCACAGATTCTGCAACTGGGGGGATACAAACTCCATATGCTGCCACCTCAGAGGGATTTCACCCTTGGATGTGGGGTAGGATTCGTGGATAAACAACATGGCTTGGACAAACTGCAGGACAACCATGGCTGCAGCAACAAAGGAATAAACACAGAATAATAGTGCAACCCATGGACCTTTAGCTGTCTGTCCCCACTACAGCAAACTCACAGTACACACAGAAAATGTTCTTGTTGCCATCACTTTGTTTCTGTTCAGTAGAAAGATGCTGATATAGCAGGTAGTGATCTTTTCATAAAACAAAGAATTCTGTACCAAGCTGTTCCTCCCCGCTTCTTCCCTCCCATTTTTCAATATGAAGACATCTGTTTTTTCAAGCATAGCGATGAAGGCTTATTGCATCAGTTTTGATGATAATATTCCTACAGCCTATATATTTGTTCTCTCAGGTTCTTTGTTGTTTCATATTCTGCTATCTAGTGACTGTCAAGATCATGACCTAATTTGGCTACGTAATTTGCTATTTTATTAAAGGAAAAAGTCAGTAGACTTTGGGGGAAATCTGTGGGCAATAAAAGAGATTAAAATATTAATAAAGGATAGAAACTGTGAATACATTTCTAATTCACTCTCTCGAGTTCTGTATGGTGATGCTGTAATTTGTGCCATCTCATAGACTAGTATTCACATAGCATTTACAGGCATAAGGCTGATGTTTTAGATGTCTACCACCCAGTGTGAAAGCTATCAAAGCTGGAAAAAAAATCACTTAGTGCTTGATGCTACAAAATGCTGAACACCTTCAATGTGGGAGTCATCTCCAGCTCCCACTGAGCACCCCCACTGATGAAAGGGTTTGGTACCACTCAGGATCAGACCCTTAAATATATTATTTTCTGGAAGCAGTTCTGCTGTAAAATTTGCTAATTCATTTCACAGCGTGATCATTCAGATTCAATAAATTATTCATGTTCTTTTACTTTATAATTTTTTCCTTTAGCTTATAACCTTTAAATTAACTTGTTTAAAGCTAGCTTGTTCTATAAGGAAAACTTGTGGCAAGAATTGCTATTATTTCCAGAGAATGCCACAACAGGCTTTCTCTGTTCTGGCAGTTCTGCCAAAGTTGTTTTTACAGTACTTTCAGAGGTCAGCAGACTCTGATGAGTGGTTAGTGGTTCAGAACTTAACTGCTATTTTTGTCTGGCTATGTGATTTCTGGGAAATGTCTCTGAAATCCATCCTTCTCTTCATTTTGTCATAATCCCACGGGGACTGGATTTTTGCTTCTCATCATGAACAGGAGCATTGACTTTGGCACATAATGTTGAAAATGAACTTTAGTATTAGACTAGTGTTGATTTGGCCTCATCCTGAAGAGAGATTACCCCCACAATTATATAGCATCAGACTTGAAAGGGCAAGAAAGTACAATAAACAACGGTTTTCTTCAGCTATAGAAATTTACATTTAAAATTTCATTGAGTAGCAGCCAAGAGATGATAATAAGGCATGTGTTACTGTCAGATAACACCTACCTCTGGGGTATTATGACACTTTCATAGATTTCATAGACATTAGGGCTGGAAGGGACCTCGGAAGATCATCGAGTCCAGCCCTCTTGAGACAGAGAGATGAGAATTACCCCTAAGTAGTAATACATTTCTTTTGTCGTATATACCCTTGGGTGCGCTGTGAGGCATAAGGTCAAACATCCAGTCCTCATTTCCTTTGAGAATACACAGTAGCTATATACTCAGTGTTTATCATTAAAGTCAGTTGTTTAATATTCTGGTTGACTGAGGTCTGCCCTATTGAAATATAATCTCATGATCACCTAGATTTAAGGCTAATCTTTTGATTAGCTCAGTGGCAATAGAGGACTACCAGCACCTGACAGGATCAGATCTTCTGTTCCCTTGTTTAAATCAAACACATTTGGAAGTAACTTAAAGGATACTAGTGTCAAGTTTCTGAGTTAATTGAACTCCAATCTCTTCATGTCCTCCTCAGGAGCACCAACTTAGATCAGAGTCCTGTAGCTATTACTTTTCTCAGGTTGGAAATCCATGTTCTCTCACCAGACCAGGGACTAACCTCACAGAGTGCTGCAGATTCCTGCAGTATCCCTGTAGGTCTGGATTTAGCTGAGTGCCTGCAGTCCTCTGCTCCTAGAGACAGTGACAGGGTTAATCACCAACAAGCCAGCTTTCATAATGTGCTGGTACTATTTATTCAGAACAAAAGCCTTACAGAGGAAACGTATCTGAAAAGAATAGAACAGCTTATCTGCATCTCTGTCTTATCAGGTATTTATGTAACTTCCGATGGATACCCTGATGGGGCTAAAATACTTTAGCCTCTCTTGTGCGTGTTTGCATAATTACAGTGTTTCAACCGTAAGAATATGTGGTGGGTCTATATAGAGAGAAAAAGGTAATACAGAGATGAATTCAGCTCAGATTCAGGGGGCAGAGTCTAACAGGCAAAGTAACCAGGTCCCAAAACAGAGGTTTCTATTAAGCTTTCTGCTAAATCCCAATCTGGGGTTTGGGAAGAAATGTGGAACATTTTTTTTAATACACATTGAACTGGACATGTCAGAGCAATATGTCTGTGATGTGAAGAGGCTCAGTTAAGCCTAAAAGGACAGGTTTGGAAGCTGTCAGTGTCAGTGGTAGATGAAAGCATGGAAGCCGTTGGGTTGCCAAGGGAACCGTATTGAAGTGGAAGAGAAAGGGACTGAGGACAGAACCAGAGGGATCAGGAATCACCAAAGGAGACGTGAAAGAGCAGCCAGTGAAGAAGAGTTAAAATAGAGACTGCTAGAAGCCTAGAAACAAAGAGGCATGACTTACACCGTTAAAGGTAGCAGATGATGCACATTAAGCTCAAAGGATAGGACCATCGTATCAGCCATGAAAAAGGTCATTAGTCACCTTGGCAAGGTTGGAGCTGGATTGGAGAGGATAAAAGAGAGAGTGGGAGGAAAGGAACTTGGGACAACAGGAATAAATAGGTTGAGCCTGCTGTTCCCATCTTAATCTCCTCAGGGTTACTCAGGGGAAGCGTGGTAATACTTCGTATAATCTCATCCTTCAGATTCTTCCTCGCAGCCCATTTCTCACATGATACCCACAAAATATTACAAAATTAGAAATGCAAATACTATTAGTCTCCAATTTACTATTATTCTATTAAAACATAGCAATAGTGAAGACAGTGAGCAGTATGTTTACATACCAGTGTAAAGGGTTCAACCTTCCCATTGATTTTATTTGGAGACACCACTTAAGGATGCAACCACTGGTGGTCGTTTCCTAAGTAACAAAGGTCTATTAGATTGGTAATCGAAAAGAGGCTTATGCAATCTTTATTTGTATCACTAGTCCCACTGGTCCTCTCCTGAATCCTGGCATTCTGCTTTCACTATTGTGCTGTTTTGTTCACTATACTCTTTTGAAAAAGATGGTCATAGAAATCTGATTGAGACAACTAATTTAAGGTTTCTAATTTTCTAAGATTATATTTTCATTTGGGAGGTGCAGTAGATCAGTGGTTCCCAACCTTTTTTTTCCTGCAGACTGGCATGGGAGTGGGACAGGCCACACAGAGCTGGCTGCCTCCCTCCCGGGGCTGCCCTGCCCCCCCCAGCTTTAGCTCCACATGCCCCGGAAGCCACTTGCCCGAGGGGTCTGAGCAGGGGGCTCATGCCATGACCCAACAGCCAGTCTTTCGCAGCCCAGTGGTTGGGAACCTCTGCAGTAGATCACATTATATATATATATATATATATATATATATATATATATATATATATATATATATAATTGTACTGGTATATATTTATATATAGGGGATGGGTTCAAATACTATCAGTAGAAAGTATACATAAAGGCAAACTGATCATTGCTATGGCAACATAAATGCATGCCTTTTAGAGATATGTAGAAGTTTTAAATGAAAGTCCTGAGGTGTATTGACTGAATCTGGGACAGGAGAATTTCTGTTGCATTAGAGTCTTTGTTGGTTTTTCAAAAGGACTTACTCAAAAAAGGAGTAGGAAGAGAGGCAGAGATTAAGGACAGACCTTTCAGTACACCAAGATTATACTCACTGAAGCAGAGGGCAGGATCAGGGAATTGATTATAGCTACCTCAATCTTTTCTTGACCCTGAAGTATGTTAGAGCAGTCGAGGGGCTGTTCTAACTTGCACTGGTTGGCAATTCCCCAAAAGACCCCTTAAAAACCTGCCATCAAACCAGAAGGCACCAACATGCCCCTAGTATGCTCTTTATGTGAAGTGTGGCATGATAAGCCTTCCCTGTTAGTTGCTGAGTGACACTAGGCCACAAGAATCACCAGGTTGGAGGGTTCCATCCAGACTTCTTTCCCTTTGCACTTTCAAAGTAGAGCCATGTCTGTAGTGTGTGGCTTGGATTGCAAACAATGTGAGCAGTTCCTCTAATTCAACAGTACTCAACCTATCCAAGCCTGCTGGCTGGATGAGTGGCATGGGGCCAGTCCACAGGCTGGATCCTGCACATGAGGTTGGTGTGCAGGATTAGTCTGTGGGTACGATCCAGCTCCGGAATTACCCAGCAAGCTGGCCTGACCCCACAAACCCAAGTTGGGCTGTTGAGCAACCTGGTACACTAGCCTGACTGATGCAGTTTAGCACACAGGGCCACATTATCTAGGCCACTGCTTGCAGGTCTTCCCACAGGTCCTGAAATTTGGCAGCAGGAGAGTAACACTGCCACCATTCCCCTGACGTCAAAGTTGGGAGACACATGGCCCAGATGACACCGCTCCACAGGCTGGATCTGGCCCACAGGCAGGAGGTTGAGTACCACTGCTCTAATTCATGATCTGAGGAAGTCTCTTTTTAGAAAAATTCTAACTCCAAGGAGCACAGGTCAAAGACTGAACTGATTTTATTTTCAGACACTGCAGAAACTAAGGTGCTTTCAGAAAGCCAGAATTTGCAAATGGTTAGCTCATTGAACTCTTCCTGACAAGAAAGAGAGTGTGTAGAAAGTGATTACAGTTTTGGGAAAACTAGAGCTAGGGGGATCTTAGAGAATCTTCAATTCAGGAAAAATATCAATTGATTTCAGTGGAAGCTTTCCTTAAGAGTGAGGGAATCATCTAATCAGAGCTGTTAGTGCTGTGCTATCCATGGGCGACTAATGCCTCCTGAGTCAGGGGGGGCACTTGCCCCCCCCCCCCCCAGGCCAGTCAGTGCGGGGTGCGGCGAGAGGTATCCCCCCACGGCCAGTCACACCATCCTGGAAGCAGCATTCCCTCTAAGATGGCTTTAAGAGGGAACGCTGCCCAGAAGTGCCAGCAGCGCACCCAGAAGGGCCAGGGATGTGCCAGCGGTACTTCTCCTGGTGCCCCCATTCCCCAGCTGGCGCTCTCAGGGGGGGCACCAGTGTTCCCACCTGCCCCCCCCTGCCGCTGCCTAAGCAGGAGATGCTGGCTGTGAAGGGGTGCACCAGCACTCTCAGGGGTGCACGTGCACTCCCTACACATCACCACTGGCGCTATTTTAGTGTAGTTATTCTCCCTACTTAGTTTTATGTTCCATTCACAGAACTGGTCAATCTAAATAAATATGAAGATAAATTTGTGGAGTGATCATAGTGGGTGTGGAAAACCAGGACTCTAAAGAGGACTAGAAGGCAATACTGGAGAGGACCATAGAAAGGTCAAACAGCTGCTGCAAGAACACTAGATTACAACCCACATTATAAATGCCTATGTCTCTCTCCCCTTCACAATACAGAAATATTCCCTTTCAGATGGAAACTTCTACCACAAGGTTTCCAAGAAGGTATGTTCTGCTTTACAGTACTTTAAACAAAAAGAGCAACAGCAAGCAAAGTTCTGTCTTCTATACTTTCCTAATCAGGAGCTGTATCCTGTTTGATTATTTCATTCACCTCTGTAGTCTGTATTCAGACAGATAATCCTATTGACTTCACTGAGACTACTCATAAGAGTAAAAATGATTCACAAGTAGGTTTTGCAAGATTAGGCAGTTAGCTTCTATTACACATATCACATGTACTGCTCAAAGTGCAGCATTATTTCTCATGTTTGGATTTTGGAGTTTGCTTTCTTGTGTTGTAACAGCACAGAAATCTCTCAGCTACTGTTTCCTAATCTGTTTCTCAGTTAAATATACATAAGGAGATATTGGTTAGCTAAGGCCTTTCGTGAAATAGCCCTCATGACCATTTCCATCTGGGCTAATTATCAGTGCATTTGGAATGCAGGGACATCCATGCTTCTTTGGAGTTGACTGTTCAGTGCATCACAGGCAGACATCTTAGGGAGAAGATCAGAAAGAAATCAACACAGTTTGCAGGATTCTTATGCTGGGTTCATCCCTGTATTATGATTTCGGTTGAGAAATATGTAATTTTTCTCTCAGATTGTGAAGTATATCTCATACCAGCTGGGCAATAGGTGCTGCACTAATCTACAAACAATTTTAGGTTCATGTTTCGGTAGTGCTTTGATTGTGTTTTCCACTAGGTCTGTGCATGAAGCAGTGCATTGTTCTGCTTCTCTAGGAACGGACCAAAAAGCAGGCTGTTGTCTCCAAGGAGAAGTTCCTATCTTCCTCCAAGAGGTCAATAGCCTGTGTCAGTCTAATGCCTCAAGGAATATATGCCTCTCAACAGGCTAGGGAGGGACCGTACCAAGTATTACCATCATACCCATACACATAGGAATTGAGCTGAGAAGGAGATATAGCAAGCGTCTGAGGTTTGAGCTCACATGTAGCTACTCGCTGCTAATGATTGGTATAAGGTAGGGGTGTCAAAGATATGGCCTGCAGGCTTCATCTGGCCCTTGGACCCACTTTACCCAATCTGAGGACATGATGGAGAGGCTAGGAACTTGGAAGCAAGGTCTGCCACTGAATTCCCAGAGACAGAGCCCCAGTGGGCACCCATGTCAGTGGGGGAGCAAGCAACAGTTGTGTTAACTCCCATGCTACCACTTACCCTACTTTTGTCACTGGGTCTGGCCCGGCCTGTGGTGGTAATCAAGTTTGACACTACTGGCATTGTCTGTTTTAGCCAGAGGTGCATCATCTTTAACAAGAGACAAGAAGCTAGTTGATACAACATCCCATATAATAGATTTTTTTTAAACAGAAAAAGATGGACAGCAAAGAAAAAGCAAATACAATTAAACATTTTTTAAAATCTTAGGCTGGACTTCAGCATGAAGAAGAGACAGAATATCAATCCTGCTTATGAACAAGTTCAGCCTATTTGATTTTGCTTCTATTTGTCCTTAAACTGAGTAGGGGGCCTACAGTATTGTACCCCAATTCATATTTGGTTTACAGCATTCATTGTTAGATACTCAGTCTAGTGTGGCTTCATATGCCCATGCCAGTGATTCTCAAATAGGGTGCCTTGAGATCTTTTCAGGGCTGCTGCAGGATGCCATGCAGTGTTAGCACTGTTAGGTATACAAACATGATTCACAAGATAAACCCAATGATTTCAAATAAGAATCCATAGTGTTAAAAAAATTAACCTGTTCTGATTTAAATTATTTGCAACAGAAAATTGCTGTATTACTTTTCCATAGTCATACATTACAGCTGGCATTTTCTGAAGGGTGCTTTGAGTTTTAGACTTTGTGTCTAAAAAGATTGAGAACCACTGGCTTATACATATCTCGTGGTCACTATTATTCCTATTAAACAAGTATCTAACAAAGGCATAAACATTATAGATATAACACTTGAATTTTATGTATGATAAGAACAAATACCAACATGCCAGATGGAGTGGGTTAGCTGAGTTTTCCGCCTTCAGGTCATTTATTGTAAATATCCTACGAGCCCAGTGTTTTCTTAAATAATCTATGTCTCTCCTTAAGACACTATAATATTTTTAAAGCAATTTAATAAATGGTCCAAGACAGAGGTCAACAACCCCTGGCACACATGCCAGAGCATGGCGTACAAGGCCATTTTGCTCAGCACACCATAGCCAGCCTGGGCTCTGGGCAGCTCCCACTGGCCACAGAGCCTGGGCTGCTCACAGCTGGAGGCCAGGAGGCTGCAAGCCATGCTGCAAGCAGCCTGGGCCCCGTGGCTGGGTTCAGCTGCCCAAAGCTCAGGCCAGCTGTAGCCGAGAGCCTGCAAACAGCTGCAACAGGCTCTGTGGTGGCAGCAGCTGCACACATGCCTCCAGGTGGACAGTGGGGAGTGGCCTAGGGTAACACAACTCTGGTCCCTCCCCCACTGTCCACCCAGAGGAGCATGTGCAGCTGCTTCCACAAAACCAATGCCGGTGCTCCAGAGCCTGATGCAGCTGTTTGGAGCCTCCTGCTGCCTGCTGCAGCTGCCCAAAGCCCAGGCCAGCTGCAGCCAGGAGGCTGCAAACAGCTGCACCAAGCTCCAGAGCCCTTGGCCAGGTTCTGGGGTGCTGCCCTGCACCTCTCCCCTGCCAGCTGCCCAGAGATACGCATGCACCCTTTGCCACCACAGAGCCAAGTTTGGGCTCTGGAGCCCAGTACAACTGCTTGCAGCTTCCTGGCTGCCTGTCACAGCCAGCCCAGTCTCTGGGTAGCTGCAGCAGGCAGTGGGCAGAGTGCAAACAGCTTCATGAGGCTCTGGAGCCTCATCACTGGCTCTGTACCAGTGGCAACTACATGCATGGCTCAGGGTGCAGGGAAGGGAAGGGCTGGGGCAGTGCAATCCCAGGCCCTCCCTCTGCTATCCACCTGGAGGCATGCATGCAGCCACCTCCAACAACAAGGATTGGGTCCCCCATGGCTGCCCTGCGGTCTGCCCCAGGCATGCCAAGTTGAGATGTGAGTCCGGATTGGCACTCCAGCCAAAAACCTTGCCAACCCCTGTTATAAGCTGTATTTTCACTATCATTTAGCTTGAGTTTCACATCCATAAATATAGTTTTAACAGTATACTTGCATATGAATGCTAAATCATTATTAGGAAACTAGCCTCTCTAACTTTGGTTCAGTTACATTGGTTATCAGAAAGGTGAATGTTTAGAACATTACCACTAAACTGATGTGCTAAAATTCTACAGCATCTTTCCAGATGGCTAGCTCCATCTCCCACTGAAGTCAGCTCCTCTGAAGAAGTCCCTGTTAGAATAAAAGCAATTCACTTAAGCACATGTTGAAATAATTGAGGAAGGCCTTATCATAGAATCCCACATATCTTCTGAGGTTACGTTCAATAATCACTGGATTGTATGCCCGCTCCTAAAATTCTGAATAACTGAGTTGAGCGCTGATCTGTTGATCCAACGAGAGAAAATTGAGGGTTCAAAGTTCCGTGTTTTGAGTTGACAATAAACAGGACATATTAATAAGGTGACATACGAAATAGCACCAAACAGCACCTTAAGCGAGAGCAACATCAGTGCAGCATGTTTACTACTCCTTGCTGATCAGTTAATAGTTGTTTCAGTTGCAAAAGAGGATATAAGCGGTAAAGAAACAATAGCCACCCTTGTTATGAGAAGCTTCTAAATTTGTTAGCATGGAGAGAGAGGTGCTGTGAATTGCATGTAAAAAAATGGAATAAATAAATTCAGAATAAAAGTAAGTACACTGTGTCACATTAGAAAAGCTGATTTTGCAAGTTACCAAACTTGTTAAAAGCTGTAAGTAGGGCACTAGATGAAATTGCACAGCCTGAGTGTACTGATGGTTGGCCATCTGTTCCTACAGGCTTTCAAATCATCATTTTTTACTGAAAGCACGTGAGCTGTGTTGTTGCTGTTGTTTTAGTAAGTGAATTAGATGAACCTCTAAGGATTTGAAGAGATTTAAGTGGGAGTGGAGGCTCAAAGGAAGAGATGAATTTACAAATTAACAAAAATAAGTCAGTTCAAGGGATTTAACGTCTGAGTAAGATGAGTGAGAAAAAGAGGGTATAAAAAGAGAAGTCATTGCCATGGTCGTCGTGTTGGCATTACTATTTAAGTGTTTATAGACAACTCTGTTGCTAATATTGTATAACCCTCTAGCACCTTTTCTTTGAGTATCTCATGCACTGTACAAATATTCAGGAACTTCACAAACACACCTTTAAGGTAAGTAACATATTCAATGGCTTGAGAAAGAGAAGAAAAAAAAGGTTAAGTGTCATCCCCAATGTCCTACAGAACACTTCAGAAAAGATAAGAATAAAACCCCACTCTCTTATCTGAGTTTCCTACCATACATATTATAAAAACTGAAATGGGAATAGTGAGTGCTTTTGCTGATTAGGCCCCAAATGTGCATGTTTCAGAGCCCCATTATCTTCAGTGGGACTCTGCACAGGGCATGGGATTTCCCCAGACTGTATGATGGGGGCTGCTGTTTGCAACTTTTTCTTGCAGTGATCTGACTGCTCACTGCCAAGGGAACCCCAACAGAGCGCCCTGATTTAATGCATGTCAAAGAAGCACTCTTAATCCTTAGAGTGCTATTAGATTTTTCACTTGGGATATGAAAAAGAAGAGATTTTAGCCCTGCAAGATTAAACAATCATCAGGGTTTAAAGGGTTTAATCTGTTGGCGTTTCTGACCGGAATCTCTCATAAGTCTCCAGTCTGAATGTAATTGGATGCAACATCAGAGCATCAGTCAGCCTTTTAAAAAAAAAAAAGAAAAGAAAAAAAAGAAAAACATGTTACCAAGTAGAAGTGATCTTTCCTTTGAAATTTGTTGTGGCATGAGGCTATAAAGCTGGCCCCCGGTCTGTATTTCTTTAGTGTCTAGCTGGATTCTTTTGCTGAGGGGGGACATTTCTCAGTACATGAATTCAGGCTATTGTTTCAGGCACACGTCTGCCTTAAGAAATAGTGCAAAACAGGCCGTTACTTATTCAGATGCAGAAGCTCCTTCCATCACACAAGACAGCCCATTCAAGTCACATGCCAGAGGTCTCGGCAGAATGGGCTGCAGCTGCTTCAAATCTGCTGTCTAACATTAGAAGCAGTTGGACAAACCTGACTACAGTAAGCCTCCCAGGCTCGGAGGAAGACAGGGAAAAGATCTGGGATCCAAGTACTATGTTCTCTGAGGATCTGTGGCTCGAAAATGAGAAAAACTGTGCTGTCGTTCACAAGACTAAGCGAGGAAGAAAACGCCAAGAGCTCCTGGCAGTGGCACTGGGGGTTAAGATGGGAGTAAAGGGGGCACTCTTATGGCAACCTCTGAAACTCTTTGCCTATTCACAGATCACCTCTTTGGTAAGAAGAGCAGCCTTAACTCAAAATGACAACCATTTCAACTATGAAAAAGCACACAATTTTAAGGTAAGGACAGTTTTGGTTCTAACTTAAAAGTTCTGTGACGTTTTCCCATATTTATTTTTTCACTTGGTTTATGTACTTGGTTTATGTATCTCCTTTATATTGTGGCTGAGAAAAGTATCTGAAAAACATTATTCTTCCTATTTTAGGATCTTTGGGTTGTACTCTGAAAACATGTTCACTTGGCTGTTTCATACAAATAACTGCCTTGGTCTCAAATCTGACCTGATCCAGCTAAATTACAGATTTATGGTTTAGCTCTTTTGTCTCATATCCATTTTATTTAAATGGCACTTCAAGCTATTCATCTTAATCTTAAAATGTGTCAGACTTTCAACATCTAGATTTTAACAATACAACATTTGCACTATTCCCATATGCAAGGGATAAGAAAACCCCAGTACTTTCTAAGAATAAAAAAAAATATGCAAAGGTGCTATTGTCTTACATCTTTTTGTTCACACGCTGTACGCCAAAGGAACATTCTTGGAGTCCCACAGAGCTATTGGATATGGGCATGTGCTTGCATGTCACAGTAAAATGAATAGCTGTACAGACTCAAGGATGCTTAAATGGATCAGCCTGCTGCTGGCCCATAGGTACAAAATTAGATTTTTTTTCAAGCACAGCATCTGGAATGCTGTATGTGCTGGGGAAGTGACTCAGCTTTGGAAACTAAGCTTCCAGTCATCTTGCTCTAACAGCTTTTGCCAGAAGGACTGTGTTAGTTCCAGAGTGTGCCAGTCTCCAGTTATCATGGTTAATGATGTCAAAAGGTGGTGTGATAGTAATCAGGAGTGCATACACAGTGTGTAAGAAGAATGAAAAGCCAATAAACAAGAAGAGAGAAGAATGTGTTTATAGTTTCTGAAAACCACTATTTTCTTAATGCTCCCTGAGTATGATAATCCAGGCCAACGTCAGAATAATTCATCTTGTTATCAGAAACAGCGTTTTATCCTACTGATCTCTCACCTCTCATTGAAGGAGAAATCAACATTAATTAAAATGATTTAACAAGTATGCTTTTCTTTCTGTTCATCTATTATGCTTTTCTCTTACACTCTACTGCAGCATTTGTGCTGTGGTTGAGATTTATCAATAATTTAATGTTAATGAGGAAAGCCTTACTTCAAGCATTTTTACACCCCTACTCATTCCCTCTCCTTGAACCCATACCACATTAACATCAATATTTATCTCACTGCTAAACACTGAAAAAATAGGATAAATACTCTTGATTTAAGCATATTTTATTCTTTCTGGCTTTGCCCTCATTATCATTTGAGTATGAAAACTGTTTCAGTTTAGCTTGAAAATATTTTCTCATGACTAGGACTTTTTTCTACTTTGACCCATACATTCTTTCCTTTCCTCTTCAAAATTCCCCTTGTTTTGGATTTGATTTATAACTGGAAATGTTCCCAGCAACTTTGCATTTGCACAATCTAGCTGTTGTACACCCTTGATTGCTTTCTGTTTTAAACAGAGTCATAGTTTAGCTGGCAAATCATATGATGTTTTAAAATATGTAAGTGCCTAGCTTTAAACAATTTTTGGAAAGTTTTTTTTTTCATTTTAGTCTAATGAATAAAATATGAATTTTAAGAAACATTTTAAGACTATAATGTAAACCAGAAAGTTAGGTCACTCTTAAGGATTACGTTTGCTTGAAAAAACAAATGTATTCACTGTGCAAAAATCTTCAGTTTTCCACAGAAGCATACTGAAATGTCCACAGTGGTTAAATTTAAAAAAAAACAAAACTTTAACAATATGCTGAGGGCAGAACATTTAGATTCAACAGTCAACTACAAGAGATTCAACATGCAATGCATTTAAATTATTGATATATTCATAACAACAGAGAGAGAAAAAAGAGAGAAAAAAATGTTGGAAAATTACTGGAGCTAATTCCTAGTTTTCACTGATAGAACCCATGGCTCCTAGGGTAGTATGGGACTGTATTGTAGTATTTTATATGTAAAATATAATGAACTAGTTCATAAAAATACAAAGAGATTGGTTTTATTATTTTTCTGGACCCTTAAATATAGCGTAGCATATATTTCAGTGTATATGGACAGAAAGCCCATGATGTACTGTCCATCAGAGTGTTTGGCATGTGCTGTTGTCAGTGAACATGAACTAACAAATCTTCACCTTTCAACCTCTTGGGATGCAGTCTTCAATATATATATTTTGGGGTAACTGATCAGAAGCATTTTTTAAGATCTAGCAGAAAGGAAAAAATAGAGGTAAGAAACAGACTCAAAGTGCAAAATTCAGACCCAAATCAAACTGCACCCTGTTTAAAAGCCTGGAAAAAACAAGAAGCTATGTTTGTGTTTGGAATACGAGTTTGAAAAATTACAAGATTCCAAACCTCCTTTTTTGATATAGACCCTTCTCCCAACATTCAAGGTATTCGAGCCATTACAAGCTATCTAGGATTTATTTTACATTTTTAATATTTGGTTTCAGATTGTTGCATAGGGGTTTGGGTCATACACTGATTTTTATATTTGTATAATGTTGTAAGATGAGATGTATTAGACAGGTGTGAAGATGTCTCTGAAGTGAAAAAGTAAGGTGGAAGATAGCATCTTAGACTGCCTTTGCCCTACCAGTGTATGCACCTGGGAAAATTACAGGTCTAAGAACTCCCAGAACCATTTCTTGTGGACACAAACTCTGACAGGAAACACCCTATGGTTTTTTTCAAGTGTCAGAATAGGTTGTATGGTATCAGACCAGTGTTTGGAAACTGAAGTTAAAAATGACTTTGATGTGTCAGATCGCATGTCTAGAGGTAGAAGGGAGCTGTGAACGAGGCCATGTCTTGACAGACCAAAAGGTGCATTCTTGGATTACATTAAAGTGGTGCTACCTTAACACCACTTGACTCGCATTGAGCTACTGATCCTAGAAATTCCTATGGTCATGGTTAACATTACTACAAGTGTAGTCCTATTAAATCAACAACACTTTTCATAGTAGTAATCTGAAGTAGCTATGCAATTATTTGTACGATCAGAGCCTAAGGTATGGGTTAGCACCTTTTTGAGTGTTTTAGCTCTCTGTGCTGTAGCCTCCAAGTCCTAGGAGGACTTCAAATTCTGTTGAATGAACTCAAATGAGATAACACAACTAAAGAGTATCTACTCTGTCCATTATGACATGGTCTTGGCTAATCAAATCACAGCAAATATGCATCAATATCATATGTTAAAGTTATCTTTTGCAAAGCAAGGCCTTCTGATAACAGGGATTGACTTAGGGCCAAAATTTGTCCCTGTTATTACTACTACTACTACTTCTTCTTATTGTTATTGTTACTACTATTACTTTTCCAATTTTTAAATTTCCCATTACCATAGATTTCAGTGATGTAGCATAGAGCCCTGCTTCTATGTTGAGAATGGTATTAAATGACCCTGCAGCAGCGTAGAACCTTGGGGACCTCACTGGGACTAAAGAAGATGTACTGTGTATTAAAAAGAAAAAAAAAAACCTATTGATGGGCTCAAAACCTATTTCAATGCAAAATTTGGCACATTGGATAAAGATGGAAATAGCGGCAGTTATTTGTATTAGTATAAAATATAAAGAGAATTTGGGGTTAACTGATGACAAGTATTCACTTGCTGACTTTTTTAAAAGCAGTTTCATGGAAAAAAAAAATACTCATCTGCTATGAGAAGTAGCATTTTCATTGTGCCAAGAGAAAATTAATTGTGGAGTCAATTCGGCTCTCCCTGAGATCAAAGAGAACTCTGCCAAGTCCTCGATCCGGTATAAAATGGTCCTGCTTTCAAGTGAAAGTATAAACATATTTAATTTCCTCTGGGTACAAAAGAAAAAAAACCACTTAGATAACCAAAAAAAAAATGCCTGAAAGCATATATGAAGAGCACATATTTCTTTCTAGGACAGTTCTTATTTCTTTCTGTAGTATTACTGTTAAAAGATTATTTCAATAACTTTGATGAAATCACTTAAGTTTTCTGCCTTAGTTACCCCGTCTGTGAAACCAGAATAATCCTCATCTAATCATGGAGTTACAGCAAGACAGTATACACATGCTAATTTTAGATAGTGAGAGAATGCATCTTGATGATACTATTTGGAAGCAAAGGCATGTGCAAGTTAAGGGGACAAAGAACAGAAGAAAAACATGAAACCGGTGTAATTAATATGTGTAAGAGCTCAAAGGTTACTAATAGCAAAAGGCATGAATATGAAAAAGAGACTACTTTTCACTGAAAGATTTAGACAGAGGAGAAAATTAATGGAAATGGCATTGAATTTGATAGAATGAGTCAGAAAAGTGCAGAAGGAGAAGCTGATTAAAAAAGATGGGAATAAGCAGGAAAGTACACTGTTTTTATGCCAGTACATTGTGTTGAATTTTTATGTTATTTTATTGTACTGCCTCCTACCTTAGTCCTCTGCATTCTATAGCTAAATAGCAGTGGAAAAAGACTAGGCAAAGCCTATTTTACTAAAATGTATATCAGATCCTGCCTACATTGAAAACTTGTCTCTCATAACATTTTCTAGAGGTTTGAAGTATGCAGACCTCCAGCTCAAGGGATCTAGACATACTTTCTTACCCATTATGCATAGGTGAAAATCCAAAAATGTAATGGAATAGATCTCAAAAGTTATCTTGATTATTCTTCCAAGAGCCTAAGAGCAGTCCCACGCAAAGGAATGTGACCATAAAACTGTTGATGCAACATGAAATATTCCACCCCATCCTAAAATGCTAAAATTACCACTGATTCCAGGATAAAGGAGCACTAGGACCAGGCCTGCAGTCCAAACAGACAAGACTCCTATTTACCAGGAAAGCAATCTTGCCTCCAACATCAGCCTTAAAACTATGGGAGTGTGATGAAGTGTTATTGTAGAAATACAGACTCTTCTTTTTTTATTGTAGTTTTTACAGTTAACAGTAGGACAAACGCTAAAAGCTCAGTTCAGATAATTTCTTAAAGGACTTTGTGGTAGGGTTGGAGTGATGTTATAGTCATGATACTTTCATCTAGAAATCTCAAGAGAGATCAGCCATTTTACTTGTGAGATAATTATTGTCCAGCGGAAACAGGGGAATACTAAAGGCTGAAGGACAAGCCTTTTGCATGGTATTGTATTCTAGTATCTGTAACTTCACCCAAAATATAGAATAAAATTAAATACCTAAATTTAACTGACCTCAAAGGTGAGGGTAGGAGTTAAGGATGCTCAGTCATGGTGCTCAAGACTTGGCCCTCAATGAATAATGACAACTGGTTTCCTCTTAGTGAAAGAAAAGACTGGGAGATAATCACATACCATTTTCTAAAGACTTCTGTGAGATCAGCTAAATTAAGCTTTATGTAAAGTAAACAAGTGAGCCACAAATAGCCTAGCAACTGATATGTAGTCAGAACATGAAACTAGGTATTTTAATAATGCAGAATAAACTTTTCAAATCATCTTTCATAAAAGGTTAGTTTTTGTAAACCACTTAGACTCCATTATGTTTGTGGGTAATGATATTCCCTAGCAAGACAATTTTGTACCTGCAATTAAATGCAGACATACAAATTATGTCGTTACCAGTCTAACATTGGGAACAAAGTAGCCATAATTAACTGTGTCTGCAATTTTGTAACTAACAGCATTATATCAGAGGCCATACTCAAAAGTGCCAGATCCTCACCTAATGTAAATTGATGTTATTTACACAAGCTGAGGAGCTAGTCTGACATGTATGCTGATTGGCCCACATGAGACAAGATATTAAATCAGTAAGCGTAAGAAGTAAACTGAAAGAAGGCTTAATACAAAGTGTTGTCTCCCATAAGTATATGTTTTATTGAGAACTAGCACACACATTTCAGAAAAATAATTTGAAGCATTTTAGTACCAATTGCTTTAAGCTGAACAGAGATTGCTTTACAGCTGCAATTACTCATATAATTATTGACTACATGGGTAATTAGTCAGGAGCACTTTGTTTTCAAGCTATTCTAAGTAAAATGTATTTGTGTAATTAAACTAAAGAGATGGGTTTGTATTATTACTTCATTTTCCCAGATAATATAATCGATCAACATAGACACCCATTTAGAAAAATGAGTAAAGTGAAACAAGGGAAGAGAGAAAAAACATTAGTTTGATTTATTAATACCTGCATCTTTTCCAAGAAAACATAGACATATCTGAGGAAGTCCATAGATGTTATATCTAAACTGGAATCCACTTTCTTCCTGGGTACAACACCAGAAAAGCCAGTAGTCTGGATTAAATTGATCAAGGCTTTTAATAAGATATTGAATGTATATTGTATTTTTTTTAGTAATTTTGTCTTGTAATTATTTTTAAATAGAAAGTCCTGGTTTATAAGAGCACAGTAAATCGTTGAACACAAAAGTCATGTTTTCTTCATGAAGTACACTAATGCAAAATGCACTGTTGCGAGCAGAGCCGCAAACTTGATAGGGCAAAGATATAAGCAAGTTGAATGCTTGATGTTAAACTTTACATGTTTTTTATTTGGAAAAGGGCAATGACTGTGTTTTTCCTACATAAGCCTATTTTGTTAAAATTTGGAATAATAAACAAGCAATAAACAAGAATTAAAAAAGGATATGGTCAACAGAAAAGGAAGCATTTGCAGACTAAATGTTTATATTTTATGTTTTGTTAAAGGTAACTAAATCTTTAGGCAGATGTAGCTCATGCTACGTCCATTTCCACAGGAATATACTTTTCTATTTACTCTTTTTTTCAATGAAGATTAAGTGACTGCTTTACCAGACAGCTATACAGGACACTAAAAGACTCAGTAATGATTCTGCATAATATAAAAGGATCCTCCATTACAGGTTTTTGAGGTGTATTTGGTGACACAAGTGTTTTGTGCAAAGGGCAGCTGAGGAAACTGTGTTCTGTCAGCACTTTTCATACCATTTTACTAATATGTGGGCTGTAGTAAAATGAGATTGACTGTGATTTCATTGAATAAGGATCTGTTTTAATGTTTAGTGCCTGTGTGAGATTAATTTACTTATTTAGAAGGGGAGGGGAATAGTTTGCCTGTGTTTGCAATGGATTCAGAGGCACAAAGCACTAGGATCGCTGCCCAACAGTTGCCTGGAGTGTCTACATAAATCATTCATTATTCCTTTTGATTCAAGTATACAGTAATCCCATTGACTTTTGTTCTGTGATCCTTTCTGAACAAAAAAAAATGTATAAATGCCATGTAAGGCTGAAATTACATTGTGCTAATAAGACCTCTGTAGAGTTCAAAGTGGTAGAACTTTGACTTAAACAGGGGGCCAAATTTTGGCCTCTGTACCGCAGAAGTCCAAGAGAAATCAATGGGAGCTGGATAGATGCATCAAAAAGCAGAATTTGGCCACAGCATAACAGCAGAGATTTTCTACCACAGAATTTCCATCTCTTTTAAATGGCCTGCTATGAAGTATGAACCTCAGAAGCTTCTTTTTTCTTTTAGATACTCCACTAAAATGACTGGTTAAAAATCTTTGGGTTGTCAGCTTTATTTTTTTTTCTTTTTAAAAGCCACTTGCGTTCTTCTGAAGGTTGCACAGACACATCAACTAGCAAAAAAAAGTCATTTCACTTTTGTGCCATACAGCCTTCAGTTTTATGTTGTGATAGGCCTATTGAAAAGAAACTTCAAGATCAAAGGAAATTTATTTTCCCAGGGTTTATTTAACGCAGACTGTGGATAGAAGCAGGCACGGCTTGCTGAAGACCTACTTCTGTTGAATCCTTTGTTGTTTATCTCTTTTATTTGTTCCATCTGTCAGGCCATCTGCCTCCTCGTGACCCCCTTTTTCCATTTGTATTACAGGTCCACACATTCCGAGGTCCACACTGGTGTGAATACTGTGCCAACTTTATGTGGGGGCTCATCGCTCAGGGAGTCAGGTGTTCAGGTAGCTTTAAACATTTATCCTTTTTTCTTTCCCCTGAAAAATGCATATGTAAGTGTAATTTTGCATGATACAGCAAGAAATTGTACTGTGTGAGTCCAAATGCTGAACTAAAAACCAGGACCCAATCCTGAGAAGTACGAAACATGACTTATTTATTTATTTATCTATCTATCTTAATTAACCATAAGAAATAGGACTCATGTATGTAGTGGTCCATACCCAGGCACATTTTTAGTAAGGTTGAGTAACAGTGTTGGGTGTCTTGGAAATTATCCTCCTGCTTGTCATATGTAAAGACCAAAGAAACTAGTGGCACAAGGTTTTCTGACTGTTGGTCACATTGACTTACAAGAATATGTAAATGTGCAGGGAAGAAAATGATATTACATTTTCTTTTGAAAAAAAAATTGATCCTTGTGTTTAAAATCACAGAATTGGAAATAATACCTTTCTTATTTCCCCCCACCTATCCCTGGTTGTTTTATCCCCTGGTTTGCCCATGGTGACATCTTTACAGTAGAACTTTGTAAATATGTGTACCCACCATTTTGGTCAGGAATTCTTATTAGGATCTTGCAAGTTGTCTTCTTTGTAATATTATTAAATGTTCTTTTTATTTCTTAAGAAATAAGCTCTGAAGGTGGCAGAGCCAGCCTGCAAATAGTCATAATAACTCATCTTTTTTCCCACCTACTGTTGAAAAATGTCCTTGTCTAGAAAAAAGACCATCACCTGTTACCAATGAAAATGCCATATGTCACTGGAAACCACAAATGCTAGGCTCATATCCAAAATAATTAGTTTCCTGATGTTTCTGTTTCTTTAGTAACATCTTAATAGCTTTTTTTTTTAATTTGTTCACAATATAGTGAAAGCACATAATCTTGCAATAAACCATAATAATTACTCCATAATGTTTTTTGATGCAGCATTGGAAAATGTTTTGATGTTTGGCATGCAGATCTGGTAACTACATTCCACTGACCCAAATTTCCATTCTTTCTCAAATTCATATAATACTGTCTGTCTCTTCCTGCTCTGCATCATGGTATTTCTGAGCCCTGATAAATAGATGCCAAATTTAGCTCTCATGATTACTGACTTTGAGGGCTGAAGTCACTTCACATAAAATTGAGAAAGCAATTTGAGGGTTCTTCAGGATAAAGAATATTTCATAAGTGTAAGATATTACCATATTTACTCAACTACAAAATAAGCCCCTCCCCCCATCAGTATAAGGGGGGAGAAGGCTCCTCATCTTACATTCGCTTACAAGGGAATCTCATTAAAAACACTGCCAATCATTAAACTGCTTCCAAAAGCAGCAAATGCTCAGTAATGGAAATCAACTATGAAGTTGATTAAATAAAGCCAACTCTGAACATGACTATAAAACACATGGCCCATATAAGGCAAACATAGTGATAGGAATCTACCCCAAGAATAGGTCAGTGCAACCCTTTGGAATAAAATGTATGGTAATGTGCACTCTGCTCAGTCCCCTTCAGTGCTGACTCTCTTTTTCAAGTCATGGTGAGCTACAGTATTGAATACATTTTTACTTCCTCTTCACTCCCACAGCTGAACAGCACATTTCTCTTTCATTTTCAATGATTCTTGCTTCTTCACCAGGCTTAAATTTCTGGTAAACATCACCAAACGGGGCCCCAAACATTTCACCCAGAATCCCTCTGTTGCCCTCTCAGCCTGTCATATATGATTAGTATGGCCCCACATCCTCTATATTATGGAGCCAGATGAGGTTGCCCTGCATGTCATCTGTATATACATTTTTGGAGGATCCCAGGACCAGTGAGAAGAACACCTGGTTCCAGTCATGAGTGGGGGCTAATTAGCATGTGGATCTTTTGTGGGGGGGTATCTAAAATACACATACATATTGAGTAATGCTGAGCTGTGGAGTCACCATGGTTTGAAATGCTGTTGATTCTAATGGTGCCCAGCCCAATGAGCTGCATGATAAATCATGAGCCTTTTGACTTTGGACTATTATCATAGTTTATACTATATATAAGTAAGTACAAAAGTGCTGCTTAAATTTATGGAGTACCTGTGCTAAAATGTGCAGCAGTTTCAAAAAAAGATAAAATGTACCAATTCTTGATGAATTAAGGTTATAGGTACCAATCATAATTTGCTTGTATACAAATTACTACAGGCATGTTTGTTTCAAAAGTCATTGTTTTCAAATTTGCCCTGATTTCCAGGTGCTTAGGGAGAGCAGGGTCTGACAGTGAGGGGGGAGAAGGGCCTGCAGGGGGAAGAAGTTGGAGGGGCAGAGTGTAAAAGGGCCATCTGATCCCTCCAGACTTATTTTTCCTGCTGTAGCAGTGAGAGGCAGACAAATTCAAGGCATACCTCCAATAATTAGATTCTATACCTGGAAAATTATGACAAATTTATAATTTTTTGATATATAGAATCTAATTATCAGTGGATCATCATATAGTCAGGGTCAATTTATATTCAAGTAAATACAGCAGTAAGTACATGGCCTGCTTACTATATTTATCTACTCTGTCTTGACTACCTAAATCTTGGTTAGTAGCAAGGAAAAGACTATTCTAAATACATACAAAAATGAATAGTAATTTGTGGTTGAGATTATCAAGCCATAAATAAAAATGTCTTGAAATTGACCATGTGTGTCATACAGTTGGATTTATTTCCATTATTTTAAAAAAATCTTGCTTATGGAAAAGCTTAATTATTTAATATGATACCTAACACTCATACATATTAAATTACCAGCATTTAACTGTAAGTAACCAAACAATTTTATTTAACTGCACATAAAATGCTTTGAGAGAATATTGAAAGTAATAAAGGGAATATCCTAAGTGTAGCTGCCCAGATTTCCTTAAATTTTACTAAACAGTGATGTAATATGCAGAAACCTCAGAGGGTGGAGCCACATAAACTATACCTGATTCCATTAAGAATACAGAAGATTAACATTGACTAATAGTTTAATTATGTGTGATTAATAATTCAAGGAAAATAGTATTTGGATGTATTGCAAGTAGTTCAGCAAGTAAATCAGCACGCAAAACAATATTTACATAACTGGTGATGACTTCAGAAATATTAGGGCAGTTAAAAGGTTTCAGTCTAAGTGCCTTGATTATTTTTGCATACTATCAATGAAAATTACAACTGGAAACCAATCAGAATAAAAAGCAAATGTCTACAAGACAATGCAACAGATGGAGGTGGCATTTGCCTTATTGATGCCTATAAAATTATTTGGCTGACTTTGGAAACAATCAGAAAAAATTCCATTTATGGAAACCAAATATAGATATTTAAGTTAACAGAAATTCACCAGTATATTCTAGGAGATAATATGACTCTCAAATAAGATATCTGAATAGTTTTGTACTGTGCACACTTTGATTTATGCTGTGCCTTTCACAGCATTTTACATGCACTTCAGTCACCAGTGAAAAGTTGACATGTCTGAGGTGAAAGGCAGCAACCATTTAGCAGAATATAATAAGATACTGTACCTTGAATGAACCACCTGAAATAACCGCAAGAATTTAGGTGTTCATGTGATCCTTAGGACATGTTAATCCTCATAAACAGGGATCCTGGATTTCTCTGATTAAAAAAAAAAATCCCCAATTTTCAGATTAAAAAAAGTAACCCCAAATCCATATTTTTTCCGTGATTAAAATGAAACACCACATTAGTGGTAGTTATTAGTGGTTATTATTAGAAACACCACTAATAAATAAATGGTATTTATTAGTGGTGTTTCATTTTAATCACGGAAAAATGCGGATTTTGGGTTACTTTTTTTTAATGTGAAAATTGGGTTTGTTTGTTTTTTATCAGAGGAAGCCAGGATCCCTGCTCATATACTATGTATTGCTATACCAACATTCTCAGACTTAGGTATCTGAAATTCAGTAACTTAACCCCAATTTAGGCACCTGAATAAATGTTGTAGTCTGATTTCAAGTGGTATCATGATAGCTCTAAATGACTTCAGTTGGAGCTAAATATGCTCACCAATTCTAAAAATCCATGGGAAGCTCCGTACCTTGTTAACAAAACCCGTGGCATTTCAGTGTAGTTTCTGAACCTCTGTGCTCCAACTTCTCACTTCCACAGAATCCCAGCTTTGAAGTGATCCTCTCTCCATAGCTGGATGTCACCAAATCCCATCAACACTGTTCACTGAATCAGCCAGAGGAATCGCAAGAGATCAATGTGAAGAGTTTTTTGGTGTTTGCTTTTGTTTTGTGAGAAGGAAGACAGTTTTGCCCTTTGCTTGGTATAAGTTAAAGAAATCTTAATATTAATCCTGGCAAATTTTATTTACAGACTGCGGGTTAAACGTACATAAACAGTGTTCCAAATATGTACCCAATGATTGTCAACCAGACCTGAAGAGGATCAAGAGAGTCTACTGCTGTGACCTCACCACACTAGTGAAGGCCCACAATACACAAAGACCCATGGTTGTGGATTTATGCATTCGAGAAATTGAAGCAAGAGGTTTGTAAAATTTTAAAATCCATTAAGCTTGAGCACAGTGTGACCAGATCAATAACATTACCTGAATTGCAAAGAAAAAAGAACAGAAACTTACCAAAATTAAATCAACTTTGTTTTGCATGTTAAGTTAGAGAAAAATAAATATGCCCATGTGCACTGGAAGAAGATTGCAGAAATTTAGTACAAATACTACACCGTTTTGCAGCATGTAATTTCATAATGTAAATAATTTAAATCGCTTTTTTTTTTAATGTTAGGTGTATATTTTGCAAGTAATACTTAAAAGGGCAGACTTTAAAGAGAAACCTTAAGGTCATTTCTGTGTCCTTTTCATTTGTTTTTGTTTTTTTACTATTGTCAGCTATGAGGGTTTTATTTACTTTTCAAAGTAATCAGATTTTAATTCAAAACAAGTTCTGAATAATCTAGTTTTAACCTTTTCAGAATATCATATGTAAAAGAACACAGCTAATGGAAACTTCTCATACAAAATGTGAAAAAAAGATTGCAAGCTTCTCAGGATAGTAAAATTCACAGTACTTTCTGGGCTTGACTGATAAATGCCACATCCAAGACAGGTTGTCATAGCCAAAAAAACCCACTAGCTTGTGATAGGGTTTTACTAAACTGATATGCATGCCGTACTTATTAAATACCATAAAACCAACAGCAAAATGATCATATGATAATGGCTGTGTGTATGCCTTTGATAGCTAATATGTAAATTGTGATAAACTACATTCCCGTGCTAGTCATCTCTTTTGCATAGAGATCCCATAATGGTGAACTGATGACATCACAGTAATCTGCATGGCAACACACTGATATCAAACACAGAGATTTCAAAGCTACATATCTTCCATTAAAATTAACAGAAGACATGCAGTTAAATCCCCAGAATTGCTCTGCAAATCTCAGCCAGGATTATATCATCGCTGCAAGAACAAATAGATAAAAAGGCTGGATTTGAGAGGGAACATGCTTGATAATGCACTTGATATATTATTTTTACATGCATCAGTTACAACACAATTTTTTTTGTCCTCTTTAATTTTCAATAGTGTAATTGCTGTAATAACTTTTTAAAAACCTTTTTTGGAATATTGATTTTGGTCTTAGGACAACTTCAGTACCCTACAAAGGATATTGGGTGTTGGTAGATGCTCATAAAGGTATGCTCACAAGAAAAGAATCATTGAGTTAAAATAAGTAACATTCTCATTTTCTGCCACCTTCTTTCCTAGGAAAGAGGGTGTGGAGATGCTGGGAATTACTAAGAAACAGATCTCCAGTTATGAGAAGAACAGCAGGCAGGATATATTGTTGTGCAGAAGAACAGTACATACAGTACATATTGATTTGTATATCATTTAAAATTGAGAGCACAAATGGGACTGAAGGAAGGCAGAGCCAGTTGCCGGCATCTCCATTTATCATTAAGAACATGGACGTGGGGGAGAGAGAACTAAGAGCTGTAGTAGCTACAGACAAGAATACAAAAGTTTCCTAGAGAGAATGAAAAATAAATGATCATATCTTACACTGCCAACACCTGCAAATAGCAATATTTTTCATTTTCAGTTATGTATCATGCATCTGCCTAATGAAACCATAAAATGTAACTATTATCTTTTAAAATGACCTAATTCTTCTATAAAAGTTTCAGAAGTTTAGAATTTGAAATGACCTTTGCTGTATTTTATGCATGTAGTTATTACCATAAAAGAATCACCACATTTTTATTGATTTTTTTTAAGCTGTTTAAACTGAATATTTGTTAGTGATTGAAATAAACCTAATAGTTTTTTTCTTTGTAGGTTTGAAGTCAGAGGGCCTTTACAGAGTCTCAGGGTTCACTGAGCACATTGAAGATGTTAAAATGGCTTTTGATCGAGGTATGGTATTGTTAACTTTAGATAGTTTTTCAACTAAGCTTTTAGCTAAAAGTGATACTATTTTTGGTGATTTTTAGATGCTCAATTACTCTGCTGCTGAAAACCGTATATTGACATGGTATATTAACTGATGTTTGGATTATTTACTAACTTCTATAGCACTTTTCCTGGTAGTGAAACTGAATCTTACACCTGAAAGATAGGTAGTGAAGTGAAAGGTTTAGATCGGGGGTCAACAACATTTTTGGGCAGTGTGCCAAAACCAGCCACAACCTCAACTTGTAAGATGTTGGCGTGCTAGGAGTGGATGGTGTGGAAGTTGCAAGGGGTCCAGTTCTTGTTGTGGCAATGCAGCCCCAGCCCCTTCCCCAAGATGTGAGTGCCAAGCAAAATGCCTTTGCATGCCACATTCTGGCACACGTGCCAGGGGTTGCCTACCCCTGGTTCAGATAATTAGCAATAACCTAACTGAGCCTTTCACAGTTAGGTTACCAGTAAAAGTTGCTTGGATGGGGGGTTGCACTAAATAACGTACAAATTCTTCAAGATAAGAACCTAAAGGCATAACATGAGAAAAATGTGCCCAGGTCAGTTCTCTCTCACCCTTTCCCTCCCCATCCAGCTCCCCCCATCCTCCTCCTGCTATACCTTCTGAAGCAGGTAAAAATTCCCTCCTGATCCCCACAAACCCTTCCTCTCCATGTTTAGTCTCACATCCCCTCCCACCATCCCCTGGCTGACCCAGGCTGGGGAAAGCTAGTGCTGCTGCCCCACTACAGCTGGGCTGCCTGGGGATCTGGGTTCTGGTTCAGCAGAGAACAGTGGCAGCAGCAGCAGTGGGTCACTCCACCAGCC
This sequence comes from Alligator mississippiensis, assembly GCF_030867095.1. Taxonomy (NCBI): domain Eukaryota; kingdom Metazoa; phylum Chordata; order Crocodylia; family Alligatoridae; genus Alligator; species Alligator mississippiensis. The sequence goes on along the minus strand of NC_081828.1, from coordinate 154,204,949 downwards.
TGGTGTTCTCCACCAGCCTGGGAGCAACCGCACTGCTGTCCCCAGCTAAGCCCAGCTTCCCACACATCAGGAACAGCTTTGGAGCTCCCCCCTGCCCCAGGTCAGCTGGAGACAGCAGAAACAGCAGATGGGAGAGGGGGGGAATGGGAAGGGAGGGGGCATTCCACTGAATATGGAGGGTAGGGGACAGATTGCTAAGAGTTGGGGAGGGGTGGGAAACAGTTTCTTTCCTGATTTGGGGACTTTAAAAAGTATTTGGCAGCTCCTTCTATGGCATGGTCTGCCTGCTTGGAGCAGGGAGGGGAGGAGGGTGGAGAGAAGTGAGGGTTAGCGGGGGTAGCTGGGGGTGGGCAGCCACCCCTGCAGCACCAGTTGCTGCTCTCACGCCCCCCTTTTACTAAGTCCAGGATCTGCCTGTGCGGTGAGGTACATGGCCTACTTGGCCACCCCATGTTATGCTACGGTAAAAGCCTAGTTAGTAATGATGAAGAGATGCTACTCTGTGTTGGCAGCACAGTAGATGGATTGTGAAGAAGTGTTTTGAGTGGGAGTCTAGGAACCAAAAACTACTCTGGCATGAACTCAGTGTAGCCTTGGGCAAGCTACTGATCTTACCTGCCAGGGCTCATGCAAGGATTAGTTGTATGAGGCTTTGAAAAAAACCATAATTAGTGAAATTACCAATATAATAGTCCTTCTGTGACCATCTGAAATGGGCTGGTTACCTTCTTAGACCCCAGTCCTGCAAACACATAAAGGAAGAGTTGAATAAGTGATAGTAGAATCAAGACCATAGCAGATAAAATAGATGCATCTGTAAAGCCTTCCAAGTACAACATTTTTAAAATATGAAAATAAATGTAATGTGTATAAATAGAATGTATGAGTAAATAGAATATACAGTAATCTATTATGAAGGATTGATTTTTAAAAAGAAAAATTATCCTGCACACTGTTTTGAGGGCCCTAAGTTTTCCTGCAAAATTTTGGATATGCAGAAAATCTCCTCTCTTTACCCAGTAAAAACTTATTGTAGCTTTACATCCAGAATTCTGGGGACTTTCTTATCAAGAAAGTACCTAATGTAATGTAGGTCCTACTATACAGATTTTTTTTTTGAGACAGATAGAGTGCATTAGTCATGTTAATTTTTATCAACAAAGCACTGTCATATTAAAAGGTAAGATGATTTGTATCATAAGTTAGAATTCACAGTACAAGTTCAAAAAGCTATTTTTCAGACTTTTGGTCAATTTTAAAGCCTGCAGATCTTGCAAACCGTGCAGCCACCAACACTTTAGTTAATGGCACTATATGTACTTAAATATACATGTATATTTACTGTTCAGATTTGTGTCTAATATATTTTAACCATGATTAGGAAAAGATATTTCTTTTCTTTCCTGTCTTATGCTTATAAAGAAAAATATAATTCTTTCCCTTGTACAGTATTTTCCTTTCTACCTTCTTTCTTCAGATTTTTTTGCATTTTTAAGAGAAACATTAAAAATGTTACAGTTATCAATACACTATGCCTAAAATGTTCATAGTTCAGGAAACAATTCCTGAAGCTTCTGTGGGCTAAGAGAAGCTGACTACAAAAATGTTCTTTAAGTTATTTTTGTCAAGGTATAAATTGCAAACTTTAAAAGCAATGCATATATTTAGGTTCTGCTGGGGTCCTTTCACTGTTACTAGCAGTGGAAGCACGGGAAGGTAACCTCTGTAGATAATGTAAGGGTATCTTTGTTGTTATTTAATGGGAGGAGGGGAGGCAGAAATTGAGTAAGATACCATTGCCAGGAATGATGCCTGGAACACTGGAATGGATGATAAAGGTGGCTGATGAGGAGTCTGACCCCACACAGAACGATACTGGGGAGAAGGGGCTTAATCTAAGGAGAGTTCTGACATCCACTTGTAACATGCATATTTTATTCCTAAATCAAGATAAAAGGCAGGATAGGAAACTATCTGTAGGAAGGGATTTCAAGAATAACTCCATCCCAAGAGAACTAAAATGGAATTGTTGACTGCCTGCTGCCTAGAAGGCTACTAGAAAGGTAGAGAACAAAGCCACTAAACCTCACTGCCTCTCTGCTTCAGCTTCAGGGCTGAAAAGAGAGTTGAGGTGCTCGCTTGCTCCTTCTCCCCTATAGTTCAGCCTCCTCCCCCACCCAGAGCCTGGAGCCAGAAAGTTGGGAGGAAAGAGTGATTGGCTCTCTGGTGCTCAGGCCACTGAGCCAGGATGGAGATAGGGAGCTGAGGATCAGTGCACTCAGCTGCAGCAAATCTCCCAGAAGGCTTTTATCAAATATCGCTTTCTGCACTGATGAAAGGACTAATAAAAGCACCTACAGGAAAGCAAGCAGGCGGCCATGGTTCAGTGTGCAAAATAGAAAATAAAACATTTTTGGCTAAATTGAAATTTTCCTATGGAAAAGAAAAGCTTTTTGTGTGAAAAATCATTTTGATGGAAAAGTCCTGACCCTTTCTGCGCTCAAAATGCACACACACTGCAACCAGCAGATGATGGCCAGCTTTTCAACTACCATATTTGCAACTGTGTTTTTAGATCAACAACAAACTCAAGTCCAGCTGGCTCTGCAATCCTGGTACAGAGAGAGGCTGCTAAGGATGAATAGGAAAATGGAGCACCTGTCTTCCAAGAGGAGACTGAAAAAACTTGGATTGTTTAGCCTAGCAAAGCAAAGGTTGAGAGGATGTGATTGTTCTTTATAAATACATTAATGTAAAGAGAATTATGTACCAGGGAGGAAAAAGGAACAACTTAAGGACAGTATTGGTACCAAAAATAAATGGGTATAAGCTGCTATGAATACATGCAGGTTAAAATTTAAAGTTTCTAACTAACCAGAGTGAACTTCTGCAGTAGACTTCCAGACGGCATAAAAGGGGCAATTGACCTCAACTAGTTTTAAAATGGAGGTTGATCATTGTATGAAAGGCATTATATGATGGTTGCTAGAGAGAGCTGGGGGTTAGAAACGGGCAGCATGCAGATAAACGTGGGCTTTGAATCCCTGGGGACAAGCAGCAGTGGCACACCTTGCACCACATCTGCTTTTCCCTAGGGAATAACCATACCACGCACGCTTTGACGCACAGCAAGTTATCCTGGGGGCAGTAGGGGAGGCTGGGGCCAGCACTGCGCTGGCCCCAGCAGCCTTACCCGGCGTCCTGGCCGCCTCCCGGAGCTACAGACATGGTGCTCCTGCCAGGTGGAGCCTGGCTGGCAGCCGCAGCCAGGGGTCAAAAAAATCTGCAGAAAAAAAAAATGGAGCAGTGCACGCACAGGCAGTGTGCCCTTGGAGCACAGAGAATACCTCGGTGTGCAGTATGTGGCACTGCAGACATGTTTGTGGTGCCACATACCGCACGGCCACACTTATCTGGACGTGCCCAGGAGGTTCTTTTCAGTTCCATGTTTCTAACTCGGTCTGTGACACGTGGCTAGAATGCTGGCTACCGCTGCAGCACCACTGCTAATAATTCTCTTAAGAAACAGCCACGTTAATTTTACACTGCTGGATCCCTTTAATTTTTAGTACTCGGCATACAGTATCTGAAACAACAGCCTAAAAGGAAGTGAATTCATTACAAATTCTGAAACTTATACCCTCTTCATCAGGCCCTAAGAAACAAAAGGAAGTTCAAAGTTTTGACTAATATTGTAGGCCAAACTCGGTTGCCTTAATAAACCTGCCCACATTGTATGACTTCAAGGGTAGTTGTGAGCCATAATGAAGCCATATTATGGTTCTTTTCGTAGCTGATTGTCCTATATTTTTTAAGGGACAGTGACATTTCACAAAAGTAATACTATATAAATAGAAGAGCTGAAATATGAAATTGGTGTAATTGGAAGAGAATATTATCTCAGGATATATTTTTCAATCTAATAAATGAGGATGAAGTTGAGAGAGAGTTGGGTTTTTTTAAATGGAAGAAATTCTTATTGTTTTCTAAGATCCCTTTTCACTGCCAAAATGATGTAAATGGCCATAGTGTATATAAGAATTAGGCTCACTGGGGCTGTGACAATGTTCTATTTTACTGATTTCTTAATGAGAATGAAAGGAATAATGTGGATTTATTTAACCGGATGAATGTTGGTGCTATAGAGCAACAGTTGCTCTCTGTGCTGTTGTTGATCTGCTGCATTCTGATAGCATAGAAAACAGTCATTGTGTCATTTATCTACAGAGTTGCCATTGTAGTAAATGTACTCTGTCCTTTTATTATTTGCTGTTGTTTATCTTATTGGTTGATATCTTTTATTTCTAAATTGTTATGCTGTTATGTACTTTGTACCTTCTAAAACTTTTATTAGTATGATATCAATGGTGCTTCTAAAACCCTGGCAAATTACAGATCTGATAAAAATCAGAAAGGGACAAATCCTGAAATCCTTAGCTTGTCCAAAAGTCACTGCCATTGGATTTGGCCCAATAAGAAATGGACATCATGGGAAAAAATGTCTTGGTAGAAGTTAATATTGTATTCAGTAATATTAATAATTCAATATTGAATGCGCATAGCCAGAAAACAATATCGATTCCAATTCCTTTCCCAATACATTATTATTTGTATTGTACCTAAAGTGTATTAGGCCCTTTGTACAGCATAGAAAAGACATAGCCCTTGACTTGAAGAGACGTGGCCACTCTTAGACATAGCATAACAAAGAGAAGTGGGAGGGTCAAGGAACAAGGAAAGAATTGTTGGGTGGAAGAAAGAGTAGGAAAATGTAAGTTGTGTTATTCTAAAAAGCCTAATTGAATGTTTACAAAATACTTAACAAAAGCTTTTCATATTGACATCAGACAACTGCTGTGTATACATGCTAGCTATGCTGTATGCCATTTTATTTTGTTACAAAGTATGGACAACTATAGAAATTCAATTTATTTTACAAGGGGACTTTTCTATATTACTCTAATGTAATAGAGAAAAAGCTTTTCTGGTTTTTATTTGGGCCCTTGACTTTGTTTGTGATGACTTCAAGCTTCATCCTTGGTGCTTTGGGGTGCTTTTTAACTTTAAAAAATTAATAAAAATAGAAATCTAGTGAACCTGAGAAAAGAGAAAATAAATGTAGTCTGCCATACTGGCTTTAAAATGACCACTAAAATATCTATTTTTAGTGTTATGCCTTTATATGTTCAAAATCTTCTCTGGTTGTATTTTCAATAGACATACACTTGTTTTTGAAGTGCTGCAGCCTTTGGCAACGGCTTTGTGATTTGTGGATTAATATGTTTTCCTTCAGTGAGCTTTAAGCAAAGAGATGAGTAAAATGCTGCTTGTGTGGCATTTACTATAGCTGAAGTGCCACTTTAAGGATGTTTGCTATACTACTCTCTAAAAAGTGCTAAATAAATAACACTTCCATTTAGTGTACTAGTGACCTGGATAATTGAAGCAACATTCTGCTTTGCCTATCTATTTTGATGCAGCTGCTGTCATCTTGAAAGCATCTATTTTTCAATGTACCATTTTTAGTGCTCAGTGTACAGCAATTAAATAGAGCTGTCCAAAACAGTGCTTTATAATGTAAAGCTACCATGCCTAGTAGTGCAGATAAACAAAAGATTGGGGCAGAGTAAACATTCTCTGAGGAGCATTGATACTGTATTCAACTAGTGCTGATAGATGTATTAAAAAGGCTGCTTGTTTTCAAGTCTTTAGCATATAATTTCCTCTTGATGAGCATACATGTTGCTCCTATTAATCTTAATGAGTATCCCTTTGAGATTAATGCCATAGGTTTGTACAGGACCTTAAGAATCAACATGAATAGTTTTGTCCTGCAGTGAAAATATAAATTGAAACCTTTTCAGCAGTATATTACCCTTCAAGAAGCCTTTGTTGTCCCCACCTTAGAAATCATGCCTCAAGCACTTATCTACCGAAGTGGCTACATGCTTCCCATTACCATAGGATCCAGCATTCCACTATTTTAATTATTTAAGTTCACAACACCCTTGTGAAGTAGGAAAGTGAGATCATCATCAGTTTACAGATTTGTAGTTGATAATAAAGAGAATAAGAGACTTGTTCCAGGCCACATATGAAGCTTGTTGTGGAGCCAGGAATTAGGTCAGTCCTCTCAAGATGCTAGCCAGCACCCCAACCAATGTGATTTTCCTTTCTTAAGACTGAGTATGCCATACATTCATTGAGGCTGGTGCAAATAAAGGGTGAGCCTGTCACTTGTGGGTGTAGGGGAAAGAGTTAGAGTTATCTAATAATTTTTAGACTGGAAAAATGTGGACATGAAGGTTACAGGGGGGAAGTTGCACACACACAAATAGTGTTAATGAATGTGACAAAGATGTGTCAATTAAGGTGTCAATTAATGTGACAAGGATGTGGCCTGAAAAGGAAAAGTGCTACTTGAAGCCCATGAGCTAGTCCCAATCTCATCCTCTTTAATAGGTGGGAAGGAGATGAGATTTATGTAGCCAGTGGTCAGCAATGTTCAGGTTGAAGGAGAAGTGGCACTAGGACACACTTGCCTACCTGTCCCAACTACTGCTTCTCCCTGCTGCCTGGCTGTGGCACAGCACAGATGAACCTCCCCATTACCCAGCTGCACTGCGAGGCAGACAGAGCCCCCTGCTGCTGAAGCACCAGACGAATGGACCAGATTCAATGGCTCCACAGGCCAGGTCTAGCCTGTGGACTATAGGTTGCTAACCTCTGATATAGGCACAGCAGAAATGGTAGCCTTGAGAACAAACAAGAATTAGAGTACACAGTGGAAAATTTTCTGCAAATAGTCATTTGAATTTGAAAACCAATTTTAATTCAAGTATGCTGACAATTTCTTGTTTTGACTTCTTTCAAACATTTGAGTGTGTTATAATTACTTGCAATAATTGCAGATTTTAAGCAAAATTATTAAAATTCTCTGAAAAGGAATTTGGATTTCTTTCTGTTGAAATATGTAATTTTTTTTGTCATTTGGGTTACATGCATCATTTAGTCATTTAAGAGAAACTGTCAGAACAGGAATACTTAAATTCAGATATTAGATGTTAAGAAATTGTTCAATTTAAAAGAAAGAGAGAGATGTTATAGAATTTCTAAGAAAAAAAGAGGCTTTTGTGATTTGCTTAAAACTGTGGCCAAGTTGATGAAACACTAGCACAGAAATTTGGAGAAGCAAGTTCTGTTCTGAATTCTGCTATTAGTCTGTTTGGTGACCTTGGGCATATCACTTTTGGGCCTCAGTTTTTCCGCATGCAAAATGATTCTTGCAACAGTTACCAAGTATCTTAAGATCTGTGAATTTAAAGAGCTACATAAAAATGAAGTACTATTTTATTTTCAATATTTAAATAGGCTAAATCCAATAAAAAATATTTCTTGGGGTCTTTCAGTCAGTACTGAACATATAAATGTGTTGATGCATTGCAGTTATTGTTAATATATTCACTAGCTTATACTGAAGATGTGAACAATCAACACCTTCTAAAAGCTGGAAAGACTTGCTTCTCATTAATACACTGGAGAGTTGGCAGTATGTTCTTATTAAAATGTTCCAAAAGTGTTCGGGGGGGGGGTTTAAACTTTTGGTCAGGTTGGAAGGCCTAAATCTTAATCTGTTTTTTAAAGGCCTACCTTTGCTAAAGTAAAAATTATTCTGTTTTAACAATGGTTCTCTTCCAGATGGTGACAAGGCTGATATCTCTGCCAGTATATATCCAGACATAAACATTATTGCTGGAGCACTGAAGCTGTATTTCAGAGATTTGCCGATTCCTGTAATCACCTATGATACCTACTCGAAGTTTATAGAGGCATCAAGTAAGAACTGTGTAATAACTCACATCATTCTTTAATTACATTTTCTCCTAAAAAAGTTGTGTGTGAAATAACTCAAGCCTTTCCAAAGAAGTGGAAACACACATTTTTTTGTTCATTACTCTTTTACCATATGCATCCTTTAAATGACATGCTTATATTACTGGTGATCCAGAGCCATACCCTACAACTATTAAAAATAACTGGCTAGTATAAAACAGCCTAACTTCTCTTAAGTCAAAGCTGAGGGGCTGAGCTGTTGTTTGTTCTAATGAATGGTGTTTGCACAGATGTCCTAAAATATACAATTCTGCACTGAGGGGCAAAAAGCCTCCAACAACATCTCCTGTAACTGGGCTCAGCACTAGTGAAATCCCTAGAGACAGGGAGAGAAGAATCCCTTATGTAATCTACCAGCTACAGAGTAGCATTACAGCTATTCTTTAGCTGTTTGTGTATACATAGGGATGGAGTAGCTGCCACAGTGCTTATTCCCATACGTCCATAAGACTGGAATGGTTAGTCTGCCTCACAGTGGCTGATGGGTCATGGTTAGTAAATCTATCAGACCATGACCCATCAGCCACTGTGAGGCAGCATGCAGTGAGCAACTGCAGAGCCAGGCTTTATAGTAAGCAGTGGTGCACATTTTTGTGGGAGCTCTGAAGATCTCTGTTCCTGCTGAATGGTAGATAGTAAGATAGTACTGGTTCCAAACAAAAGCCACTGGATGAAGAAGTGGGATTTGCCTATATGCCTTCTTTCATGGAGCAGTATCACACACAAAAATACTTAGTTAGAAAAACTTGCCAAAACAGAATCACCCTGAACCTAAATTAGTGTGCAGTTCAATTCTGGAAGTGTTTAAAGAATAAAGCAATTTAAGATATGTAATCAGAAATATGCATTCTTTTAATAAACGTGCCCTTATTCATTTAGTACTATACTTGAGACAAACATGCATGCATAATAAATAAGCAAAATGTCCTAAACCAGCACAGTTTCCCCTCCCCTTCCACTTTTCTTCAGATGGCTGTCCACAAGCAATCTCATGCATCTCTTACTTGCATTCCCCTGTTTCTCTTTTGACAGGGGAATTCTTCAGAGTGGTTATTTATTTCATCTGAGCCCATTATTTATAAGGTCTTTTTGTCATGTCATCCTATCAGTCCTTTTAAGCAGTGCATAAGGTTTTGTAGTCTTCTAAGGTCTAATCTCTATACACTCCAAAGTTTTGCTGACAAATCATGTAGCAGATATAATGTTGACTTTGCCCCTGATTTATGATGCCACTATTTTCTTACAGAATATATAGCTTGCGATCAGATATTCTGATGTTGCCAGCTACTATGTTACCTATATAACAATCCTCATGTCACTGTTCTCTAAAAATTTGAACATGATCAGGAGTCGCATTCTTTTTTCAGTGTTATTTCGTTTTAACCCCACTACTGAATTTTCAGTATAGTTTTGTGTATTTGAACACTGCCTCTGGAAGCAGGATTCCATTTTCCTTGACAGGTAGTACCACATAAAACCCGAGACAAAAATCCCTCCAGGCAGAATATTAAAAACACTGTAAAAGGTAGCTCAGGTGCTGCAGGCAGGCATGAAAATAACCTGAAATTACACAAAGTCTGAGTTGCTGATCACTTTACAGATTAAGACTACTTTTCCAAGGATGCAAACATAGCTGTTATCATCTTAATTTGTACATTTAAAATGTATTCTTACAAGCACATTTAAGAACTAGAGTATATTATTTTTCCTGTAAATGATTCCATAGCAGTATTCTAGCTGTATTGCATATTTACATGTGTAAAACTATAGTTATATTAATCCTGCTTTGTGTTTCATAGAAATCTCTAATCCTGATGAACGGCTAGAAGCAATCCATGAAGTGTTGATGTTACTTCCAGCTGCACACTATGAGACACTTAGATATCTAATGATTCATCTCAAAAAGTAAGTTAATCTGCATGGAAAATAATCCTTGAACAGTTTACCTCTTCTTTCTTTGAAAACGAGATGTCATATAAAGTATTGAGAAAGTCTCCATCACAGCTCAATTGCTAAAATTGCACTGCTACAAATAAGAATAAATGAGCAAAATTCATATTTTGCACTTATGCAGTATAGAGCCTTCCATTAGCAAATTTCAGAACTTCAAGTCAATTTTGTAACATCTCTGCGGGGTAGGTAATCTCTCAGATATCTAAAAATAATAGAAACACTGGGATTTTGGACAACTCACATTATCACACTATGCCTCTGTGTTCCCTCCTTGCCTTATTTAAACTGTGAGCCCTTTTGAAGTCAGGACTCTTTCTTATTACATGTTCCTATAGTGCAAAGCACAGTGAGGTCCTGATCTCAATCAGTCTCTAAATATAATGTAATACTAACAGTAAACAATGCTAATTAGAGGTGTTTATACACATGCTCTGGGAGTGGTGGGGGGGTGCTTTACTTAGAGTGGCTCTCTCTGAGAGAGTATCATGTGTATCAGTGTCCCCCACACTGAAAAAATGGTGGGGTGCTTTAACTAAAGCACATCAAATGAACTTTAAGTGCCCCTGCCGCCATTTTTCAGCATGGGGACACTAATGCACGTGATGTTGAAGTCTACTGGCGTGCGGTCAAGCAGACTTGATGAATCAATTAATTGAGTCTGCTCTGATGTGCTGTAATTACAGTGTGTCAGAGCAGCCTCGCTGCATGTGTATAGATTCCCTAGGTGTTTTAAAAATACAATTTAGCTACTTTTTATTATAGTCACTCTATATTACTTTATTTTCTAAATTCTCATTCTAAGGAACTAAAGTTAAAGACATGTTTCAGAAGTGCTTATGTCCCATTTTCAAGTGTCTTCTTTCAGATTTTCAAAGATATTTAGACATATAAAGTACAAATAGGTACCTATGAACATCTTCAAAAGCACTTGAATAGGGTGAGTGCCATTGATTTCTAGGTTAGGTACTTTTGGAACCCGCTAAATATAGTACCTATCTGCACCTTTACACATGTATATACCTTGGAAAGTCTTGCCTTTGGGTGCTTCTGAACATTTTACCATGGATCCAAAAACCACCATATATCTTGCCACCCTCAAATTAAATTTGAAATTTTAAAGCAGTCCTTCACTCAGGAAGCATATTAGATGAGCCATGTTTCTTTCTACTGGTAAAATTTCCATAGAACCTAGTCAGTTTAAAAATAGAAAGTAAAAAAGGGGAATAAGACTGTTCAGTATTATCATAGTGGAATGTCTGACTTGTTACATTGGTTATTTCTCTTATTTTTTTAAATTTGTTGGAACTCATAGTTGAACCAGGTCTCATGTTATTAAAATAAATAATTAAAAAAAAAGACTTCAAATCAGTAAATGATTCATTAGTGCTTCAGCGTCTGAACAGGAGCAGATCTGGAGGAGGTACGGCAGTGCAGACACCCCTCTGCTTCTACTGCTGTCCCCAGCTAGTCCAGGTGCAAGGAGAACCCCAGAGCCACATCTGCTCCACTATAGCTGCTGGCTGTGGATGTACTGCATAGCAGGCTGGGCCATGGACTCTGGCAGTGGCACATAGGTTTTCCTTTTCAGTGTCTGCCCTCTGCTCTCCCATTTTCCCTCACTGCATTTCCCAGTGTCTGGGAGCAGGCCCTGGAAGAAGGAACATGTCTTGGCTAATACATGCATGGGAAGAGCCCCAAAGCTGATCATGAGATCAGCTGCAAGCCTGTGCAGAGAGCCAGGCTGAGGCAGGGGGAGTGGCAGTAGCATGTAGATTCCTCCCTCTGGCATGGGGGTCTCCAGCCATGCCTTGCACTCATCTCCCCCAGTTTGCGACGTGGTGTGTCACACGCCCCATGCATCTCAGGTATTGAATGAAAAGTATTTTGCTCTTTACATCTTCAGTAGGATTCTCATTCCACCGAAGACAAGAGAGTTTCAATCTGTTTTTTTGTAATTGCATTGGGGTAATTTTTCCCCATGCCTTGGCATGTAGTGGGAGATGCTCCCTTTGGATCTGCAGAAATTAGATAGATGGGCACCCATCCTATAAGCATATATACTTTGATGGACCCAAAGAGAATGCCATTGGCTTTAGCGGAATTATGCAGGCACCAGGGTCTTCCTCCATGATTCACTTGTATTCTCAGCAGCAAAGTTTTTTGTTAGCTTAGAATTTAATTATGTTTTTTTTCCTTGGCAACCCCCTTTTCTTGTTGATGAAAGATTAGCTGTGCACCAGCGAGAAGGGCCTGCTTCAGCTGCTACAAACTACAGGTGTGCCAAAAAAAAGAAATCTGACTAATATTTCTCTCTCAAATACTAGTAATTTGCAAATGCTGAACTTCCTCCCATTTTCCTAATAATAATAATAATAGTATTTGAAGTGAAACAGGCACATTTCTGTTCTGAAGAATTTTTCTGGAAGCTATGCATGACAAAAAGAGGGAATTAGAATAAAAAATGGGTGTCTGTTGTGAACTGTACACACTGTTACATGAGAAACACAGAGTTCTAAGTCCAGCCTATAATTCTTATACACACAAAACATGCATTGAAGTCAGCAAGCCTTTTGTTTGTATAAAGATCATAGGATCACACCCTCTGCACTGGTATCATCTTTCAGTAAGAAAGAAACTGCAAATAGAGTACTGAATTATGTTATGCTCCCCTGGTTATGCTTCATTATTTCTGTGGTAGAAAGTGCTGTATTAAGCCTGGCATACTGTATGCTGTATTAATGCCAGGAAACTCTTATCATCTTAGACACAGTAGAGCTCCTTTTCTTCCATTTCATATATAAACTTTTGAAAAGTGTCTTCATTAAAGAAAGATAAAAGAAAACATTATCAGCCATGAAAACTGAGCCTTTTAATTCAACTGAACCAAACTAAAACAATTTAGGCCCCAGATTTATTTAATCAAATGTCATTGTTCTTTCTGGTGACTTTTACTCCTAGTCAGTCCTACTTTTACTCAGAGGAAATAGAATGTGATTGATAGCTTTTTACAATGTAGAAACCCATCGTAAAATTCAGTCAAATTAGTTGTTATACTATTAACCATTTTATAGTCATGCCTTCTCTATGTTCACTCTCCTCCAAAAGGAAGCCCCACCCTGTGCAGTTACATAGATATGCTACAAGACAGAAACCATATGTATCATTGGCCTCTCCACAGCTCTGCAGCAGACACAAGGGGGAATGGGAAGTTATGGGTCCACTTTCCTACAGATGCACCAACTAGCACACAGTGCATTGGGACATAATAATATGCCAGATGTCCATGCACACTTCTATCTTCCTAAAAAGCAAACAAAGAATTGTGCTTTCTCGGCACCCTCCTAGGGCATAGATAGCCCTGTTGAAACTTTGCAAACACCAAAGGGTCAGATTCTTTGATCCAGGTACATCCTTTTTATTCCTGGGGCACTCAGGAATCTGGCCACAGCAGAATTCTTTTGGCAGGGATATTTCTCAGACAACGCACCATCTCAGCTGGCTCCTATGCTAACTGTACTCCATCTCGACAGCAGTACTGTGCTGGGAGAGGGACACGTCAGATTTCACTTCAGTTAATACCAGTTAGTAACAAGTGTTTAGCCCTTTGGATACCAATGTCAGGTAAACCTAAATCTGACTTGATACACTAGGCTGGCAAAATTAGAAAATCAGGGACCATAAACAATTTCCTGAAAGCTTATTCACCTTCACTGGGCTGCATTCGGCACATGAGAGAATCTTGCCCTCAAATGGCAGAGTCATGCTTTTGCAGTAAAGTAGAAGTACTTATTTTAGTTGAAGGTTGGATAGGCAATGAGATCTGAATGCTCATGCTCCTCTTTAAACTATGCATATTCAACTCCCAATATAGCAAGTGGGAGATGTAGACAAGGAATGATGGAAGGATTTGCCATAATATTATATTTAAATATATCTGTATGGCAACTGAAAATGCTCATTCTGATTGTTGTGTGGTCTAGAACTTTTCTGGTCTAAGTTGAAATGCCAAATAAGTGGCAAACAAAGTTCCCTGGGTGAATTTGATATCTTTTATTAGACCAACCCACATTTTTCTAAAGTATTCTAACAAAGAACTTAGTTTATCATGTTGCCAACAATTTTCCCATGTTCTGTGGATGCCCATATCAGATTGTGTGCATCTAGGAGAGTATCAATCCATGTATCTTTATTCAGGATTCCTCCTTTCTTTCATTTAAATTACTTTTGCCATTGAATTTATGGGAAAAACAGCTGCTTTTGGTACAAATGCAAAAAGAGTGTGTTTTTTACATGGTTGATAAAATGTCAGTTTATAATACTGTCATGCCTTTATGGGTGATATATTGTTTCAGCTCATTAAACACCTATTGTTATTTCTAATATGTAACTAGAATTCCCAGAAAAAAAGCAATGCATTCCATTACAAAAAAACAAAGCCCAATGCTTTTTCTAAGTTAGGCGCAATAAATGATTTGGTTACACTTTATAGTACAGTGATTAATTTCAGAGGTAGTAAAATGTCAGTTCTTCAAAAAAGAAGGAACTTGCTGTAGCTACACATATGCCTCATGCATGCAAGTCCAGAATTTATCTGAGAAACAATGTCCACCAGGCCTATGCATGCAGCCTGTTTCACCTTGTGCCCCTGTGTGAGAATATAAAGAATGGAGTAGCTGCAACTCTCCCTTGGTTTCTTCTTACTGCTTCTGGCTGTATTAGGGAATGTGGTAAGTGTCCAGCCCACTAGCTTTGGCTAAACTTTCTGGTAAATCTTCTAAATAGTTTTAGAACTCTCCTGATAACCTTTAATTTTTTTACCACCATGATCATTTCAACCTGTTTAGATAAAATACAAATTGCTGAACTTTACACGTGTAGAACTTGCTGTGCTGTGGGCTCCTTAACCAACTCTAAACCTGTGGGCTTCAAGCCCTCTGGATCTTATAATGGACCAGTCACTTAAAAATTGAATCTGACATGCCTACTCTGTCCAGGTGAGTTGCACATACTGAGCAAACATTCAGCATGACTTCACTTGGATATGTAAGTCATGAGATGTGAAAATGAAACTCCATTTTTTTCAGCAATGTAAGGTAACATTTGTTTGGACCCTGAGTACACTAGCTCTAAGATCCTGCTTGTGGACAAGTCAGCATCATCTATAGTGCCAGCTTGCAAATAAGTTGCACTGAAGAGTGGTAGAAATGAGAAGGCTCTGGGGAAGGACTAGCCAGTGATACCCCAGCACTGAAACAGACTTGACATCAACAACACTGAAATAAGCTCTAATACTTCCAGTGTCAAAGTACAGAATTTAGGGGGACTACTCTGAATGCAGAGATAGAAACTCCAGAAGTAGCATGGTGTTCTTCTGATAAGAACACAAAACTTCCTGAGATACATCCACTTAGGGCCCAGAGACTGCTTAGGATAAGGAGAATATCCTTTTGAACCAAGATCCAGTTTGACAATTCACCCTTTGCATTGACACCAACGCAGTGAACTGAAACAGTCTTCAGTGCCAAAGTACCCACTACTCTCAATAGAAGCTACAAAAAGTACTTGGAGACAAACTACAGTATTCTTCTTCTCTACATGTGGAGCTAGAACTAGTCCTCTTCACTTCTGGAGTGTACATCCTCCCTACCTTCAATAAGAAAACAGGCTGTCATGAAGTCAGTCACCATGGAAAGGTTCTACTCCCTTTATTAAACGTAGCCATCACTGGTTTACCAGCACTTGCACTAACACCCAGGAAACCTGTGGTATCCAGATCATATATCACCAAGGTTTCACTAGAGTGCACCATCTTATGTGTCAAGCAGCTGATCTTTACACACTCAAGAAAGAGAAGAGGTCACTCTCCCCATTAGTGTCTGTTGCTGGAGTATCTGGAGGAACCAGATCCAAGAACAGAGCAACAGCAGGGCCTCATATCATTACCAAAGCCTTCTCTTGTATTCACTTTGTCATAAATTGGTATCCTCAACAACATCAGTATTAGCACCTGACAACTTCAAGTCCATTCTTCTTATGTAAACTGCAGAGACTCTGAAAAAAGAGATAACAATGACAGAGAAATCCCACAAATTATTTGGTATCTTGTTAGCTTTTGATTCAATCTCGACTATTTTTTCTGTGATTGATGGACTTCTTACCCAGCTAATACCTTATAGCTAGAGGTCTACATAAATCTTAGTAGACTTACCAATTTTTGTGGGTTAATCATGGCATAAAGAGCAAATACTAGGGACATCTTGCAGATGTACTTCGGCAGCCCCACCCCTCAACACTGATTGGCATTGGAATCCTGGGGGAAAGGAGGGATGAATTGCTGAACACATGGAACAGTCGGCAATTTGCCATCTTAACTGTTGTCTGCCCTTTGTACAGCCCCACCCCTGAGTGCTGATTTGAGAGGCTCTAGGGGGAAGGAAGGATGAAGAGATGGCAGTCATCTTTTTTGCTGTCCTTTGTGCTGCCCCGCCAGTTGGGCAGGCTGCAAGCATGGGCTGCAGCAGCAATTAAGACCTCTGGCTCCCACTAGAAAGCCAGCATTTTATTTTTATTAAGGTTTTTGTTGTTGTTGTTTTGTTGTTGATACTATGGACTTTGACTATGGATTTTGTAGAAACTGTGAAATCTGCAAAACCATGGTTTAAGTAGACCCCTACTTAGAGCAGACATTGACCATGATAAAACCTACTGTGAATCTGGTAGAGAAAAGGTTCCATATAACATGAAGGGTACTTCTACTCTTGCCCAAGTATTTCTACCCTTGCTTGAAGCCAGGGTCCTAAGATGTGCTGGCAGAATGAGAAAAAAGTTGGTGGAATCATTCAGGATCCTTATTGTTGGGGGTATTTTACTCAATTTATTTGTAAGAAAGTCATATTCCCCTGCTTCTCAACAGCTGTGATTTATTGATTGCCAGGACTTACTAGCCAAATCTGATTCCATTATCCCATGTGACCGCATGGGAAATATAAGAGAGATCATTAAGGAAAATGTTCAATAAGGACAAGTGCAAAATCCTGCACTTAGAACAGAACAATCTCATGTACTGGTACAGGCTGGGGACTGACTGGCTAAGCAGCAGTTCTGCAGAAAAGAACGGGGGGTTATAGTGGACAATAAGTTGAATATGAGCCAACAGTGTGCCCTTGTTGCAAAGAAAGCTAACAGCATACTGGGCTGTATTAATAGGACTGTTGCCAGCTGATCGAGGGAAGTGATTCTTCCCCTCTATGCAGCACTGGTAAGACCATATCTGGAGTACTGTGCCCGGTTTTGGGCTCCCCACTACAGAAAGGATGTGGACAAATTGGAAAGTGTCCAGCAGAGGGCAATAAAAATAGTTAGGGGCCTAGGGCACATGACTTCTGAGGAGAGGCTGAGGGAACTGGACTCTCTGGCTGGGGAGAGAGATTACACATAAACAAGTTTAAGTGATCAGAAACTGCTTTAAACCTGTAACATAACATAAGTTCAGTGCATATAAACCAGTTTCAAAATGGCTGAAACTGGTTTAAGATAAACCTGGTTGAATGTAGTATCAGACTTAACTGATTTCGGTCAAACCAGTTTATGCAATGTCTGTCCCAGACCCCTTCCTAGTTTAAGTTAAACCAGAGTCCCCAGCATCCCATATGCTTTGGAGCCCTGGGCCGGGTTTGGCTGTGCTGTCTGCTCCAGAGAACAGATCTGGCCCTAGCTGGAGCTTCAGAAGAGACTGAAGGTACAGCAGGGTCTGCCTGGCTTCCCCCTAGCGCCCCCGACTTGCTATTCGCTGCCCCTCCCTCCAGTGCATTTAAGGAGGCAGAGGATCCATGTCTGTCTGTACCTGGATGATTGGCTGACCAGAGACAGACCCCAACAGGAGACTGCAACAAATTTAGAATACAGTATTTACCTGTTTTTTCAACTAAGAATACCAGTGAACTATGAGAAACTCTCTCTCTCCAACCATAATGACATTAGTGTCCTCATATGGGAACATAGGGGGTCACAGATATAGTCCTGATGGACACTGCTGTTCAAAGAAGTTCTGTCTTGCATACATGTACTCAGAGGCATAATAAGAAGAGTTGGTGCCCTGGGCAAACTCTGCAGGAGAGCAACAGGTGTTCATGCAGGTTCTGAGAGTGTCGAGGTAGTGCAAAAGGTTCCAAGAGCTGGGCAGGCACCAGGCTTACCCTGGGAACTCCTAAACATTCCCCACTGACCTGTTGCTGTCAACTGCTGGTTATTGCTCTTAAAGCAGCAGCAGCAGCAGCTGGGGACTGTTTTGGAGATTCTGTCATGGGGCCACTCTTGTTGCTGGGGCAGAGACTCCTTGGGGATGCGGAGCGATTCCAGTGCCCCTCCTAACTTGGCTCTTAGGGCAGGTGCCCTTCTCAGCCACCCCTGGTTACGCTACTGCATGTGCTGATTACAAAACCTTTGAGTCACGATACCTGTAAGGTAGATAACCCTTCCTTACATTGTACTTAACTTGTGATTGTTCTTTTGGATAAAGTAATAACCACTAGTTCTTTATAACTGGAGGATTAACCACATGACTGAATGTTATTTCTTACACTTTTTTTTTCAATATCCAGACACAGCAAGTACAGTCTGTTCTACTACACTGTAATTACTGCTAGTTATATAGTGAACCTTCCACGTATGTGTATGAGTGGCCTTTAAAGGTATCCAAAAGCATAACTCTATGGTAACTTAATCATACATGCCATGTAACTACAGTGGGGTTACATCACTGTTTTAAAGTGTAACCAGAACTTTTAATACAAAAATGTCTTTGTCTATCAATGCTTGAAGTGAAATAATTCTCTAAAATTAAGATACTATATATTTTTTTCTGATAAAAGAAATGATTCTTACTTCATTTCTCCTCTCTCAGGGTTACCTTGCATGAAAAGGAGAATTTTATGAATGCTGAAAATCTGGGAATAGTGTTTGGACCTACTTTAATGAGACCCCCAGAGGACAGTACCCTCGCCACACTGAATGACATGCGGTACCAGAAGCTAATTGTGCAAATTTTAATAGAAAATGAAGATGTCTTGTTTTAGACAAAAAGAGAAGTAACTTCATAGCCGTAGCTTTGAAATAATCCATTTAAATGAAAACCAATTTCTTTACAGTTTTGTTTTTTTTAGAAGGAAAAGTTACTGGGTCTCACCTCAGTTTCTGCAGTATTGCAGATGAACGCCAAAATGTTTAATAAAGCTTATGTCTCATAGACATATGCCTCTTTTTTAGAAAGAAAAAGGTCAGAAAAGAATCCTCTTACCTTGTGTCTTTTGCCTTGCTTCATATGTATATGTGTTTTGAGAAGTTGCAAACGAGTTTATCATTAACTTATTAATGAATGCAAAATGTATTTTAATATGGCTAGAGAAGCAGAAAGGTACTTAATCAGTGTTACTTGTATACAGCTATACATTTCCCTTCTCCATAAGGAATAATTATATATGTCAGTCATGAAACAGAAGCTATATTATAAAGATATTTAACTTCAGTTAGCAGAAAGAATGGCATTTTATTTTAGCAAACTATTTCAATGCAGTGCATTGATTATTTTCCATATATTTTTCCTCCCTTTTTTCTATGACACATTGAAAACATCTTCCATTAGTACCATATTATCCTGACATACCTCTTTTATTGCAAATGCTTTTAAGGAAACTTCCTACGTGTATTCTAAATTTCTTTGGAATTTTCTTTTACATTTTAGATACTAGCTTTCTAAGATTGTATTATACTCTTGTAGCCATTCAGTATCTTTCCATATTATCATATTTTTTCTTCCAAAATGTGATATTGAAGTTTTCAAAAGTCCTGGTGATAGTATCAGTTTCACATGCCAGATCTTTCTTTAAATACAGTAATGTGTAAATTAAGTGAGGCTGGGACACTGGATATTTTCTGGCCTTGTTGAAAAATTAGCACTTTTTTGTTAATTAAAATTTTTTGTAAGAATCAGGTTATGTTTTTGTCATGTTTCTGTATTTATAAGCGTACAGTAAATGCTGAAAATGTAGGTATTTCTCTTGAATGTGTTTCTTGATGGTTTGTTTTTAAAAACAAGAACATGTACAAAGCATTGGAGCTGGTAAATCTAATCATTGAAAAATATTTTATTTTTCTCCTTTCACAAACATTGACCTACAGAGCTCATAGTCTAACTGCAATTTATTCTTAATATTAACTTGTTTCTCAGCATGAAATTTTTCTACAAGCATAGCAAGGCAGTATACTTTACTACCAAACTGAATTTTCATTGTGAAAAACTATAATAATCTCTCTTCATGATTGTATGAGTCACATGTTTGGTAACTCAGTGATATGGTTTTCTGAATTATTTCAGGGAGCACATGTTTCTATTGAAATTGAAAAATGTGTGTAACTATAATAATGAAGGAGGGGCAGGATGGGAAAACTGTAAATTTTGTTGTCCTCTAGAGAAATAACCAAGGGCTAGATAGTAAACCCAGATTGCAGTGCAAATGCTAAATAATTCCAATTTGCTGATCCTACTATAGAGCCTCTTAAAATGTACAGAATTATTTGTTGTAGGTTATGTACTACTTAATACTGTCATAAAAACGATCTGGAAATGGTTTTATTTTGTGAAGTGAAACATGCTTTGTAATTTATAATAGTGTAAATGGAAGGAAAATTCCATTAAATGTGTTAAGAGTTCTTGTGTCTTGTCATTTTGACCATATGGCAACCTGCCAGAAGAAAATCAATATTTATCAGCCCTTCTGATGCTACTAGCTTTCCAGATATTGCTAAAAAGTTGACTATTTGTAAAACTTTGAAATAGTGCTACTGACGATCAGCAGTTTCATATTATTAGTGAGATGCTTATGCTACTCCACCATGGTATAAACTTAAATATACACTTCTTTATTGAGCTGTATCCCCAGACTTCACTGCTTAGAAGTTCAAGTAAGCAAAACCCAAGACATCAATCTAATCACCTATAGACAGAATGTACCTTCCAAGTAGTGGAATCACCAAATCAGTTTTCTGTTGGCACTGGATTTAGGACCCAACCTTTGTTCCAAGCAAGCACAACCCTCAGACTGACCACTACCTTTCCATTCAATAATAGGCAAATGTACTGATACACAGTAATAACAACAACAAAAAAGCAATACAAATAATTCTATATATCTGTCAAATCCTAGGGCTGTCATCAAAGTCAAAGTACATCTGGCCAGGACACAGGCTTCACTCTGAGGTTGTCTCTTAGGTTCCAGATGTCAGCATTGCATGTCAGCATTCTGGAGGTGGGATGCCAAGGCCCACAGCCCCCTTCCAGGGGGCTGTCTGAGATGGTCTGCTGGTATGCCCTCAGGCCATGGTGGCCTCGAGGACCCTTCCCAGGGAATGGTATGGGAATGGGGACCCCTCTCAGGGAGGAGAAGGAGAAAGAATGGGGAGGGATGCAAAGAAGAGAAGGAGGGACCCAGGGACCCTTTGTTAATCTCAAGTCTCTGCTTTTGTATTCTCCTTCCCTCCTGATGACTCTTCATTCATGGCTATCTCTGGATGGTTGTCTCTCTGGGGTCACACGTCCACATAGCGTTTTAGGCCTTCTCCTAATTTGGTCTGTTCCCCCAAACCTAGGACTCAGCCCCTCTCCTGCTCTGAGGCCTTGTTGCTGGTATCACATCTCATGTTATGGGACAGTATGATACATACTTCCTTGGTTCCCAGGCTTTGTGTCCTTGTGTTAGACAACCTGGTACACGCCCCCTCAATTCTCAGGCTGTATCCATCCATTGGCCTTGTCGTGCTAGACAGGCTGTCTGCTTCCAGGGCTATATGGAACTGTGTATGTGAAACCCAGGCTCTTACAAATCAATTAGACCCTGCTGCCCATCTTGAGCCCTTATAATGTAAATATCTGTACCTATAAGCCAATTCCCAAAAAACAGACCTTTAAATACCATTTTCAAGCCAACCTTTTCCACATGCTTTTATGTAAATATGTGTATATGATTTAACTTCAGTTCTTTTCAGTTAGTCACTGTAGTTTGTTTGTTTGTTTTTTCTGGAAAAAACTATTCTTGGTGACATTCCTGAGTTGGCATAAAGGTGAACAAAGGCCTGTCCTGTTCTTGTTCCCCTAGTCTTCATATGCAGTAAGACAGTACCTTTGACATACCTTGTTTCCTGAGTGCCAGCTACATGTAGAAGAAGATAGTACCTTCAGAAGTATCAATGAAAATTAGCCCTGAATGAAGAAGGTCTCTAATTTATGTGATAACATTACTTGAAAAAGAAAAGAACTGGAGCAGAGGGAGAAGGGAGTGCCAAAATGCAAATCTGGAATTGATGGCTGGTTTCTGTCTCAGCTGATTGAAAGATAGCTCCCACCTATAGAATACAAGACTCCACTCCAGTCTCTTTGTTCTTACATTCCCAATTCTGATTTTTTTTAATGCAAGCAAAATGTCTGTGAAACAATATTTGGCAAAGCAAAGAGCAAGGCATATACAGACAGCAGTGACGTGCTTGAGTCCACATAGATCTAGGTCCATCTGAATTGTACCAAGTTTCTTGCCTTCCTTTCACATAATATGGTAAATACAGTAGTGTATGGCAAATACAGCTTCTTGGTCCCTGCTAAAGAGCAGTGTAGTTTGCAAGATGTCCCAGGAGGTTCTTGTGTGGCTCCTCCTAGATCCCTGTTGGACCATCTCATCTCAAGGATCCCTAGGCACAGGTGAGAACTCCGCTTTCACAAAAGTCTGTTGGGAAAAGGTTATTTTGCCTGAACTTTTCCTGGTTCCCCATACATGCTCTGGCAGTATTAGTGGCTCTTGACACATTGTCTCCTTATTTCTGCCATTCAGACATTTGTGACTTCCATTCGCATGACAGCTGCTATTCCTCATGCAGGCCCCACAGCTCAACCACTGGATTCCTGAAAGGCAGCAGACAGGGGCAGCAGTAATGTGACTCCCTGCAATATTAAGGTAACTTAGACTCAGATAAATTAGCAAAAAAAATTGCACTTTCCTTCCCTGTGTTCTTTGGGCGTGTCTTATCAGTTTGTAAATTGTATGGGTTTAGTAGAAGATGTTGAAATTTAGTCTTTAGTCCTCAGGCTTATAAAGTTCATCTGGTGGCTGTTTCAGAGAGTGGAGACTTGAAGAGGTGGTTGTAAAAGAAAGACATTACAGAAGATACAAAGCCTAGTTTTGAACTCCGGTTCTGTACCAGTGCAGTTGGGTTCAAGGTGTAGAATTGGGCACATTGCTCCACATTGAAAAAGGATGGATTAAGTCCCCAGTAGGACTAGATTTTCTCTCTTTTTCCTTCCTCATACAGTCGAAAATACAATTTGAGCACATGGGTTTATCTCAAGACACATGACCCCAGTGGGGACTCCAACCACTTCTCAATTAGTTCTGCTGAAAAGCAAGGTATATTATCCAGGGACAGAGCATAGTGCTAATGTGGATCTGCTTCCTGCTTCTGTTATTCAAGCTAGCACAGTCTAAGCTGTGGAGACAATTTAGGAGCCAGGCTTGGGTCTCCCAGAAGATGGAGCATGGATGACTGGTGCCCCCTTACGGTGGGCACATGCCCCCCCAGCAACCAGTCAGCAATGTGGAGGGGGGTCCCCCACAGCCAATCTCACCAACTGGGGGGGTCCCCCCTTGCAAAACTCACCAATGGGGGGTGGGGAGGTCCCCCATGGCAAAATTCACCAAGCAGGAAGCAGCCATGGCACTCCCGGAAGTGGCCGTGGTGCTACATCCAGTGCTCCCACTCCCCAGCCGGCGTCTGCAGGGGGCATACCAGTGCTCCTGCCACCCCCACTCCTCCCCCGCTGCTCATCACCTAAGTGGAGAGCGCAGCCTATCAGGGGGTGCACATGCACCCCCATGCACCCACTCCACATTGCCACTGAGATGGAAGAAAGAGGTCCTAATCACTCTTAATCCCCACTGCAGCTATAGTTTTAATCCAAGCCAAGACCCCAGGTCTTCGCAGTTCAACAGCCAGACAGGTACCAGCTAGTTTGGACAATAAAATCAAAGTTATAATTGGGAAACTGCTGAATCCATTTTAAAAGGAAGACTGACCTGAAGAGGGCTAGAGAACACCTGATTAGAGTCCACAAATGTTTGTTTTGGCTTTGGGTTTTATCCCACAAGGTTAAGGATTGTTCCACCCATCAGCAGAGGAACATTAAGGACCAGAGTGGACGCTGAGGCACTGCTAAACAGGTAAGCGTCCCCATGACATGGTGGTTATGAGAAAGATGACCAAAAAATCTTTCTTTAAAAATTCTTTGTTCTCTCAGTGTGAGAGTGACAGTTAAAGTTTGTTACACCTTCCCCAGATGACTGGGTGGGGTTGGGGTGACACCACAACTGTATGTGCTGAGTTGCTAAGGAACTTGATGCAATTTGTATGAAAATGGCAAAAACTAACGAGGACAGGCAGTATGTTCAATATGAGCCAAATACATGACAATATTTTGTGTATATGCATTAAGTTATTTATATGGTTTCCATTACCACAGTATCTGGCCAGGTCTGGCTCCTCTAAGCCACATCCTTAACATTGCATGCAGCCTTCATAACTAGGGAGTCTGCTACAAAAAAAAAACCAACTCCCAGTCCACAGAGCCTCTGGGCTCCAAGACTGGCAACCCATTGTTGCATCCCCCAAGTCCACACTGAGAGAATAGACATATACAGTAGCTTGTAGATCACACGTTTCCTCCTGAGACATACCAAAATACTGAGGAGCCCCTTCAGAGTTCATTCCACTACTACACAAGTGAGATACAAGACCGTTCACATAACCTCCATGAATTCTGCCTGTCCCTCATACTCCTTTGAACAATGAAACTGTGCTAGTGTTTTGCTTTTCCTACAGAGAAGGGATGAAATAAACCCATTTATGTATCAAGAAAATCTAGTTAGATCAGTGTATCATTGATCTGACATACACTAAAAAGGATCAGGGTCGGATTACTTTCCTATTTCCATTACATAAACTCTGGAATGTGTGCAGAAGCAGTGTAACATGCGGACTGCTTGCTTGCAAAAAAAAGTTTTCCCTGAATATGCTGCACTCTAGAGCAGCCAAACATTTTCAAAGGAGGGAGTAATGGCAGTACCTTCAGCTTTTATTTCCAAAGAAGTTGTTTCTATGTAAACACTAACCTTTGTAACAATCTTGGGTAAGACAATATCTTATGACTGACTTTCACTAGTGACTTTCACATGGAGATTTTGATGATCTTTGTGTGCAACCTTGCATACACATACAATTTGCCTTCCTCAACTCCTTCTGCATCTTCACAGCAGTGTTTCCTTCCAAAAAAAATAATTATAAATAATTTCAGATAGCATGTTCCTTTTCTGTAAATTGTTTTGAGTCTAGCAACTGTACGCTCTTAAGAGTAAGAAATCTCTTAGAAACAGACTTGAATCAAAACCCCAAACATGAACAACATGGGGATGTTTGAATTTATCTTAACCCATGCAAGCCTATAATAAGCACAAAAGAAGAATAGAACTAGCACATCATATTTTCTATGGAAAACTCTATTACTTGTAATGTATAATAATATAATGTGGTAATAGGTCAGGTTATGTGAACCTGTAACAGAAAGGCTGTGTCCTTCAACAGTGCTTCACCAATAAAAATCTGAGGGTGTTTGTAGTCCAAGGGCATGTCTACATGAGGCAGTTGCCTAATTAGCTCTACAGTAAACATCTAGGCATCTACATATGTGGCTGTATTAGGCCACAGGAAACTAATTAACTCCACAGCAGGTTAGTACCTGTAAATAAAAGTACTACCCTGTTGCAGAGTTTTTTTCTTGCATGGCAATGCACATGTAGACGCTGCCCCATCTTGCTGGGGCACAAGGGGCTTCAGTGCTCAGGCTGCCTGCCAACTAGCCCCTCACTGAAGCACTCTCATGCTCCAGCCAGCCCCTTCACAGCACATTGAGCCAGATCAGAGCCTCCTGCCAGCTGGGGCTGCTCCGATCTGGCTCAATGTGCTGCAGTCTTAGGCGCACATGTAAACGTGGCACGCTGGAGCAGAAAACTCTGGCACAATATGCACCAGAGTTTATTGCTGCGTATTAATATGCATATGTAGATATGCCCCTTGTCTCCTAAATGCCCTTTTCCTATGCGCCACCATAAGAGTTGGATCTTGGAGAATTACTTGCATTTCTGTTCCTGTATTTAAATGTTTTGGGGCCAAGAATAGTATATTCTCAATGTAAGACACTTGATCCTGAAATTCTCTTTTTCCATAGGTCTGATGGAGCCTGAAGTCCTGGTCCTACAAATATTAAAACACGTGACAGTTGCTGACTGTTAGGAAACGATGCAAAGCCCATCTTTTCTCTTACATAGGTGTGTAGTTTACGTTCTGGGAGAGTTATGCTGACATTAGTTAATATGACGTAGTTCTGTGTGTGTGCATGTGTGTGCATTTGCATGAGCTTCTGTGCAAATCATGAGAAGCATTTTATAAAGAAATAAGTATGCAAGCTTAGAGTCTGCCATTTGCCCTTTTCCCTCAGTAATCCATACTCATTAAGGCCTAAATGTGTGATCCTCCTGAAGGGAAATATTGTGCCCTAATAAAACACAAAATAATCTTTGTAGACTTATTAAGAGGGAAAGTGGGGCTGCAAGGTAACATCCAATGGCCATCACAAGCTTCTCCATGTGACCAGCACAGTATGGGACATGGTAGTATGTGGTCAGCCTAAGGAAGGAGGTAGCAAAGGACAGATGTTCTACATGGCACATTTCTTCAAAAAAAACCCAAACCTTTCCCTTTTTAACCCTGAAAATGTCACTTGAATCCCCTCAACACACTCTCCTTTCCTACCCAGGCTTTCCAGTTCTTCAGCATGTGCATACGCTTAACTTCATTATCACAAGTAATCCCACTGAAATCAGTGCATCTATTCAAAGCAGAAAAGTTTAGCAGTGTATATGTGTTGGAGGAATCAAAGCCCTAACGAGCCCCATTGGAACTATACACAGTTCTGGCAAAACTGCCAGAAGCAGAAAACACTAATCAAAATACAGCAAGGAAGCTGGTGATACTGCTCATGTCAGTGAGAAACTAATGGTTAATTAGACTTTATGGCTGAGATCTATGTAATATTTTTACCAAAGGATCATAGTCTACATTTCATTTTCTAAGCCCGTCCCTTGTCTTGTCACCCCAAAAATTGGAATGATAGGACTTTACTGATTCTTTTGGTGCCAAGTCTGGGTTCTAGTAACTTTTCCTTTCCTATGAACTTCCTTGTGGCCTATTCACATGGCTCTAATTCAACCACGCATGACAGTAACAGCAGTAAAACTCAGGTGACAAGCATTGATTAACTGATTCTCAGCATAGCCACAGATGTAGGCAAAGGTTATTTCCACTTTTCTGATGAGTATACAATGACAGAAAGTTCAGCAACTTGGCCATGGTTATACAGCAACCCAGACGGCTGATTCCCAGCCTGCTTTAATAACTGTATTGCCCTTGTCATCTGACTCTTAGCATTTTAACCGCAATCATTTTTTTTAAAGAATGCTGGTGAACAATGGAGATAATTATACTTTTCTTTAAAACTACAAAGTATTATTCTTTGTGGAAACGCATGCACTGTGCCCACATGCGATCCATGTGAAATGCTGACTCAGGATCTATAGCTGTTGTGGCAATTACCTGCTAACACAGCACCCATTGTTTGTAGCTCTGTATTGTATTATGTGTCTCTGAAATACTTTACCTGCACTAATCCGTAAGGCTCTTTCTACCTTCAAATCCTTTCTCCAAGATGCTGCAAAATCTAGAAGGAAATCTGTCTCCCAATGACAATAGGCCTTGTGACGGTTTGGCATATCAAATAGTTGATAAACCTTGTTGAAAATGACATGCTCTTGCATTTAATACTTTGTATGTGCTTTCTTATTTCCCAGACCTTTCAGCTGCCTTTGTCTTGATCTCACTCCTGCAACTAGGCCATCAGTGAAGCTCTTCAGGGCCCACATGCATGGGTTCTCGTTGCAAGGCCGACTCGTTCTATCCTGCCGAACCTGTGGCCACAGAGGCCCTGCAGCCAAGAGGCCATGCCCCGCTTGCCCCTGCCGCCTGTGCCACGTTTAAAGGGCTCTATGCAGGCAGGGAGCCCCTTCCTGGCAGAGTGGGAGAGGAGTTCCTAGCTCTGCTCCCTCCCAGCCCCAGCGAGGAAACCCAGGCACATGCTGCCCTCACCCTGTGACCCCCATGGCACAGCCCATGTGCATGCATGTGCATGTCCTGACTATTTTATTTCAGCAAGTTGACACCACAATTAACCACAAATTTGATTTTTGGGGGCCCCAAAAAACTGTGGCCTGGCCCTGCTCATAGCAGGCTCAAGGTCTTACACGTTGAGCAGAGAGGAGCCTGCCTAGGTCCCTACAGAGCACGGGGTGGGGCTTGAGGGGACCTGCTGCGGCTTTGTATAACTCGGTTACACTGTAAACGTGCGATAAGGGTGAGGTGCTACCTTTGCCCCACTGAATCAGTCGTAATCCCCGAGCTGTGAAGCCAGAATCTCTGCCTGCCCTTGTTGCCCAGATGATAAGATAGCTGGAGATGAAATTCCCCTCCGTCCCTGCTGCTGATGGGTGGCAAACCCCTTCCCTTCTGCTCGGCCCCGGCCGGGGGGAGCTGCCGCGGCCGCCGAGCTCCCGCTGCGCCTCCGCCAATCAGGCGCCGCCTGGGCCGGGTTGGGCTCGGTGGCAACCAATGGGAAGGCGCGGGGGGGCGGGGAGAGTTCGAAAGTGCCCACCTGCGCCGGGACAGCTCCGCGGGCCGGGACTTGCCGGCTTCTCCCCGCGGCTCGGCACGCACCTGCCTCCCGCGCCTGGGGCCGGCTCCGCCGCAGCGCCGCTGGCCGGGGCCCTCCGCCTCGACAGCAGGTGAGCACCCGGCCCGGCCCCTGGCGGCGGGGAGCGGGGAGGTAGCAGGTGCATGTGGGCCGCGCCCCGACGCCCCCCCGAAGGGCTCCCGCCTGCCGGCGCGGCGTGTCCTGGCGCCCGGGGAGCCGCCCCGACGGCCCGGGCAGGGCAGTCGCCCGCGCGCCCCTGCCCGGCTCCTTGGCGCGGGGCCCCGTTCTTCGCGGGGTCTCCCAGGGCTGAGACCCACAGCTGGGGGTGAGCACCCCTCGAGCCCTCCTCACCTGGGCAGCCCGGCCAGAACCGCGGCTCTCTCCAGGGATCTGCAGAGGCAGACGGGTGTTTGTGCCCCTGGGCAACGAGCCGCTTGTGGAGGTGGAGGAAGGCGAGGAGGGGCTGCTGCTGGATGGCAGCTGTGGCAGGGGCAGGACTGCACGGGGGGTCAAGAAGAGAGATTGCAGCTCCCCAGCCAGACAGGATGACTTTTTTGGGACCCAGTTGTCTCCATGATGATGATGGACTTTTTTTCTCCCCCAGGGCTCAGGCCAGCATTTACCAGTGCACTGCCATGGGCACCCCCCCAGCCCAGGGGGGCCTTTTGGAGCTGGCACCTCCCATGGTGTAGCCTGGTCCCTCCCCGCAGAGCCCTCTGCCCGTGTGCCATGGCTGACAGCAGCCCTGTGCAGGGTGCCTCTGCCGGGGCCTGGTGGAAGGCACTGACCAGCAAGAAAAATGCCAAGCAGGCGCCACTGCCCAGCCTGCCCCCGGCGCCATCCAGCCCGGATCCACGGGACCAGCAGCCGCCCCAGTGCAGCAGCGAGCCCAAGGCAGCAGACAAGCCCGGTGGTGGTGGTGGGAGCCGCAGGAACCTGCATGTGTCACGCTCGGGCCGCTTCAAGGAGAGGCGCAAGGTGCACGCCCCGCTGCTGGCTGAGAGCCCCGCACTGTTTGAGGGCAGTGCCCCCAGCCGTGCTGCCCAGCAAAGCCAGTAGCTGGGGCCCCTAGCAGCAGCTCCTGCCACTGCCCTGACCTGACCTGGTGACCCCAGCTGAAGAGGGAGAATCGCATCCTCCGGTCAATCCAGGATGCTTGGGAACTAGAAGCCAGCCTAGCCGCCTGCCTGGGGGCTGCTGCCAGGGGGGCAGACGGGACTGAGGCTGTGAAGATGAAGGTTGAAGGTAATTCCTTGGTGGCATCCAGGAAAAGCTGCCAGGCTTCCCTGCGTGCCCTCTCAACCTTGTAGCAAAGAAGTGAAGCAAAGTGAAGGAGGCCTGTTATGATACAGGAAAATAGTATCCATCAGTAGACAAGACCAAGGGAAGCCTGAGCTGATGGGGGGCCATCACTAGTATAATAAGCCCCACCGTAAATGAACTTGGGCATGTCACGGGGCTAAAGCCACAAGCTACATGTTTTCTAGCCATTTCCATTAGGGAGGCTGTCCTCCTCTGTCGTATTGCACCAAGTAGGTTCCTCTTTTCTGGCCAGGGAGGTAGTTCTGATGTGCTAAAGGGCAGGGGGGGGTATCTAATTTCAAGGCCAAGAGACGTCCAGGGGTGTCTGCAGCTCTTTAACAATCGTATTCCTGTTTGGCTGTTAGTAGCCACATCATGCAAAACAGTAAAGAAATCCCCCTTGCATTCAGGAAGGTATAAGAGAGTTATTGTGAGCAACAGCAGTGCATGTATACACTCTCTCTCTCTCCTGTTTCATTGCATTTAAATATGCAGAAAGCAAATCGGCAAATAGTTTCTCCTCCTCCCCACCCCACCTTTAAACGTCTAGGTAATCGGAAGCAGGTACTTGAGAAGTGAATCTCCACATCTTTCATGCAGAGAAGGACCATTCAAGATTTCCACTAAGGAATGAAGTATGAGTCTATGTTGGTCTCAAACCAATGAAAGCCTACAAAAGAAATTGGGTGATTTCTTAAACACAAATCAAAATTCTTTGGGGAAAAAATAGCCTCAGTGAAAATGAACAGAGTTCTACTGTGTGCAAGCAACAGGGAGAATAAGATGCCCATTTCCTCATTTAAAGTGGAAATCAGGACTTGTGATGGTAGCGTTTATCATGAGGCTAGCCTAAAGCTTCTCATATGAATCAAATGGCTTTGAGCAGAACTCAACAACTGATTATTCTTCTAATTGAAATCTTGGACACTTTTGGAGTTTCTGGACATTATCACTTGAAAGGAAGCCATTAGCCAAAATGCATGCAGATGCTGGGCTTTTAAAGAGGAAAAGTAACATGAAAACGTCTAGATCCTAAATATTTCTTGATAGCATCTAGTGTAAATAAAATGTTTTTTGTAAACCTGTCAGACTACCTTATCTTTTTCTCAAAGTAATTATCTTCACTGGAGGGAGATTTCCAGTACCATGAGAGGCCTCATTCTTTCTGGAAATGCTTTAGAAGGAGCTGTGCCTGTGATTTTGCTTAGGCGTAGACCAGAAGTCCTGCCAGAGAGCTCCAGGCTCTTTCAGTTCAGAACAACTCAAAGGAGAACAAGGTTAAGGAGGTGAGTTCCTGGGGAAACTTCATCTAGATTAGCCACACTGTTACTGAAGGGAGACAACTAAATTCTCTTCAGACAGGAGCAAGCATCCACTTCTGTTTTCTGGGTGCTCCACTTTGCTTTTTTGAGCTGTGAATGAGGAAATTGGTTAAGTGTTTGAGGCACTGCCCCACTGAAAAGAGGTTGGAAAAGCCATGCTTCCACCTCCACAGGGCCAGCTTTCATTTTGGGGGCCTATTAATTTATAGAAACTGGAAGGCTCTTCCCTTGTCAGTTCTCCTGATGTCACAGTGGTCAAATCTTTTCCATTTATAGCAGCTCAGCAGGGTTTCTCCATGCCACAAAGTGTAACGTTGTGACAAGTTGTTTTTGATTTGTATCTGGGTGTTAGACTCTGGGTTAGGATGCTCAAAAGATCACTTTTAAGATTTAATACCAGCACTGACCAATAATCAAGCATCCTGTTATTTTGTTTTCCCATCATCAAGTTTATAAGAGAATTGCAGAAAGGGGGAAGAATATGTAGTTAGGTTGTCCTCAAAACTTCCTGAACTGCTACAATCTGGAGCTGAAAGGGAAAGGCATAATTCTGTTATCCTGCTCAATCGAATCCTTGTTTTCCCATCATCCTATTGCACAGAGACCATTGAACAACCTGCAGTGAATTTGGGAAAGTATTGACAGAGGCCAAAAGTGTTAAACATAAAACCTGTTGGGTTTCTGGCCGCAGCTCCCACCTCCAAAGGAGTTCCTGCTGCTGTTCTGCTAGCACCCAAGGAGTTAAAGCCACTACCGTTGAAGCCCTATTGCCACCTGCAGCAAGAAACCCTGCAGGCTGGATCCATGGGCAGGCCAGCCAGCCCACAAGAAGCTGTATCCATCCCACCAACTCATTTGTGTTTGACACCCCTGCCTAAAGCCATACTTATAGAGGTAAAGGGTTCCATCCCTATACCTTGTCCTTCTTTTAAACATTTCCTGTTATGTACCTCCATGTTTAATTAGTTTAAAGATGTCACACAAGACTTAACCTGTTGCAATGTTCATTACATAGTTGTTTTATGGAGCTCATTCTTATTCTTGTAACCCCTTTCAAGGAGGTCTTAAAAAATAAGGAACACTAGTCTTCTGGAGTTAATATTAAAGAGAACATGGTCAAAGAGAACTAAAATACTGTGTTTTTATGAATTGATGGCTCTTGGGACAACAGTATTCATAATTATAAATATGTTTCCTAACCCCTATGTAAAGATGATAGTTGAGAGAATAAATCCAAGAAATGGGACAGCTTTCCCAGAAAGTAATTGGTGTTGAAATTATTCTTGTTTACAAAAAATGAGGAATTGCAAAATATGTAGGAAGATTAATTTCAGCTTAACTGTGAGTTGGTAGTACAATTACCCTTAATCTGAATATAATTAAGAATTAGGTCTAATAAAAGATATGAATCTGTTTTGGTCAATTACAAATTCAGAACGTGGTAACAAACTTTGTTAAGAACAGTTTGTCCTGGCTAGTCTTGAACCTGCTGGGCTTAAGAAATCTGGATAAGACAAGGTTTAGCTGGCTGGTGAATCATTCCTTGCCTCTGAGTTTGTATCAGTCTGTCATTCATTTTTGTTAGAGGCCTGAGGCATACTTCACTACCTGCAAAAATTGACTTACTAAGTGAAAAATTCATATACAGTTCTAAAGCCCCAAAGAAAGCAGGGATTTGATTAAAACAGTATCTAAGGCTTCTGAGAGATTGTATCTAAGGGTTTAGCAGTAAGTTGAATAGCAAGTAGGAACTTTTTGGGCCTTTTTACCATATCTAAATTATTTTCTATGCAGTTGGTTTTAGATTAGTAACACTAGGCCTTTCATTCTGGGGAGTAAATGAGATAACATGATAAGCAGCCTTCCCAGCTCAGAATTAATGGGGTAGGTGGGTGTTTATTTTAAATGCTGATGTAGTTTATCCTGCAAACTCTTGACAACTAATTGAGAAAAGACTGCTATCTGCTGAAGTCTAAAAAACAATCTCATATATGGGCCTCTTTAAGATGGCATGACCCTCTCTGAGTGTCTGATAGCAAAATGGGGAAGCTAACCTCTGATCTTTGTTAAGGTTGGTTTATTTTATTTATTTAATTTCCACTGTATTAAATAATTATATTTAATTATAATTACATTTAATTATTTAACACATTGACATTAATTAAGAGGGATACTTACTGCCCCTTCCCTCTTGACCCTTCACCTTTTTAAAGATTCTTTTCTTCAGACAACTAGTGTATGGCAAGCAGGGTGGAGGTATAGTAGGTAGAATTTCTAAGAGAGTTGACTATAGTCTTTAAGTAAACCATACTGAGTGATCAGTAGCTCCAGCGATCCCTCTGTCTATCCATTTAGAGAGTCTAAATGATTACTCACTTAATCTAGACAAAGCAGTACAGCACCAGCTTATACAGCATTGGAAAACAAACTCTGGCTTTAAGCTGTGATTCTACATAAGTAAATTTCTTCAGATGATTAAGCCCCACTGAGCACCCCTCACATGAATAAAAATGTTTGTGCAAGTGTTTGCATGTAATACCCCAGGTATGGGGTATCACATTTGATTTAATAGACTGATAGGTAAACTTTTCAGATGTCTTAAGTAAACTTTGTTCTCAAGTACAAGCTTCTGGAAGTCTTTCTCCTCCTGTTTGCATATGCAAATGCACAACTTCAACAATTCTTATTTTTTCCCTTAGTCATAGGTAGAAATCATTGCTGCTTAAGTAAACTACCACATTCTTCACTTTACCCCTTGCTTATTGAATATTCAATAATAAACTAAATGATTGGGTTTTTTATACCACTGTAAGTTGAAGTTATACATGCATATTTGTTCAAATTGAGAATTAGGTATA
The DNA here is from genome assembly GCF_030867095.1 of Alligator mississippiensis. NCBI lineage: Eukaryota > Metazoa > Chordata > Crocodylia > Alligatoridae > Alligator > Alligator mississippiensis. Next base: position 154,170,729 of record NC_081828.1, on the reverse strand, counting down.
ATGTATGTTCTTGTCCTACAGAGACTTATCCTTTTCTCTACACAACTAACTTTTCATTCACATCCTATTAGATAATTTATGGTACGTTTTGTCCCCAACCATGTCAATGTTTACACAGATGAATCATCCCTTTAGTTTTGTTGGGCATAAGTGTTTACGTGATGTGGGCCACAAAGACCACAAATAAAAAGTTATTACTATTCTACCTGTATACAACTTACTTAGAGTTTTCTCATTGATTTGATGTACATGGCAGCAGGACTGAGCTTTAAATTAGACTCTGTAAAAGCTAAGTACCTTATAAAGCTCCCCAATGTTATATCTTACAACATTTGCTAGAAACCCTGTGGCCCAAAACTCCACAGGAGAGCAAAATAAGAAAGAAGAACAAGAATCAAATGTTCCCTTCTGCTGTATATGGTAGTGCCTGTTTGCTGTGGTTACTTGTGTCTTCTTTGAAACACTATTTGCAAATTGCTTGCTTAGTTCTGAAGTGGTTTAGTAACACTAGATTGTATTTAAACAGTAGGTAAAAGTACAAGGCATTTTCATGGGCAAAATCCAGAGCAGCTCATTTAAAAGCAGCTTTAAATGAATTTTGAATTAAAAACAATCTTTTGAAAAATATATATCATGGTTTCAATTGCTGTCTGAAAAAAGAAGACAGATGTAGATAGGATTTGGTTTGTTTCTTGGCAGCAACACAGAAGTCTGACCATGCTGTATGAAGACAATCTTTTTATGGATGGGCTGTCTTTAGGAAGAAGCATAAAATGAGAAGTAGTTGTTACCTTGTGCCTTAAAATACTTTAATGCCTCCTGTGAAATTAGGACATTATTACTAGTCCAATTTGGATAACTGTATTTGATAAATTGAAATTCATCCTTTTCATGCAAGTTCATTCTGCTAAATATTATCAGAAATTAGAAACTAGTACAGCAATAAAATGATGTACAGCATTATAGTTTCAAACATTACCAATGATGTCTCTCCACCCCTCTGTTGGTCTTAAACTTGAGGTCACTTGTACAGTATATAATCTTTGTAATTATAGACCATCACTTTTTTCCTTAGACTTCTGTCATGGTAATGAATTGTACATTTACTTTTTATCAGGTTTCCTACTGTGCTGTTTGTTCATTTTAATTGCATTTCTAATTGCTTTTGTTTGTGTTCTCTTCTATGCACCAGGGGAGAAATTAGCTGTGTTCACCCATTTTAAAATTATAGGCTTCTACAAACTCTAACAAACTTCACTCCCACCTAGAAGTACACTCCACTTAGTCTTACTTCTGCACTATGCAATTACTTTAGCTGAACTTTAATTAATTCTTTTAATGTTCCCCAAAATAGACGAGTAGTACTGTATCTTTATTTGTGGGATCAAATTCAGATCTGCACTGGCTTCGTGGAGAGATTAAAGGCCTAGTCAAAAGCACCTGCTATTTGCTAATGCCTGGACCTGGAAACTAGACTACAAGAAAGGTTGTCAAGTTTTAAAAAGATGTGGTTAGAGTTCAGTTGGCATTCTAAAGTTCTTGGTGTCTATCTGCAATGAACCTTCAAACCTCTGGAGGTTTACCCATCACTTTATTGCAGGCCATCTATAGTACAGTTACTGAATCACTGCACATTTATAAACCAAAGATGAGATTTTTAGAAGTAGAAAAATGACTGAAGAGCAAAAAGGCTCATTGCCCTTCATTGATATTTGTGCTAGTTAGACCTTGTGTATATATAGGGAAAGGACATTTGGCATAACCTAAGGCAGGGATGGCCAACTTGTGGCACAGGTGCCAACAGTGACTCGGGCAGCTTCTGTGTGTGGCACGTGGCAGATCAGGAAGGGCACGGGCAGCAGGGTGGAAGAAAAGACAGGTGACAGGAAGCAAAGCAGTAAATCAGGTAGGCAGCTCAGGGAAAGAAACAGAAAGCAGAGCAGCAGATCCAGCAGGGGGAAGGGGATCGGAGTGGCATTTAGGGAGGGTGCAGAGCTGATTTCCAACATGCCTGCAAAAAGGTTGGCTTCCACTGATTTAAGGTAAGAATGTAATACAGCATAATTATTCCTTTAATCCTCTGTTTAGACATTCTGATTCTATTACATGAGTACATTTTCAGTTCAGCTTCTATCCCCTGAGAAGACGCTTAAGCTAAACTGACAAAAACTACTCTTGTTACACCAATGATTATATAGTGGAACTAAAAACTTGCCAGAAAATTACGGGCCAGAATCACAAAAATATTTAGGTACCTAATTTCCATTGATTTTGATGAGAGTTAGGTGCTTAGGTATTTTCATGGATTTGGACCTATATCACTTTGGTACCAAGGGTAAGATTCACAAAAGAATTAGGCATCAACATTGGATTTATCTATCCAAGTCCAATAGAATGATTCATAGACATCTTGGTTTACCTACTTAGACTTCCAAGACACCCTAGACACCAAAGTTTTTTGGCAAAAATCAGCGTCAGTGCCTGAAGTTTAGCTACTGTGTATGCTCAGAAGCACTACCATCTTAGCTGAACTGAGCAATGAAGTGCCTATGTACCACTTAATGCCATTTTGAAGTTAATTCAACAAGATATTTCTAAGCCTAAATCCCTTAATAAGCCCAATCATCAATTGTATTAGGTAAGTTGGGGTGCCTGTAGACATGCGGGAATGCTACTCTGACATGCTGTAATTACAGTGCATCAGATCAGATTCTAAATAGCATGCTCTAACAGCCTCCGCATCTCATGTATTCAGCCTCCTTGCACTTCAAAATGGCAGCAGGGGCGTTTTAACTAAAGCTCATTAGATGAGCTGTGGTTAAGGTAACTACCATTTTGAAACGCAGGATGCAGGAGCTTTAATAAGAGCGGCTCTTGGAGCCATTCTAAAGCACCCCCTTCCTCCACTCCTGGAGCATGTGTAAAGATGCCCTTGGTTTCTAGACTTCCTCAACTTGAGGCACCAAAACCCAAGATTCCCTCTCTCCTGAAGGAGTGCTCTCCTCACTTGGACATAGAGCCATGCTCCCTCTTGCTTGTTCTCTCTGTGGCCCCATAAACCCTGCATCCTTTCTACCCTGTGGCCCAGTTTGACCTTGAGAATCAAAGAATGCCCTCCCCTCTACAACAACTCTTCAGAACTTTGTCTCCAGTATGTCTGAGGGTGACTGGGAGGGGAGAGGTCACTTCCAGAATGGATCCACTGCTACGTTTCCAAGGTGCAATGTGCCAAATCTCAAGGTCACCCCTCCCCAGGAGCAGGGAAGGCATGATGTAGACACACTTGAAATCATCATCATCACTTTGTATTCAGATATTTGGCTCCCCTTTTTAAGATGACAGCATTGTGGTGGTGCCCACCTTCTGCACAATGGCATAATGGGTGGAGCATCTGCCCAGGAAGGGAGAGATCTGTATTGAAGAGATCTTCAGCCTCAAAGAACTTAAACTGATATCTCCCATCTCTCAGGAAAGTGTCCTAACCACTAGGCTATCCCCTAGGCTGGGACACAGTGGTTCAGTTTTCCTGTTGAAGGTGGACCACTCTGCAAAAAGGAATGCGGTAACTTTGGGGCAAGAGGGAACATGGCTCTGTAGTGTGCTCAGGACAGTCTCTTCCCAGGAGTGCTATAGATGTGGTGCAGACATTCCCTTAGGTACTTAAGTCTAGCTGGAGGTTTCAGGCTGTGAACTGAAGTTTCATAAAAGCCTAACTTTCCTAGCTCTAAGACAGAGCTGGGATTCAAGACACACTTCTCTTATATGCTTTCCCTAGCTTAGGCTTTCCTGTACTTAATAGTCTTAGTGTTATAGGTCCAAAACCTAGGCACGTAGGCCACTTGTACACATGATGGAGGTTTAGCCCCCTAAATTGAAACAGTGGGTTTTTAATTGTGATGATTAAAAACCCACCGTTTCAATTTAGGGGCTTCTGTCACTGTTACAGCAAGGGGCCTAATCCTTTTTTTTTCCCCCACGAAGACTGCCTGCATCTCCTGCGGCCAGGGGTGAGCTGCCGGTGGGCCAAGTGGCCCCAGAGCCACAGGGGGCCCTGGTCCTTCCCTCCATGGTAGCAATGCCCCTCAGGGCTGCCTAGGTGGGCTTCTAGTGGGTGGGTGCTACCCAGGGGGTGCTGCTGCCTTGGAGGGAAGGTCTGGGGCCCCCTGCAGCTTGGGGCCCACTGGCAGCTCACCCACACACACACGCACACTGTGGAAGAGGCAGCCAGGCTCTGTGGAGGGAAAATAAAAAGATCAGGCCCCTTGCTGCTTCCCACCCCCCACCCCCCAGTGGAGCCTTCCCATGCAAGCTGCCACTGGACTGTGCAGGCCCTGAGCTGTGGGGGGTCTGGTCCTCCCCTCCGCAACTCAGGCAGGGTGCTAGCTGCATGGGTGCTGTCCCAGCTCACAGGCAGCACCTGCCGAATCCAACTCTTTCCAGAGCCCGAGCAGGGAGCAGCGCCCAGTGGGCTTCCAGTGCATGGGCTTGTGAAAGAGTTGGATCCAGCAGATGCTGCCTGTGAGCTGGGGCAGCACCCACGCAGCTAGCACCCTGTCTGGGCAGCCCCAGGAGGTGCTGCCACAGAGGGAAGGACCAGGCCCCCCTGTAGCTCATGGGCTCCATGGCCCGGTGGCCGCTTGCATGGGCAGGCTCCGCTGAGGAAAAAAAAAAAAAAAGCAGCAAGGGGCCCTGGATCTTCCCTCCATGGTGGTGGCACCCCCTGGGGCCACTTGAGTGGGTGGCTAGCGGGCAGGTGCTGCCCCAGCTCACAGGTAGCACCGAGCTCAATCTAACTGTTCCCTGAGCCCAAGCTGGGGCAGCACCCACCTGGGCAACCCCAGGGAGCGCCACCACCATGGAAAGAAGGAGCAGGGCCCTCTGCAGCTCAGGGGCCATTCGGCTCGCTAGCAGCTCACCCCCGGCCGTGGGAGACATAGGCAGTCTCCACACACAAAGAAAAAAGGATCAGGCCCCTCACCGCCTCTGCCTTCAGCCCACCTCTCCCACAGTGAGGAGCGTGCTATCAAAGGCTGCAACATTACAAATAGCTACACTGCAAACTGAACTACATGCAGATGTGGTTTAGTTTGCAATGAAGCAAACATTTAAATCATTAAAAGCCCCCACGTGTGCACAGCGTGATGCAATTACACCGCAAAAACAGCCAATTTTAATCATGCGAACAAATGTGCTTAAGTTTCCCTATTTGAAGTGTAAGGAACTTAGGTATCTAACCCAGGTTCCACTTCTGGAGCTGGGCACCTAAGCTTCTTTGTGAATCTCGCCCTAAGCAGCATTGCTAAAATTCCCATCACAACTATCCTCATGACAAATATGTTTAATGATATTGCGCAAATCAGTCATCACAAGCTTATTTCAATAGACAAATGTTAGTTAGCCAGAAAGGCATGTACCTGATGACAAGCTGGCATGCTAATGTAAGAATGTCTCATCTTCTATATTTTAAAGTGCTCATGATCAAGTTTTCTACCTACAAGGTACATTTTTGCTTTCCAGCTGCTACTTGATCTTTTTTGGTTCTTACTCAAATTTCTTTCTTAAAGAATCTTTTATTGAAATGTTTTCACGTCAGACTGTGGTATAACATTTCTGCAAAGCTGTTGTTCCTTTGTTCTCCTCTTCTATATCGACTTTTACTTCTAAGCAGCGTTTTTCATAAACCCAAGAGAATGCTTTTCTTTTTGTCTCAATTGAGGGTGAGACCAAAGCCTAAGTTTTAAGCCCTGCGATGAGAAGGGGTTTTTTGGGTTGATTTTTTTTCCTCCTAGTGTTTTGGTATTGGTTGCTGCATTGGCCTTTACCTGTTCCTTTTGCCAGTCAGGATGTGGCACACCCTCAACCAACACAATAGAAAGCCATTTAAGTAAGAGCTATTCAAATTCTTTAAAACTGTTTGCTTCCAACAAATGCCAGTGTCAAGCAGTAGTCATATGACACCTTTCAAAAGCTGCCAGCTCAGAGGTCAAAACAGCAGAAGTAGCCCTTTTTTTTTTTTTTTTGGCCTGAAACATTACCGTAAAGACCTGTAGTCAATTTCCAAATGATTATTTCTAGCATTTGCTGGTTGTTTAGTGGCTGCATTAAGAATTCTAAGGTATTTTTGAAAGGTAATGCAAATATAAGGTTACATTTTTCTGAGCGGAGTACTTGCTATCTTGTACATCCAAACACTTAATTCACATGTGCAAATGTGGCATTTGTATGCCCATGTGGCATTCAACTGATCACATCTGTATGCAAATACATTACTTACACGTACTCATTAGGTCTTTGCACATCTAATAGGTGGATGTTTGTGAACTTACCTGTGAAGTTGCATGCATTTGAAAATTGACCCTTTATGTTGCTTTATTTGAGTCTTAAATGGACAATTGCTGAGGTACCTTCCCTACTTTCTTCTGATCCTTCAGATGAGGGAGACTGCTTGCACTTCATGAATATAAATGCTAGTGTTCAAAGTCTGCCACTCCTCATCCCTCAACCCAGGCTACTACTAGGTTGCCTAGAGAAGAAAAAGTACTGGCTCAAACAGCAAATTAAGAGCAAAGATTTCCCTTTGATAAAACCTGTTTAACGGAGGTGGTAAAGTCACATGGAGCTTGGGAAAGCACCATACTCTCTTACTCACCATACTCTCTCTGCCACAGTTGGAAAACTTGTCCTTTCTTTGGTTTATAGGAGCAGTGCTGTGGTCAGCTGATATGGTTAGAGCTCTTCCTGTTTAATCTGTCTTAACAAGTGATTTAATATGGTCATTTTAATGTGTTGTGGTTAGATTCCTGAAAGGGCTTGTCTTTACTCGGTGTTTGGCTGCCCAAGGAACTTGGAGGTGTTCCATTTTCACTTGATAAAAGAAAGCAATTGTATGGCTTTATTAAATAAAGCCAGACAGCAGAGTAGATTTGCACCTTTATAAACTAACTCATGAAGTTGATGATGATAAAGTAATCCCTCTGCTTATGAAGGCTTGTGCTATACATCTCTGATGTAGTTAGCCTGTAAGGGCGCATCCAAACAAGTGCATGTGTGTCTGTTGCAGCATCTTGGAGCAGTTTGAAATGCTGCAAGAGGCATGCTGAGAATGGAAAAATGTTTCCCACGCTGCATATTTGCAGCATGGGTGCTAAATTTGATACTTGAAAATCCAGGTACCAAAAAAAAACCTGTGGAAAAAAAGCAGTGCAGGGCATGGTCCATGAACATACCCTGAGGTAACCGGAGACTGAGTCCTCCAGAGACATGCTCTGGCATCTGGCCAGAACATCTCTATGGTGCCCCTGCTGCCCCAGCACACTGCCTCATCATGCTGGGACAACTAGGAGTGGGACAAGGCTGCAGCACGAACCAGAACTAGGCGCTGTCGCAGGTAAGTAGGGATATGAGGGTGGGTGGTTTGTGTGGGTGGACACGTGGGGAGTGGCGGGGGATGGGTGTATGGGTGGGTGTGGGAGTTGTGGGTGGGTGTATGGGGTTAGTGGGGGGGTTGTGGGTGTGGGGTTTGTGGGGGACCATCACATGCCTGCCCCCCCACACCTGCCCCCGTGACACTGGCAGCAGCAGCCAGCTGGGACATCAGGGACATGGCCCAGCTGCAGGCACAGCCCTGTGGGGTGCAGTGCTGCCTGACACAGGGTCCGTCCATGCCAAATGGGCCTGACCTGACCTGGCCTGCCCCACTAATGCACAGGCTTTGGATAGGATCATGACAGCTCCTGCCACCACCAATGGATCCTATCCAAAGCCATGCGCTAGTGTGGTAGACCCTGGGCCTGGCAGTACTGCACCCCACAGGGTTGTTTCTGCAGCTGGGCCATGGCTGCAATGGTCTGGCTGGCTGCTACTGCCAATGCCACAGGAGGTGGGGGGGGGTATGTGATGGCCCCCCAACAAACTCATCCACAAACCACAAACACCCTCCACATCCCCCCACACATCCACCCACACACCCTACATCCACCCACACCTCACATGCCCCCTATACCCACACACCCCCACAAATCCCCCAGACACTCCCCACAATCCTTCCCACCCCCCTCCTGCAAACCCCACATCCCCCCCACATCTCATACCCTGTGCGCCCAGCTGCCAGACAGGATGGGATGTGCTGGCAGCTGCTGTGGCTGCAGGGGCACCATCCCCACATCCTGGTTAGTGAAGGGGTCAGGGAGGAGCTCTGATTTTTCTTTAATTAAAAAAAAAACCAAAAGCAAACACTAAAGTGTATAGATATTTAGAATTTTTATTATGATCATAGAGGCAGTGGTAGGCATCCAAATTGCTTTAAAATTGTAAATATATCAATAAAACATTGCCCAATTGATCTACGTCCATATCCATAGATAGGCAGATATTCGCGTCTCATTTTAATCATGGAAGAACATGGATTTGGGGGTATTTTTTAAGAGTGAATTTGGAATTTTTTATCAGAGGATTTGCAGTTTTTAAACTGGGAACACCAGGATCTCTGCTAGTTAGGGAAGTGGCAGGACTCAGGCAGAGGAGCCTGTCCAAGGCTGGCACCGGGGACCCAACTGGAGGGCAAATGAGGTAGCTGACCTCCTGGCCATGTGGGGCCAGGAGGACATAATTGACAGTTCTAAGTAGGCCATCACAATGAGCACATCCTCCAGGCAATAGCTGCCCAGATGGCAGGGCAGGAGTACACATGGCATCAGTGCCACACAAAGGCCAACTGTGCAGCCACAACCCAATGGCAGCTGGACCAGAGTTGTAGATGGCTCTGCTACAGTGCCCATGCCACAGCCCAGGCAGCTATGAGTTCCCTGTGTGGGTATGGCAGGCATGCAGACATGGGGCTGCAGGTCCAAAGAGGTGGATGGTATTGCAACTGGCAGCAGGTCACAGCCAGGCAGCAGCCCCCACTGCCAGACTGCTGCAGTGGGTAGAGGATGCAGGGTCCACTCTAGGTTAGGGCAGCTGCCGCAGTCCAGTTGGCACAGGGGGCTAGTGTCCCCTTTTGTCAACTGGTCAGGCCTCAGAAGCTCCTGAGAACAAGTAGCCCTGAGTTACTCGTCAGGGCAACTTTTTATACAGCTGGGGCCAGCACAGTTGTTGGTCCCAGCCTTTAGCTCCCCCTGGCTGCAGATCCTGGAGGAGCTGGGCAGAGTCAGTTTGCCCTCAGTAGCACAACTTGCCCCACACCAAAGTGTGTGTTCAGGCACGTGTGCTGAGGCACAAATCCCCAGCACAAATTTGTGCGTCTGCTATTTGAACTGCTGCAAGCACACGTGCTTGCATGTGTGGACACACCCTAAGGGTGCAAAATTACCCTGCTTTCTGCCTGCCTTCAGACTAACACAGCTAACTACCTCTAATAAACACGGCAGGTAAAATGGAAAGGGAATTGCTTGGTTTAAGGACTATTAATATCTTCAAATACACTCATGCAATTCCTTGTAAAGTCAATAGCAGTTATCTGATATCTCAGTAGAACTGACTTTGACTTCAGTGGGCATGTCTACGCATGCTATTGAGATTGAATAAACTCTGCTGCATTTTGCCCTGGAGTTTATTGTTCCTGTGTGTGCTGTTTGCACATGTGCCCAGGACCACAGCATGCTGAGACAAGGTGGAGCAGCCTCTGCTGGCAGGGGGCCTGGGGGTCAGCCTGCCAGCCCAGGGCTGCTCTAACGCAGCTCAGTGTGCTGCAGAGAGGCTGACTGGGGCATGAGAGTGGTTCAGTGTGGGGCTAGCCAGCAGGCAGCCCCACACTGAAAGTTAATTAGTTAATTAAAAAGTGAGTTAGTTTACTCCATCCTAATAGCACCACATGTGTAGATGGCGACATTTTGTTGAGGAGCTAATTAGGCAACTCCACAGTAAATGTCTCATGTAGATGCACCCAGTGAGAACAGCGCTAGGCTGATGCTGGACACTTCTGAACATTTTCCCCCTCCTTGTGTTGGTGCATTCAACAGCTCAAATGATCATCTACAACTTTTTGTCAATTGAGTAAATGCACTTCCTTGCTCTTAGCAGAAGCTATGATGTGTTACTTACAGACTTTAAGAGGGCTTTAACCTCATTCTTTGTCCTAGATTTAAATGGGAACCAGAAGAAAATAGGTCTTTGATGAAGTATCCTTAACTCTGGCTTCTTGTTGTTCTTCCTGAGTTTAATAATGTTTCCCTTTAGGAATGGTACAAAAACCAATCAGTTTGTTCAAACGTTTTGCTTAAGCAAGGAAATTTGGTCATCTTTCTATCTGACACTAGTCAATAATACCTTGGCCATTGCTATGAGTTGTAACAACAGTGTTTGGTTTCTCACTGGCTTCTGTAGACAAATGTTTTATTAAAAGATAATGTTAATTTTTACTGAGAATTTACCCAGAGGCTATAAGAAAAAAAATATGCCTGATGAGGAAGTTGCCTTCTACAATCTACCCCTCTTGCAGATGAAAAGCTTGCCATGGAAAAGCCTGAGGAAGCAGAGCTGAGGTCCTGATAATGTGCTACTATTTTATTACATTTTCTTTCTAAAGCACTTTGATGGTTCCATTATGATAGTACTTAAGCACCTCTCAGTCTTTAATGTGTTTATCCCTATAGCTCTACTGGGAAGTAGAGAAGTGCAATTGCTCCGTTTTACAGATGAAAACCAACATACAGAGAGACTAGGGGCCAAATCCAAAAAAGGCCTTGGATATTAATGTCAGAATTAGGCCCTGATCTTGAAATACCTGCTCACCTGCTACCTAACCCTGGTATGTAAATCCCACAGGCAGCACAGTTTTCAATTATTAGCTTATTGTTCAATTTTGGTAGGTATTTACATAATGTGCAGATTTCAGGTGGCTCCCTGCTCAACATGCTGGTTGTTTTGTAACCCATTTTCACACACCTAATACAGCACTGTATAGAAAGCCTAAGTATCTCACTCTAGTGCCTGAAGGTTAGGCACTTGAATAATTCACCCCCTAACTTTCAGGAGTCTGGACCCTGGAACACTAAGTCACTTAGTGACTTGCCAAAGGTAATGCAGAAAGTCCATGGTGGAGCAGGGGGCCTTTTTCCTAAAGCAAAGGACTTTGACTAAATTCTTAATATTTGTAAGTGGATCTTTTTTTATCTGC